>NC_137774.1:113773996-114373996 GCF_963455305.1 Plecotus auritus | reverse complement strand
TTGTCAACTTGAAAGATGGAAATATATCCCTGATTTTAAGTTTTCCAGTAGTGAAGAAAATAAATACATTTCTACATGTTTATTGCATTTTTATATTTCTTCTTTTTGCCAGGATTCTCTATTTTTTTCAATTGTCTATTGAGTTTAAATCATTATTCATATAAATTAGCAAAATGTTCTAATACAGTAATGACATTAGCCTACTGTTTATATGCATTGAAAATATTTTTCCAACTGGATGTTTTTAAAATTTTGGGTGAAAATATTTTAAATATTGTAATAAAATTGCAATCTTTGCTTTTATGAAATTGCCTAAGTTGTTTTTCCTAAAAATTCTTCTTTTGTTTAAATATTCATTAATTAAAGATAAAGGGAGTAATCTAACCTTATGTTCTTCCAATTTTACTAGTATATTGGTATGAAGATGAAATATTATTTGTCCACTAACAAGTAAAATGCCATCTACATAGCAAAAATTATATTTATATAAGGAATAGCATGTTATTTCATACTATATTGACACTTTTATATAATACAAAGCATAATGTATAAACATTATACATAGAGTAGAAATACATTAAGTAATGTATGATGCTGAAAATTAAAATTTGGTTGAATGCCACCCTAGACACATAATTGTTTAGAACTAAAAAATATAAGTCCTTTATTTGGACCAACATACTGGGACTGCAGAGTCTTCAAATTTTTTTCATCCCTACAGCTTGATATATGTAAAATAAAGGATTCAACTAGTCTAACATTTTGATTTAATGATATAGAAACTGCATCCAAGGGAGCTTATATGTAAGACCTCACAGCTAACAATGGCAAGCTGAAACATGATTTAAGATCCTCTTATATTCTTTACTTTGGCTCATGATGCTTTGTAATCTACTTACAATAGAAGGAAAATGTAAAATAATGCTGGTATAACTAGTAGAATGTCAAGGAACTGAACACCGAATTAAATGGACTCAAATTGAATGTTTTCATTTTTAGCCCTAAATGCGTCTTTAGAATCCCTGAGCAACACCTTTGATGGTATCCAGGAAATACATATGAATTTCATTTTGAAAAAAAGCAATAAAGCTTTTATTTAACTATTAAATATGTTCTCTTTAATAATTTACATAAATCTAGAGATACAGTAAAATTCAGTAGAGTATTTTAAGATCTTTGAGGTAAAGAATTAAAAAATAAAGATGCTTGAGTTAAAAACATAATTCATAAAGATGATTTAGGTCCCTGAATATAAAGAACATCAGGCTTACCTTCTAAAGGATTTTCAATATTACAAATAATCCTATATGATGTCATGAAAATTTTACAAGAAAACTCATTCTAAAGCCTGAAGTTAAATACACCTTTTTAAAATATTATAAATGTCTTACATTCATAATTCATGGTTTATTAGTGTTATTATGTAAGGTTGTCATAATAGACATCCATTTTATTGAAAACAATAAAAACAAATAAACAGAAGAGAAATTTAAGGCTAAAACATGTTTCTGTATAAAATGACCCTTGAAACACAAGACATTCTGGAAGGAGGCTATTTAAACGGGATTATGTAATAATCTGACCCATACCCTCACATCTAAGAATAAAGGCATCTAAATCTACAGTAAATTATAGACATTTCTATTTATGTAAAAACAGTAGTATATAAAGAAACACATTAGTGTGTATGTGTGAGAAAGTATAGAATTCAAGCTTTGCATCAATTCTCAGACAATTCCTAGAAAATAATTTGTAATTCCCCAAATTATTGCTCAGGATAGTTTACAGTGCCTGACTTAATGCATAACTGATGATATCCAGAGAAAAATGCATGTTCTCTTTAAAAAGAATCACACCATTAAAAGTCATTAAAAGTTAAATTAGCTAAATATCATTGAGATATATTTTTATGCATGCAGTCAAACTGTATTCACAGCAAAAATATGTCAAGAGAACATCTTACTTATCATAAGTCCTCCTCCTCTTCATCCAAAAGTCTAAATTACATCAGCCACTTTCCAAATTTAACTCTTATTATGTCTACACCTATTTACAAAACCTGACAAACTGAGTTTACAAAATTGAGATGTTTTTTTTGGATATAAACAATATTTCCAATTTCAAACCAGAATTCATTACACTGCTGTCTTACAGCCTGTCCTCTGAATACAAGGTATGGTCTTTCTCACTTCTGTCAGGTGTCAATAGTCCTGATTCATGAATACAGGAAATTTGGGGTGTTCTGAAAGGATTGGAAAGAGGCATACACACTAGTATTTCTATTTAATTCCTTCATTTTCCTTTACAACAATTGTTTTTATCTAAATACTTCAGTTGAGATTACATACATTGTACAAATATTTTATTGACAATGTTTTAATTTTGTTTATAGATTTTAATAGCAGGAATCAACAGTAGCAGAATGATCATTGTGCCTATTTGATCAAAGAGGGTCCAAATTTGAGAGGAGATCAAAAGTTTCGGGGTCATAATAGCTTAAGAATATACTGTAAAAGCATAAGAAACAAAACAAGTCAGAGAAAGACAAGGATCACATGGTCTCACTCAGACTAGTATGTGGAATCTAATGAACAAAATAAACTGATGAACAAAATAGATCCAGGGACACAGAAGCAGGGAACAGACTGATGAGTCTCAGAGGGAAGGTGGGTAGGTGGGTGGGGAGAGATCAACCAATGAATTTATATGTATATATGCATAACCCATGGACACAAACAATATTGTGGTGAAGGCCAGCAGGGGTGTGCAGAGTGTAGGGGGTCAATGGGGAAAAATGAGGGACATCTGTAATACTTTCAACAATAAAGATAAATTTTTTAAAAAATAAATAAAGCAAAAACTAACAATAAGTAACAAAAAGAAAGAGTCTCAGAGGTTCAACTGCAGTATGTTTTTAAAGGATCTTCCAATGCCAAGGACAGTTTTATTGAAAGAAGCCTGTCCTTTACTTTTTAATAACATATTTGCTGTAGTCTACAGTTTAATCAAAGTTTTTCAAGTTTCAAATCCTTTAAGCATGCTTAGCATTTTCTCAAGAACAAGGTGCACTGGTGGCTAAGTTCTAATACAAAAATAATACTCTATAGATCTTTTTATTTAGTTATTGAGCCACTCCACATCTGCACATTTTTTGTGGCCACAAGGGTAAAGGCCCAAACTCTACAACATATACAAAAATTAAAATGGACAACTTTTGTGCCTGATAAATAAGAATAATACCTTCAAAATTAAAAAAAAAATTTACTTTACAAAATTAATTTTCATTTGTAATGCTAACAGCAAGACACCCATGAAAAACACACATGGTGTCTAAATAAGACAAAGGAAAATCATTTGGGCAAAAATAAAAAAGGATCCCAAGTCAATTATATAGAAAATATTCCTTTATTAACTTTTGGTCGAGAATACGTTTGTATATTTTCAGGAAACAGTTCCAAGACCATGTGGATTCCTGCAGCAGAGAGGAATTGACAGGTCTGCTCCAACCACGAAGACAAGAGGAGAAACAGTCCAGAGATGGAAGACGCTGACGACGCCTAGTCACGCTAGCAGTCAGCAGCTGTGCGTCACAGCAGGTTGCCTAGGACCAAACCAGAGAGGGTCGGACCTGCATTGCCACCATGTGCCCACCATCCAGATATCATTGCTGACATGTACACTTAAGGAACTGTTTGACACTGAAACAGGGACTCAACTGTTGGACATTGAAATTGTGACTCAAACATTTTTTGTTATTATATGTTTATTTCTAGTCTGCAGAGGCAAGATTTTTTAAAGGAAAGAAATGGGAAAAAAATAGATACAGAGGTAAAGAAGCATTGAACAGACTGTCAAACTACAGTGGGAAGGCAGGGGTGGTTGGGGGGCAGGGTTGTAAGAGATCAACCGAAGGACTTGTACGCATGCATATAAGCATAACCAATGGATACAAGACACGGGGGGGGGGGGGGCGGGGGGCGCAGGTAAAGGCATGTACTGGGGGGTAGGGGAGGCCGGGGGGAGGTCAATGGGGAAAAAAAAAAGGAGACATATGTACTACTATTTGTAATACTTCAAACAATTAAAAAAAAGAAACATTATAAGAAAATGAATTTTCAATTATAGTTTATATTCAATATTATTTTGTATTAGTTTTAGGTGTAACGCATACTAGTTAGACAATCATATACTTTGCAGAGTGGTCCCCCCAATATTTCAAGTACCCACCTGGCACAGTACATAGTTATTACAATATTATTGACTATATTTCCTATGCTGTATTTTACCTCCCTGTGACTGTTTTGTTAACACTTATTTGTGCTTCTTAATCCCCTCATCTTTTTTACCCAGCCCCCATTGCAAAATAATTTTCTAACATAGATTTTGTAGATCATATTTTCCTTCACTATTTATATATATAGCTTTCTGTTAATTTCATAGGGTGACAAAGCTTTTGCAATAAAAAGTTAAGCTATCAAATTTTATGAGTACTTATCCAATGCACAAATTTCTTGCTTATGAAATATTACAGATAGCAACATTCATTTTTAAGGGCAGCATTTTTCTAATGTTTCAGTTTTGCTGCATGTTTAATAGCTCATTTTCATGTAGAGTTGAGTTCAAACCTATGATACTACAACAGCAATTTATTAAGCACTGGCACTTTAAAGGTTCAATATTGAAAGATTAACAGTGAATTACAGCATTGACTGCATATTAAACTACCATCTTGTGCAACAAATGTTACAGATAATCTGCAACCTGAAATATTAAAATTTTACGGCTTTGGGGATTACATTAATTAGAGACACTTTAAGAATGCAATAATTAGACTGTTTTATGGTAGCCACTAAGGTCAGTTTATACAAGTAATTATTCACCTGCTACAAAGCTTCATGACTACAGTGGTAATCATGTATACACTTATACTCTGTGTGTGTGTGTCTCTCCCTCTCACTAGTGAATGGTGTTCCTGTGACAAAAAAGCATTAAGATAAAAATGAGGATTCTCCAGCATCAAATTTAAGAAATAAAGTAAATGCCTAGACACAGAGGGCCATAGGCTTGAATGTGAATAATCTTCTTAACTGATAATAAGTTATATTTTCCTATGTATAAAAAGACTAAAAAATTAATTAAATATTCCTGAAAAATAACCCATTTCTATGACCAAGTAAAGGTAAGATTCTATAATATTTATCTGAGTAATTGCTACTTTTAGCAGTTAATGTGTATTGTATTTTTAATATCCTGTTAACCAAATAACTAACATGTGATGTATGTGAACACTATCCTATATAATAAAAGGCCAGTGACCATAATGGCATAACAACCAGAAGGACCGATCGACCAATCGCTATGAGGTGTATTGATTGCCTCT
The DNA here is from genome assembly GCF_963455305.1 of Plecotus auritus. Taxonomy (NCBI): domain Eukaryota; kingdom Metazoa; phylum Chordata; class Mammalia; order Chiroptera; family Vespertilionidae; genus Plecotus; species Plecotus auritus. The sequence continues at coordinate 114,368,616 of NC_137774.1, read as the reverse complement.
TGGTCCCTCCTTCAGCCTGCAGGCTCCGATCGCTGCATAGCCAATGGGGAGCCATGGGGAACTGGGGTGGGTGGCAGCAGGGAGGGACTGAGTACTGGCGAGTGGGCAGAACAGCAGACCTCTTGGTCCCTCCCCCTCGTCCCATAGGCTCTGATCGCCAGATTGCGAACGGGGAACCATGGGGAACTGGGGTGGGTGTCCACGGCAGGGAAGGACTGGGGACTGGCAAGCGGGTGGAACAGCAAACCTCTTAGCCCCTCCCCTTGGTCCACAGGCTCTGATCATGGTGAACAGGGAACCCCGGGGAACTGGGGTAGGTGGCGGTGGGGCGGGACTGGGGACTGGCAAGCAGGCGGAAGGCAGACCTCTTGGTCCCTCCCCCGGCCCGCAGGCTCCGATTGCTGGATGGCGAATGGGGAACCACGGGGAACTGGGGTGGGTGGTGGCAGGGTGGGACTGGCAAGAGGGCGGAAGATGGCCCTGATCACAGGCTAGGCCTAGGGACCCTACCCACACACGATTTCGTGCACTAGGCCTCTAGTATGTTATAAAAAGACAAGGAAAATATACTGGGTGAATAAGAGTTAGGAATAGAAAGTCTGTAACCGACAAATATAAAAAAAACATATTGCTATTAACAGGCCTGTATAGAGCATGGAAATCTCAAAGGAACTCTCATGCACTGCTGGTGGGAATGCAGGCTGGTGCAGCCACTGTGGAGAACAGTGTGGAGTTTCCTCAAAAAACTAAAAATGGAACTCCCATTTGACCCAGTGATCCCATTTCTAGGAATATATCCCAAGAAACTAGAAACACCAATCAGAAAGGATATATGCACCCCTATGTTCATAGCAGCACAATTCACCATAGCTAAGATTTGGAAACAGCCTAAGTGCCCATCAGCAGATGAGTGGATTAGAAAACTGTGGTTCATCTACACAATGGAATACTGTGCTGTGGTAAAAAAGAAGGAATTCTTACCATTTGCAATAGCATGGATGGAACTGAAGAGCATTATGATAAGCAAAATAAGTCAGTCAGAGAAAGATAAATATCACATGATCTCACTTATTTGTGGAATATAATGAAAAACATAAACTGATGAACAAAAACAGATCCAAAGATAGAGAAGCATCTATTAGACTGTCAAACCTCAGAGGGAAGGTAGGGGAGGGGGTGGGGAAGGGGGAGAGATCAACCAAAGGACTTGTATGCATGCATATAAGCCTAACCAATGGACACAGACACCTGGGAGGTGAGGGCATGAGTGGGCGGTAGGAAAGCAATGGGGGGATAAGGACACATATGTAATACCTTAATCAATAAAGAGAAAAAATAAATAACATTAAGATAATGGCCAAGATGAACAATACTATAGCAGTGAACCAGGCCAAACTCTGAAAGAATTATAAAATTGCCCTGATTCTATTATACGTTATGTAGTTTGACTACAGCTTTCAAGCAAGTATCACTAAGAAGCTCAATAGAATATTGGGGTCTTAGACCTGCATCCACTGATTTGACAAATAATTAGTAGATACTTAGAGTATGCCAGAACCTTGACAAAGTACTTCAAGTACACATAAAAGAAAAGGTTAAGACATTTTCCACATCAACTTCTTCTGTCCTACCTACTACTTCCTCCACTGCAAGAACACATTTCTACATTTTATGCTTCGACATAGAACTATATCAATAGAAGATAATACATGTACTATATACTTATATTACCCATTTCCCTTTCCAACGGATATAAAAAAGATATACAATTCTTAACTAGGCTCTAGAATCAGAAGTTGACAAGACAATATCTAAACCTATTTTTTTCCTTATAATTTACCTTTTCTGATATTGTGCTCTAATGTTTATACCTTTTCACCCATGGACTCTACTGTTACAAATTCATTTTTTATTTGTAAATTCATTTATTATAATTTTACTTACCTCCTTTTCTCATGAACAAATACAGTGTATTTTATGTAGTTTGAAGTGTTTGGAAAATTTATACAATGTATAGCACTATCGGGAAAGAAAGATGGTACCCCCAATTCAGGTATTTTTTCAGAGGTCTCATTATGTCTTTATTCTGGATCTCATTGTCTCAGATTCTGATCATAAACTCTCAAATGTTTATTGAATAATCTTCCTATTCTGGTCTTTCTTGGCAATATGTGTATCAAATTAGTCTTTCCCTCAATAATTTATGCTAATACCAGATATGTTTCAATATTTGAAGACAAAGATTCCATGATAAAAGACTACACTATTTAACAGATAAAGGGAAATGCTGAACTATTGAGAGCTGTTGTAGCAAGGAATGTTGACAGAAAACAAATTCAATTGTCATTAATGTGGATAATCCAAATACCTCCTCCCATTCTCAATAAAGTAGCATCACAGTAGCTGCAATTAAATACAATATTAAGCAAAGGAAGTGGTAGAAGTATGAAACAGAGGCTCTTCCTAGTTTCAATAAGGCCATATTGGAGCAAGGAGAGTAACACAAATATTGTGTGGAAAGGAAAAAGGAAGAGGAGTAAAAATAATAAGGCCATGCAAGGCTGAGGACATTTTCTGACAAGGTGATAGCATACTGTTATGGAAAGATTTCTGATAAAAATATGAATTTGTTGACGTAGACAAAGTTTTGTGTTGCAATAATGTGTCCACTAAACTTAATTATTTGGTAACTGAATTTCTGAATTCAGTCAAGTTAAAATATATTTTTTCCTTGTAGAGACTCTTAAATATAGATTCCCCATATCATTTTGCGAGCATTCACAAAATCTTCAAGGGGAGAAAGATTTTTCATATCTGTGAATACTCTGATCACGTAAATTTTTTGTTTATGGAGTCAAAAATTCATTCAACTTAGCAACCTTTCCATTATATGGTTATTTTCAGGAATGATTGTGGAGAATTTCAGATGAAAAGAAAATATTTTTCTAGCAACACTGTAACATTCTCATAAGTTAAAGAAAATAGGATTTCCTTTTTAAAAGAAAAACTCTAAGAGCACTATAATTATCATGACAGATTGTTATAGATATCCAGTTTAAAATATTTCAATGAAATAATTATCACCGCAAGATCTTTCACAGATGCAATAATCAGAAGAAGGCCAATGGATTGAGATCATAACAAACAAAAGAAGACTTAATCATAGAAAATTGCATTAAACCAAATGCTCATGTGTTCTTGAATATATGATATTTATGTATCATTTAGTGAAACATATTTTATGTGAATTAAACTTGTATTTTGCATTCATATTTAACGGCTTCACATCATTAGAGCTATATTTTATAAACTTAAGAAAATACCAAACAACTGCTTTGTAGCTTTCAGTAATTTTTCTCCAGTCAATTCTGCAGTTCTTCCTAAGCCTTCTTCTAGAAGTACAATTAGATCACTTTAATCCATGGCTTAAAAAATAATCAATGAGGCACCATTGCCTACAGAATTAAACCCTTACTCCTTGTAAGTTGGTGTCAAATTCAATTTCCAAAAACATTCCCCTCTCTCTTTTGCTCATGCTGTGATCTCTAGCAGCATAATCAAATAGCAAAGTGTTCACAAATGGTAAATGATAAATTGTTCAACTTAGTAAAGCTTTTATTCATCACGTGTTTTGAGAAGAATTAGTAACTACTTCGCATTCATAGGGCTGGAGTTTGGAGCGAAGGTGAATATTAGGAAAAATAAAGAGGACACACTGGCAGAGATGCATATCTTTCACCCTGATCTGGTCAGAGCTAACACTTTTTTCTTTTCATATGTGCCTACCTCCAACTTTGATTGTTTTTTAAACGTTTTACTTAGAGCACTAACTCCCTATCTTATGTATATCACTATTTATATGCAAAATGTTACTAGTACATCATATCTGGCTATCAAGAAAAATTACAAGGAATACCAAAAAGTGACAAACCTAATTTGAAGACAGGTAAGCATAAGGCCAGACATGACAGCAATGTTGGAATTATCTGACTGGGAATTTAAATAATCTATGATCTCTATGCTAAGGATCACTATAGTGGGTAAAGTGGCCAGTATAACAGGTCAGAAGGGCAATGTAAGCAGGAAGATGAAAATCCTAAGAAAAAATCAAGAGATGCTAGAGATCAAAAACATGTAACAGGAATGAAAACTGCCTTTGATGAGCATATTAGTAGACTTGGCATGGCTGAGGAAATAATCTCTGAGTTAGAGGATATATCAGTAGATCTCTCTAATATGAAAAAGCAAAGAGAATAAGATTAAAAAATAAAAGAGAACAGAATATCCATGGATTGTGGGAAACCTATAAAAATGTAATATATGCATAATGCAAATACCAGAAGAAATTAAAAAAGTAACAGAAGACATTTTGAAACAAAAATGACTGTGAATATACCCAAATTAATGCCAGACACCAAATGACAGTCAGAAAATGCAAAGAAAAACAAGTAGGATAACTGCCAAAGAAAACTATGCCTCAGCATATTATCAAACTATAGAAAATAAAAATATTTTTAAAAATTTTATAAGAAGCCATAGGGAAAAATAAGATTAAGAACTTTACCTCTAGAGGAAAAAAGATAAGAATCATGAAATAAACTGAAATAACTGGCTAATTAGTAGTAGAAGGTATGAGAGTAACATACATGGAAAATGACCTTGAATGTGGTGGAATATTCAAGGATGGAATATAGCCTGAATAAGTTGAAGTCTAGTATCAGAGCTCTTTCCCACTCTTCAGTACTTAACATCCTAGTAAGCATATCTGGGTACAATGATGGACTATAGTTAGTGGATTCTGCCAATGCCTTGATAGAGTATTGAGGAATATATTCAGATATACAGGTATGCTAGATCAGACATATATTAAGACTAGAAAATGCAACTTGTGTTTTTTAGGAAGACACAGAGAACTCTCCCTTCACTAAAGCAATACAGAAGGCAATTGGTTAGAGTATTGCCCCAATATGCCAAGGTTGTGGGTTTGATCCCCAGTCAGGGCACATACAAGAATCAACCAATGAATACATAAATAAGTGGAACCACAAATTGATGTTGCTCTCTCTTTCTCCCTCTCTCCCTTCTTCTCTCTCAAATCAATAATTTAAAAGAGAGAGAGAGAGAGAGAGAGAATGCATTAGCAAAGGGAGCACTAATATCACTAAGAAACTCAGTGGTGGCATTTCTCTGTAGTCCAGAGCTGATTGTAGGAGAGTGTGCTATGGAAGTTGACTTGACATTGTCAGTGGTGAAGACAGAGTTCTGCAGTAGCAGAGACCAATTGGCTGAACTTGGAAGAAACTCCATGCAGCATCTTTTCTACCATTAAGTTCTCCAACCCCACAGACTTTTCAATGATATGGCTAAAGTGGCATGCTACTTATATCAGAGTTTGTGCTTGTGTTAATGCTATGTTTTTATCTGGATGCCATTCAAGTCTTACAGCCTTCTAAATCACCCAGAGAATAAGCTGTAGTAATATTTCTTTTTGTGGTAGGCACCATCTCCAAAACTTAAGCAAGCCAACCAAGTCATGTGCCTCTTTCTTAGTGGTAGAAGTTGGAGCATACAATAGCTTGTTCCTTGAGAGGATGACCCAGTGGATGACTCTTCTGGATGCACTGTGGGATTAGAGTGCTATTCTAGATGTGATATATTCTTTAAGGTAATTAAATTGTGCTATATCCCTGATCAGTGTGATGCTGTGTTAGCGAGCAAAAGGGGTAGAAAAAGAAGAGTTTCTGCTTATTCTCCTTCCACCCGATTTACCTGAGAAATCTGAGCTTCCATTCCCACAATCTTTTACTCTGATAAACTAGAGTTCTTGCTTCCCAGAGAGGATTAATGCTTCTATCAGAAGACAGGGTAGGGGTTCCACTAAACTTAAACCCAAATCCATCTCTCGGTCAGTTTTCACTCATCATGCCAGTAGATCAAGAGGCAAAGGAAGGAGTTACTATGCTTGCAAGTGTTATTGACCGTGGTTATCATGAGGAAAGTAGGATTGCTGCTACATAATGGGGAAAGAAAGAAATATCATGGTATTCAAAAGGTTCAATGATATGCCTGTTGATGCCGTCCTGTCAAACATGAACTTCCAACCTATGTAACATTTCACATAAATCTTCCAAATAGCTAGTTATTAAAAGAGAATATAAAAACTGCATTGGGCAACTATATATAGATTAGTACACAGCAATTAATATGAATCAAGCTGCTATTAATAGAATCGTCTCATTAGCACTGACTTAAGCAATGAAGTGATAATGCATTTTTATAACAAAAACCTAGAGGCAGGCAGTTCCAGGGTTATTCTAATAACTTAATAATACCTCCCTGTAATCATGACTACAAATTTTTATCACCTTTTTTCCCCTAATGATTACAGTATAGTTACTTTGGTTCCATTACTGCATTCCTATTCCAGCACATTGAACAAAAGAGAAGAGGCTGAGTGTAAAGTCTTTATACTGCACCACCTTGGCAGACTTTCTTATCTATCTTATTGGCCAGAAAGGTGCCAATAAGATGTATTGCACATACATTTAATTTTGAAATTAAATCACATATTCAGATTACGTTAGGTTTAGGGTTAGGTATGGGTTAGAACAGCCAAAGAGGATCTTTTTGGGAGTTTGAATAAATATGGCTAAAATTAAGAATAGAATAAAATAAGTTCCCCATGCAATCTAAAATATTTTAAATATAATATTGATAGAAAAATTATAACATTGACGGAAATATCAACATACTTTTAATACAAATTCTAAATGAAATGAAGCTTATAAAGGTAAGAAGCTTTATAGTCAAAAGAAGCTAAAGAATAGTTTTGCTAATGGATCTCTGTTTTTTGTTTGTTTGTTTTTCTTTTTTATTGAGTTTACTGGGTGACAAAATTATACAGGTTTCGGGTACACAATTCCACAGCACATCATCTGTACACTGTATTGTGTATTCACCACCGTAAGTGAAGTCTCTGTCCATTATCATTTATCCCCTCCATATGCCCCCATTTCTCCCCATCCACTCTCTTCTTGGTTTATTTATAAATCAGGCAATGAAACTGTCATTTTATTAGTTAATTATCATCCTATCTAATAAAAGAGTAATATGCAAATTGATCATAAATCCGCTACACCCATAAGCAACGCCCACCAGCCAATCAGGAGCAAGTATGCAAATTAACTCAACCAAGATGGCTGTGGTGAAGGAGCGAGCAGGAAGCTTGGGTTTCCCTGGCAATGGAGGAAGCCAAGCTTCCTGCACACCCTGGCCAACCCAGGCTTCCACTGAAGGCTACAAAGTTTCAATTACAGAAGATAAATAAATCCCAACAAAAATGGCTGTGGCCACAGAGCGAGCAGGAGGCTTGGGTTTCCCCGGCAATGGAGGAAACCAAGTTCCTGGCCTGCCCTGGCCTCTGCTGAAGGCTACAAAGTTTCAATTGTAGAAGATAAATAAATCCCAGATACCAGGGCCTCCACTTGGGTCGCCGGGGGGCGTGGACAGCCTGCAAACCACCACAGGCCCCTCACCCAGGCTGCCCCACGCCCCAAAGGAAACCCTACCCTGATCCAGGGCACCCTTCAGGGCAAACCAGCTAGGCCCCACCCATGCGCCAGGCCTCTATCATATCTAATAAAAGAATAATATGCAAATTGACTGTCACTCCAACACACAAGATGGCTGCCCCCATGTGGACATAAGATGGCCGCCACAAAATGGCCTGCAGGGGAGGGCAGTTGGGAGGGATCAGGCCAGCAGGGGCGGGCAGTTGGGGGTGATCAGGCAGGCAGAGGAGGGAAGTTGGGGGCGACCAGGCCTGCAGGGAAAGGCAGTTGGGGGGGACCCAGGCCTGCAGGGGAGGGCAGTTAGGGGTGACCAGACTGGCAGGGGAGGGCAGTTAGGGGTGACCGGCCTGCAGGGGAGGGCAGTTAGGAGCAATCGGGCTGGCAGGGGAGCAGTTAGGCATCAATCAGGCTGTCAGGGGAGTGGTTAGGGGGTGATCAGGCTGGCAGGCAGAAGTGGTTAGGGGCAATCAGGAAGGCAGGCAGGTGAGCAGTTGGGAGCCAGCAGTCCTGGATTGTGAGAGGGATGTCCGACTGCCCGCTTAGGCCCAATCCTACTGGGATTGGGCCTAAACGGGCAGTCGGACATCCCTTGAGGGGTCCCAGATTGGAGAGGGTGCAGGCTGGGCTGAGGGACACACACACCCCATGCACGAATTTTGTGCACCAGGCCTCTAGTCACTTATAAGTAGCACATGGTTGTTTGCCCTGATTATCAAATGTTATTAGATCTTTAAAGATAAAATATGCAACTATCTGTAATTTATGCAGAACAAATATCAAAATAAATCTATAATGAATGTTTACAACATCATCATATTTGATTTATTTAATATACACTTAAAATGAAAGCATTTTAATTGCTTCTTCAAGCAGATTAGCTCTTCAAACAAACTAATGAAAGAAGTCTTATGATTTTATTTATACATACATTTTTTGTATAATTAAGACAGCCCCTTTATGAAATTACTTGCGTATAGTTTCAGCAGTGCCAAGACAACAAAGTCATTTGTTATTAAATATAAAGCTTGTAACCTAAGTATGTGAATAAATTTACACATAAGAAAAATATCTACCAGAAGCTCTTTGAATGCACAACAGCTCTATTTAAAAACACATGTTCTTGTTTCTGCACTAAACTACACAGGAGAGTACAGATTTCCATCAAGTTAAAAATGGATCCTAAATGCTGAGATAAAGACTATTTATTTGACCCTATAATAATTGAGGGGAATTTATAAGAAATTACAATGATTTAGTCAGTTTGCTCATTCAATAAATATATGTAGTATATACGGGTAATGTGATGTATATGCAAATAATGCATCATCTAAAATATATGTTTCTATCATAATATATAGTTGCAATACATACACAATATGTATTGACTTCTCCATATTCGATTATATAATTTCTGATAAAACTACAGGGATCCTCTGCCTTTCATAGACCTATGTTCATGATAAATCATAGCATTTCTAAATTGCTGGTAACAAATTAAAAAAATCAAAATGTGACTTTAAAACTAACTTAAATGGCATGTACATGTAGTTAAAGTATTGTTACCTATAACCTATGGATATGGCCCTTCATATTGTGTCTAACTGATACAAAATTATAAAAGAAGAAATTCATTGAAAATATAGGATTTTGGAGATGACCAAGATGATCCCCAGATTTTGTAAGTGTCAGAATCCTAGTGATTTTTCTTTTGAAAGTCACTCGTATGTGAGATATAAAACTAAAAGCAACAAGTAAGCAAACAAGAAAACAAAGAAACAAAAACTCATAGACACAGACAATAGTATGGTGGTTACCAGAGAAAAGAGGTCAGGGGTTTAGTAAAGAATTAAAGGTGTCAAATATATGATAATGGAAGAAGATTTGACTTTGGGTGGTAAACATACAATGCAATAGGCAGATGATGTACCATAGAATTATACACTTGAAAGTTATACAACTTTGTTAACTAATGAGTTCCTCCCAAGATTCTCTGAATAAGAGCTCATTTAGGCCAACATCTTGATTTTGGTCCTTAGACACCCTATAGAGAGGAATCTGCCAACAACCCCCAGACTTTAGATTGAAAGAACTGTGATATAAATAAGTGGTTACTGTTTAAACTAGTAATTCTGTAGTAAATTGTTATGCAGCAAGAGGAAACTAAAACCTGCCAAAAAATTAAACTCTTCAGTCCTTTCTTTCATTAGAGTTTTGGCATTTTTCACCCAGGTAACAAATCCATGTATTCTCCTATGTATCTCTCCCCCACTAGAAAAGTTCAGAGTATAGGGGATATACCTTTCTCATATTTATTTATATCCTACATACAAGGTATCATCTAAAAGTAGATATTCAATTGATGATATTTTAACCAATGTCAAAATGCTTAATTTAATTGTATTGACTTCTCCATATTCGATGTTGCTTCTAAGAGAAAATACTTCAGAGAATTCCGAATGGCAGTTTGGAAAGTTGTCTTCCATCTAATGCATGAAATTTTATAATAATAAGAAAAATGTGACTCATAAATACCTATTTCCTAAATGTGCACTTTACTTCACAATACTTGATATTTTCAATTTTTATGCCATAGTCTCAGGTTTCTATGAGATAGACTTCTTTCCTTTCAAAAACACAAACATTCCTGGGAAATTTGATGAAGTAAGGTATACATTTTTTTCATCTTTCAGGTAGGAAAATTAAGGGGATCTTTTAAAATATTATGTATTCTTCTGAATAATTTCTTAGTGAATTTTCTAGTATGATTCAAAGCACAGTCATAATTTCCTGTTTTATTGTTTCCTATACTTAATGTCTTAACTATTGCATAATTAAATTATTAAAACTATTAATAATCTTTGGTACACTGTGATAAATTACATCACTACATGTGATAAATTCTATTTTTGTCCAGAAAAATTGTATTTGAATCATTATTATGAGTATGAAACTCTGGGTTAAAATCTTTATACCTACATAGCAGAATTCTCACAGTGATAATAATTGCTCATAGTGAAAATTTTTTTATCCATTACACCATGTACTTTATATAATACACACTTTTCTCATTTCTCTGTTAGCTCCATAAAACAGTCAGAACTTAATCAATGATTCTATAAGCAATTTTTTTCTGAATTATTATTCAAGATTGAACCAAATATTTAAGTTATTTCAAAATATTTGTAAAGAACAAAACATACAAAGTAAAATACCTGAAAATAAAGCTTTTGAAATGTCAATATACAGGGTGGGGCAAAAGTATGCAAGTGTCAGTTTGTCTCCCTTTTTTAGTTATTTTACATATATTTTGTGCTTGAAAAACAACCAACTTTTTGAATTTTGTCTAAACATCTATCTCCCTGATTGATAAAACAAGCTATGTAAGGCAAATTATCTGGACTACTGAAAACATCCTTACTGTGACAGCACTACATTTTCTAGCAGTATAGGTTGCTCTATGCAGGGAATACTGACATTTTAAATGAGGAAACATCAAGGAATGGAATAAGACATATTAGAAACTTTTGAGCTTGGGCTGATCTAAAGTTTCAAAACATAGTGACTGCTGAACACTTTTTTTCTAATATCTTTAAAATATACCAAAACAACAAGTGTAAAAGCTTGTGCTTAGACCTTAATTCTGGGATACTTAATAAAGAGCAATGCTGTAACAGAAAAACTTGAGGTTTCAGTATTTTTTCCCAGGGTGCCTAAGGTCACTGAAAAGGGTGAAGGTCACCACTTAGTTGTCATCTGAATTTTTAATTTCTCCCTTCTACCCTTTAGCACAATATATTAGTTGAGTTTAAATCTAGGTGATTCTATTGTCCTTGAAAGATAAATACTGAAATTTTTCCAAATGCATACAAAGAGTTATTATGTGCAGTATTTATTGGTTAAATAAATAAGTGGTATTTGAAATTCATGTGGGGCCTTCTACTCTGAGATTTGTTTAATAATTCAAAGTAAACCAGTGATAAAGAGAGCAATGCATTGGGCAAATTGCTTATTAATTTTGTTAATAGAATTTAATAAAGAGATTTGGTTGTATAATATATAACATGTTTTTTTTTTAATGGAAGTGGTTTTATCTGAGTAATTAAAGTTTGAGTTATCTATCACAATATGATGTATTATTTATCTTCAGATTGTGTACCAATTTAGAAATGCTGTTTCTATGCTTCAAAGCAGCTACATTAAAAATATGGGCTGTCTCTGGAGAAATAAAAATTAGAAAAAAATTGGTGAAAGTAGAAAAGAATTGGTACTGATCACAAGTCCTCAGTGACCTTAATAACTTCATGAAATCATACCAAAAAATGAGTCAGAAGTGTGTCTACAGCCATTGGTTAAGTTGGGATTTTCATACTAGAAATATTATTTATATATGATAGCAGTCTCCTCTACTTATTTTACATATTTTGTCAAGTAGATACAATATTCCTCTTCAACAAATTCATTCAAATATTAAATAAAATATATTTTTCTCTTTATCAATAAGGAGTTCTTCTAAATTGAATCATCTACAATTTTTTTCTATGGAAAAATCCTTGAAGGTAGTAGTATCTGTTTCTCGTTAGAACATATAGCAGTCAATTGCACTGCTGATGATCAGTGTTATTATTACTAGTATGTAATAAGTAAAATAATGAATTCAGATATACTATTGGTGATTTATTCATGAAAATAAGCAATTAAGTGGTTAATATGCATCATACATTTATTGGAGATGAGTCAACTCTGATTTGCGCATTGTTTAACCTATTTTACCTTAGGTACGGTCCTTGTTTTTCTAGATTACTAAAACACAAGTTCCACTGTTTTCTTATATGATGGATCCAAGCTGACCTCAAGGGAATTTTTGCTGCCTTGATTCAGGTGTATGTCAGATCTTCACAATACATTTTGAATAAATAGGTTATTGATATTTTATATTATGATTTATAAATATAACTGAAAAGAGATTTTATTGTAATGTAAAAAAAGCACAGAATATTCACTTCAATTTTTATTCAAAAAGATCTCAATGATTTTAAATTTTATGCATCCATCTTCAATTTTTCATCAGTCACTAAACTTATAGTTGTTTAAATTATCTTTCAATGAAATGAATAATTTGATATTTCATTTTATTTTACTTTACACCAGACAAACTTACCTAAAGCATGGCATGTTTTAAAATGGTTCTAGCACATAGCTTTGACAGTACAGGAACTGGCCTGTATCTTATTCAATAAGACAAGTCCACCGATCCCATTCTAGGTTGTTGCACCAATGTCAAGTTGTTATAAAGGTTACACATGCTTACTTTCAGTTTCTGTACATAACATTTATCATGGACCAACAACAAATGGTTCTTGGTCACTAGCAACAATCCTGAATGACACTTTGTGCAGCACTATTTTAGGGAGCAATAGCTCTTAAAAGATTTATATAAACTTTAGGAGAAATACAAGTTTTAGTATTACTCTTCTGTGATCAATAAGAAAGATTCTTATGATCTTGCAATGCTGCAAAAAATTAATTGATAGATACCTGTTCATAGAGTATTTAAAAATTATAATTTGCTTGTTAATTTATCTAAATCTAGGTTGAATTCACAACAGTACTACTTGAAATCCTACTCTCTAAGAATGTCTAAGCCAAAACCGGTTTGGCTCAGTGGATAGAGCGTCAGCCTGCGGACTGAAAGGTCCCAGGTTTGATTCCGGTCAAGGGCATGTACCTTGGTTGCGGGCCCATCCCCAGTAGGAGGTGTGCAAGAGGCAGCTGATCGATGTTTCTCTCTCATCGATGTTTCTGACTATCTATTCCTCTTCCTTCCTCTCTGTAAAAAATCAATAAAATATTAAAAAAAAAAGAATGTCTAAGTTTATCTAAGTTTATTAACTCCATTTATTAGGGTAAAAATGAAAAAAAATCAAGTTGTGCCATTACTTGTCTCTTTATATTGTCAAATCTCTTCAGCAAGGAGGGAGGACAGAAATTAAGAAAAAATGAGTTAATATTATTAACAACTTATGTTAATTAAAAATAATACATAAAAAATGGATTGCAACTTTACCATGTTCAGGTTTTGTTTCATATAGTAAAGGCAACAAATAGGATAGTTGAGATAATGAAAGGAGGATTCATTGATACTTGTTTTGTTAATGCTGGGTGCAAGGAACTCAGGAGGTTGACAGGCGTGTGAAGTACACATGATACTGTCAATTATGCAAGACAAGAATGCATCTTTTATTTATAATGCCCATCCCAATGTAATCTTCTTCCTTAATCTCTAATCAAATAAATCTCCACCCCAAATCCTTTCTTAAGGTGAAATGCTTTTGCCCCAATTACATCCTTGCATGTGGTTTTGTTTACTTACATCTCATTAGCAAGAGGAGGAGGTTGGTGACTTAAGGATACTGAGTCAGGCTCCAAAAACATCCTTGCCTCACTTCAGTTTTAGGTTGCAAATACCATATGTAAAATCTTCACAGTTCTTTCTTCAGTTATCTGTATCTGATTATACATTCTCAAACAATCTACTTTTTTATTATTTTATTTTTACTAATAAAACACATATACTTACATAAAATAAGCATCCTATCTAATAAAAGAATAACATGCAAATTAACCATCACTCCGCTACACCCACCAGCCAATCAGGAGTGAGTATGCAAATTAACCCAACCAAGATGGCTGCAGCCACGGAGAGAGCAGGAGGCTTGGGTTTCCCCAGCAATGGAGGAAGCCAAGCTTTCCACACACCCTGGCCACCCCAGGTCTCCAATCAAGGCTACAAAGTTTCAATTATAGAAGATAAATAAATCCCAGATACCAGAGCCTCCACTTGGGTCATGTGGCCGGCCTGCAAACCATCACAGGCCCCTCACCCAAGCCGCCCCATGCCCCAAGGGAACCCCCACCCTGATCTGGGACACCCTTCAGGGCAAACCAGCCGGCCCCTACCCACACAACAGGCCTCTATCCTATCTAATAAAAGAATAATATGCAAATTGACCATCACTCCAACACACAAGATGGCTGCCCCTATGTTGTCAAAGATCCTGCCCCCATGTGGACACAAGATGGCCACCACAAGATGGCCTGCAGGGAAGGGCAGTTGGGAGGGACCAGGCCTGCAAGGGAGGGCAGTTGGGAGTGATCAAGCCTGCAGGGGAGGGCAGTTAGGGGTGACCAGGCTGTCAGAGGAGGGAAGTTGGGGGAGACCAGGCCTGCAGGGGAAGGCAGTTTGGGGGGACCAGGCCTGCAGGGGAGGGCAGTTAGGGGAAAACAGTCTGGCAGGGAGTGGTTAGGGGGTGATCAGGCTGGCAGGCAGAAGCAGTTAGGGGCAATCAGGAAGGCAGGCAGGTGAGTAGTTGGGAGCCAGCAGTCCTGGATTGTGAGAGGGATCCGACTGCCCGTTTAGGCCCGAGGATAAGACCTAAATGGGCAGTCGCACATCCCTCGAGGAGTCCCAGATTGGAGAGGGTGCAGGCTGGGCTGAGGGACACACCCCACGTGCATGAATTTCATTCACCGGGCCTCTAGTATATTACATTTGCATATATGAGATAAGTACACATTATATGTACATAAATATATACCTTTTTATCTATCTATACATACACACACATACTACACATAGACACAGTCATAGATATAGAAAAAGTATATATAAATAGATACCGATACTGATAAATATGAATAAATATTGATATTTAATCTGATAAATTTCCCTTTCCTAGTATAATAAGCCATCATCTGATTAAGAATGTATATCAAGATCAATTGGGAGCTTTGCCTCTTTGATTTAGAAGTCATGTGTGTAAGTGAGAAAACACAGATAATTACATTTTCAAATCAAACACTCAAATCAGGAATCTTATGTGTCAAGGATCCAAGTAATTAAAAGTCATTAGTGAAGCAGGAGAAAACAAGGACTGCCAACCATAGCTCTGCAGGAACATCTTGGCGACATTCAAATGCATTCTGGCCAACATGCATGTGTTAGTTCTCTAACTAATGTATGCATCTCCATTACTTCAGAGTAAAAACGTATTTTGATCATGTAACACCTGCATTTTATAAACATATAGTTACGTAGCTTTTATGACATTTTCCAGAGAACCATCCTATTAATAAAAGTATAATATGCAAATTGACAGAACGGCAGAACGACCAGTCACTATAATGTGCACTGACCACCAGGGCGCAGACACCCAGTGTAGGAGCTGCCCCCTGGTGGTCAGTGCACTCCCACAGGAGGAGCAGCGCTCGGCCAGAAACGGGGCTCACAGCTGGCGAGCACTGGGCCTCTAGTGTTTCATAAATCTGTACATTTCAAGTTATCAAGGTAACTATTTTACCAAGGTAGACTACGTATATCTTGGTAAAAGCATTCCATGGAAACCTCTCCTACTAGCAAATACCATGGTAAGATTGCCAATAGGCCTATCATCTTGTACAGATTTGTAAATATGTTGTCATCTTCTTTCTTTCCCAGAGGGAATCCCCGAGAAATAAAGAGAATGATTTGAAGAGCCTTTGCATAACTATTTTCTTCTCAGTAAGAAAGTAAGAAAAATTTGAACAGAATATATGAATTTTAAAAGCTATTCAATACATGTCAATTAAATCTATTTGGAAGAGATATGGAAATAATTGAATTGAGTAAGTGAATATCTTTTATTTCTATTGCTCAAATAAAGATTTTATTCATACACACACACTCACATCCCACTATGCAATTATGCCATATTCAAATAATCTAAGATGAACACATGAGAACCTCAAAGATTGTATAGCTAATCTAATGTGGTTTTCCCGGGATGCATGTGAAGAAATTAAGTAGTGAATTAATATAAAAAAAGTAACAATCTTAATTTTGACTGAAGGTGAAATTTAAAATTGTTATATTTAATAACAAATAATCTTAGGACCAAAAGACTAGTAGAGGATAATAGTCATATTTACATGAAATTAATTAACAAATAATTTTAATTTAAATACTTATATATGTATATTTTTTATTTTCACCTAAGGATATGTTTACTGATTTTTAGAGAGAGAAGAAGGGAGAGAAAGAGAGAGGCTGAGAGAGAGAAAGAAAAGGAGAGAGAGATGTGTGTGAGAGAGAAATACCAATTGATTGCCACCCATATGTGTCTCACTGGGGATGGAAAAACCGAGGTATGTGCCCTGACTAGGAATAAGACCTGCAATCATTCTGTGTACAGGATGACACTCCAACCAACTGAGCCACCCATCCAGGGCTAAAGTATTTATCATTTTAATACTAAATAGTACAGAGAATATTGAGAAATAAGATCATGACATTACATCTATACTATTCTTTATACTTAATTTAAGTCCCAAAGAGAGCTGAAAAAATTAATCTTTCTTAAATTCATTTACTGTAGAAATGTTTTCTTTAAGATCTGACTAGAAATTCATCTACTTCAGAATCTCCTGGGATAAAATAAAATATTCATATATTTAAGTTGCAGAGATCTTGAAATAAATCTTTTGTTGGATTTAGAAAATTAGCATTTTTGCAAGCCTCAAATGTGATTTTTCTCTTTACACTCTGAAGTATAAGAATCACTACCACAGACTAATACTAAATGGAAATAATATTATATTATTATAAACTAGAGAATTAAATGAAATTTGGTAATGAATGAAAATTGCTAATCATAATCTCTGGCCATTAGTGGGTCTTCAAAAATATGTTCATATACAATATACATTCTCAAATGTGTTAAAATTATCCTGAAAATTTTAGAGATTAAAAGAAGAGCTTTAATTTGTGTCAGATATAAAAAGTAAACTTTGTCAAAGTCAAATTAATAGGATAATCATATAATTCTTTAATTATGGAGGTGGGAAAACTTTTTTTTTTTTTTTTTTTTTTAGAAATGCCTCAAAGTATAAAACTGGGAGATTAAGTATAACCAAGGGCATTAATAGCAAAGGTGATTTTTAAAGTAAAATTAAATATAATATGATTCTTGTTCAAGCATTTGATTAATCTGAAACTTTTAACTGAAACATTTTAAGGAATAGGAAGCAGAAGTGAAGAGGGTACACTATAAAAAAATGTGATGGAGATAGATAATGTCAGTAGATAAGAGTAAGCCGGGAAAGATGAAAACTAAGTGGGCATATAATTTTAGATGTACTAATAAGGCAAGGAGTCTCTTTACCAAGAAATAAACTAGAATACTGAAAAAGAGAGTTGTATTTAGTTATTAAAGTAGAAACAAAATGTTACTGGAAGAAATAGATCCTTCCATGGTGGAATGGAAAAAAAAATTTAGGTGTATTCACATAGGAGGAGTTTTAAGCAATAATAGCAAGATTTATTATATCAAAAAGCAATAATGCTAGAGAGACAGAGATCAAGCAAGCTAGAGGGTATTGGCTGCTGCCCTGAAGTCTTTGTTGAAATTCCTTGTATTTCCTTGTGTTCTGGAAAGAGCAGGTTTCTTTCAAACTATTCAGTCTCTTTCCTGGCTTTTCCAGAACTTGTGTTTGTACCCTCCCCCTATCTGATTTCTCTTTCCCAGGCCAATGCCCTCTTCCTCTTATGGTCGCCAGTTTGGCTCCTACTGCCCATGCCTCATAGTTCCACTTCCTTGTTTGGCTTCTACTGCATATGTGTTTAGTAAAAGGAATTCCCTTGCCATTGTCTCCCTCCATCAACTCCCCATTAGTTGAAAGGACGCCCCCAGGTGATTGAAAGCTGTTTTTTCCCCACCAAGTTAGGCTTTATTAGATGCCTCTTTCAGTTCGCTCCCTCCTCTTTTGTTAATATCTGACTGATCACTCTAACAAAAATTTTATTATTTATTTGTGCATATATTTTTTATTGATTTCAGAAAGGAAGGGAGAGAGAGGGAGATAGAAACATCAATGATGAGAGAAAATCATTGATCAGCTGCTTCCTGCACACCCCATACTGGGGATAAAGCCTGCAACCTGGGCATGTGTCCTAACTGGAAATCAAACCCTGATCTTCTGATTCATAGGTCAATGTTCAACCATTGAGCCACACTGGCTGAGCTAACAAAAGTTTTAGAAAAAATAAGCTTAGCAGGAATATATAGAATATATACATTTTTCTATTTAAGTATCAAAACATGAAATCACTTGAATGGAATTTATATAAATTAGGGGTTTATAGATGTGAAGAAGAATTTAAAGATATTTACTGAAATATCTGGGATCCATCCTTTTGAAATATAATCATCAAGAAAGATAGGGTCCCCATCTCCTTCTCTCTGTGGGAAAGTAAGACCGTAATTCAATAAAGGTCAATTAGCAAATACAGATTTCCTAGTTGTATTGAACAACTTCCCCTCAACATCCTCAAGCACTTCCCACTCATTGACCATATCACTTAAAAACTCTCCCACCTCTGTTTCATTGGAGTTGTGTTCAATCTCCTATTGCACTGGGTAAATGAATTACATTAAATATTAGCATAACAATTAGATATGTTAGCATTTGCTTGTTTAGCATCAAGTAGACAAAATATAAGTTAACAAATTAGCTCTAAGGAAATATCTGTAATAAAAATGGGTCTCTAAATTTAATAAAAGAGAAATATGGCTAGTTTCATTTAAATATTGCTTATGTTTACAAGGGTTTGTATTAAACTATGTAAAGTTGTTCGATGAGTGCAATTATCTCCTTTGTTTTAAATGCTCACCACTGAAAACACAGTTAAGAGCATGTTAATTTCATATGTCAATGGGAAAAATCTAACATGTACTCAATAACTGTTTTTATTTTTATATTAAAGGCATATAACCCTGAATTTTATGTTATTAGTATCAGAAGACTCCAAAATTACTTTAGATAGAGAAAAGGAAAAAAAAAATTGTAGCTTTATACTTGATTTCTTACTTTTGGAAAACTTTGGAATGTTCTAAAACCTGTACTGTAGCACATATTCTCTGATACCCAGAGCTATTAGATAAAATGATTAAATCCCCATCAATCACTCCATGTGGCAGCAATAACAATGCCAGTGGAACAGAGCATTGTTACAAGATTAGTGCCTCCTGCTTTGAGAGTAAACATCTCAGTTTTACCTCATTTATTTTTCATAACTTCCTTGCCTTTGACTCAGCATTTAGAAAGCAGTAGGAAACTATTTTCTGTTGATTTTCAATGTTACTTAAGTATTATATTTAGAAGTCAAGAAAGTGCATAATAATTCTGAGTCACATTTAAGATTCTAAAATACTAAAGTATGCAAAGAGCTGAACAAATTAGAAGCTGTGTGGACAATTATGAAATGGATTTTGATTAATCACTATTATTTATGCATTTGAAGATTTCTCTTAAATCCACAGAAGTCCTCTTAATCATTAAATATGTTCAGATTTAGTTTACTCCCTGGTATTAGCCCCTGGGGAATAACCAACAATCTCCATGTCAATTATATCTTTTAATGTAAAGCCATGGAACTATGGGCAATATACAAGGAAGTAAACAAAGACACAAAGATTAAGATTTTCCAAAGGTGAATCTGCTGGAAAATGTTATTGAACACTCTATCATGCCAGGACTGCTCAGAAAACAGAAACTTCCCAAAGTACTTCTAGCAGGAAATGATTGAACCCAGGGACTTGGGTGCTTATCCAGTCTTTGGAAGCAACAGAACAGTACAAGTTAGTACAAGTTAGATCTCAACACCACTGCTGTATTACTCAAAGGTCAAGAAAAGATCAGGATTTCCCTGGCCAGCATGGCTCAGTGTTGGAGCATCAGCCTGTGCACTAGAGTTTGGAGAATTTGATTCTCATTCAAGCACATCTTCTTGGGTGGCAGATTCGATCCCCAACCCTCAAGTGTCTCTCTCACCTTGATGTTTCTCTCTCTCCTCTCTCTATCTCTTCCCACCTCCTCCGTTTCACTCTCTCTAAAAACCAATGGAAATAATATCCTCACTCCTTGGGTGAGGATTGAAAAAGAAAGGAAAGATCAGGATTGCATATGCCACACTCATGAAGCCGGTAGCTGGGTAACTGGGCAGTAAGATGTGCAGGCCAGTCTGGCCACCACTCTCTTCTCCTCAGAGCATTTGTTTCCTGCAGCATCTAAAAGATGCTATTAGCCATTCCATTGTCAAATTTTCACACAGTGCACCTGTCTGGAAAATCTTACTTTACCTGTAGAATCCTAGCTACAAATTAATCTGGAATATTTCTTAACTCTATAGGAGAGTGGAGTGAAGCCAAGGGAAGCAATTCAAGTACCTTGTACAAAGACTTACTAAAGTAGGCAGAAATCTTTACTGTCTGTAACAGGGGTACAGAAGTGGAGAAAATAAACATTTCACTCCACTGTTTCTTTATCTTAGGATGATTCCCCACGAACTCCATTTCTGTCTGGGACTGTTTGCTTCATTTCTTTTTTTGTTGTTAATTTCTTCCACAGTAGCAGACACTCTGCAAATTAGGGCAATAGTATCAAAATGAATAAACTTATGAAATCTTGATGAAAACCACAGGATTCTCATACTTCAACTAATTTTACTATTACCTACTAGGTTTTACCAAGAAAAAATGTTAGAGAGGTTAAAACATTGTATAAAAGCCTCCACTTTGAATAAATTACTATCTAGGGGCCAACATAGAATATGTAATTACTGATCACATCAATAGAAATACAAGCTGGTAAGGATGACAAATTAAGGCTGAGATTTTGGAAAGACTTTAAAGTGGGGATTGCATTTTGTAAAAGGTCACAAAGACATTTGAGAGAGAACTAATTACATAGACAGGTGAGAAGGCCAGTAAAAAGTAACATCATGAAAATTCCTTCTTTCTTTAAACATATTCCTCCTATTCCCTAAGCACTGAATATGGAAAAAATTTTATTCATTCTTTAACGCTCATGATAAGCAAATTTCTACTATGAGGCTTTCTTTGATGTCTAAAACTAGTTTATGTTCTCATGTTAAATTGTTTTAATATAATTTTTTTATTGATTTTAAAGAGGAAGGAAGAAAGAGAGATACAAACATTGATTCCTTGAGGAAGAGAGAAAATCATTGATCAGTTGCTTCCCGTACACTCCTACTGAGGATCAAACCCACAACCTGGGCATGTGCCCTGACCAGGAATTGAACCTCCCAGTTGATAGGTTGATGCTCAACCACTGAGCAACACTGGTTGGGTTGTTAAAATTTTGAAACATCATGTTCTTACTCTTTTCAAACAGGCTCATGTTTATGAATGCTTTGATGTCTGACAGTTATTAGACATTAAGCTCTCTGAAGACATGGATGGGGTTTACATTTTCTGTATCTCCTGCTCTCATACTCTGCACTTATGGCATAATTATCAATTATCAATTATTAAATACATACATGCATGGATAGATGATATATTTTTTGGATAGCAAGAGAATAGGGAACAGAAAGGTCAGGTGATAGCAGGAGATATAAAAGGAAAGGTGGATTGCAGAAATGGTACAAAGTGCCTTGTGAAATATGTTGAGGACTTTAACCTGTAGGAGATAAAGAAGAACTTAGAAGAATAAGCAGTAAGAAGTAACTCCATATAATATAGTATACATAATTAAGTGGCTGGTGAGAAATATATTCATTTATTAACTTCTTTGTATGTTCAAATTGAGGGAAATGGTATTATGGATTGTTGACAGTTTCAGCATCTTGAAAGATGAGAATAAATTACTTCTGGAAGAGAATTCCTGTGTGTTGGAAAAAACTGGGCCTTTTTTTAGACTAATTTAAAGCAAGTGCCTCCTATTATTCTTGGAGAAAAGTGAGGTGTCACTATAAATCTGAATTCGGAAACTAAAGACTGAGAGATATTAATGTGCATTGTTAAGAATCATATATTAAATTTGTCTTTAGTCATTCTGTGCCCTTGAAGAATTAGAGATGTATTTTTCATAACTATGCATTAACCCAGATATTATTTAAAATGTAATTGATGTGAATAATTCTATTTAAGATGTAAAAATCTAGACTAAGAAATGGCACTATAAATTACGCTGGGTACTGGTTTATTTTTAAGTCAACCACTTGATGGGTGTGGAACATTTGAGGTTCTACAGCTGTAGGTGAGCATTTTACTTGAGGAAGAAAAGATGCTCTTGCTTTGATATTCAAATAATTTGGAAGTTTGGTCTTTGAAAGTAAAAATACAGAAGTTTCTATTGGCCTCCTGTCACATAGGAATCTAACTGGATTTAGAAAGAAGCCCTGAGTTTCACTTATTAAGGCTTCTTAATCCTAGGAAGGCCTGAACACAGCTTCAGTTCATCAATGACTGAATTCTTGGCTTTCGGTGGCCTTTGGGGAATTAAGGCAGTGGTCTGTGCCTGCATTTGAACTAGATATAAAACCTAATGACTGGATGTGATGGAATGAAGTTTTGTGGGGGTTTTTTGTTTGTTTTTAAAATATGTTTTTATTGATTTTTGAGAGAAAAGAAGAGAGAGATAGAAACACCTATGAGAGAGAAACATCAATTGGCTACCTCCCACATGGCCCCAACTGGAGATCAAGTCCACAACCAGGGCATGTGCGCTGACTGGGAATCGAACTGATGACATCTTGGTGCATGGGTCAATGCACAACTACTGAGCCACATCGGCTGGGCATAAAGTTTTATTAAAAATAGTAAAGATGCACAGTGGTCAGAATTGATAGTCCTTTAAGTTTGGGTCTGCAAATAATGGAAGCATACCAGAGGAACTGCCCGAAATTAATTATGAGAGGATGGAAACCTCAGAAGAACAGATGTATTTTCTGTCAATAAAGACACAAAGACACAGATATTTATGGTTTCATCATGCTTATCTCCAGCCTCATCTCACCTACTGCCTTATATTTAAACCCTACCAATAAATGTATTCTGCAGTGCTTCTAATAATATACCTGCATAATTGCATTTTTATTTAAAAGTCAGGAATGGTGGGTGTTCTAATCAGACAACTTGTCAATGATAAAATTTATTCTTCCACTCAATACAAAAACATTGATGATAGAGCCATCAACAAGGAAGAACATTTTATTATCTTTAACAAGCCTCCATTCAATGAAAATGCAGAAAATAAACAAGAAAATACATGAGTGAAAAATATAATTTCAAGTGGTGGTAGAGTCTATTAAAGAGACTAAAAATAGGATTGAGGCCATAAAATGGAAAGAGGTAGTCATACTAAAAATTTAGGAGCACTGTTCTCTAAGGAAGAGCCAAAATAAGAAGTTTTGGTTGTATTTTAAGTGTGATGAAAGAATTTCAAATGCATTTGAGTGGGAGAATGACATGATATATTTTAAAAATACATTAAGACTTTTGTGTGATGAGTAAATAGATTGTAGTACACATATGGAAAGAAAAAAAATGAGTTTGCACACTATGTCAGTAGCTTAGATAAGAATTTTTGTGGCATCTTGTAGAATGGAGGCTGTAATGTTGGTTTAAAAAATGGTAGAATTTTAACATTCACTTGAAATTAGAGCCTATATTCATACACATTTTGACCCAAAGCATTTGACATAATTCTTTTTTTTTTAAATATATTTTATTGTTTTTTTACAGAGAAGAAGGAAGAGTGATAGATAGTCAGAAACATCGATCAGCTGCCTCCTGCACACCTCCTACTGGGGATGTGTCCGCAACCAAGTTACATGCCCTTGACCAGAATCGAACCTGGGACCTTTCAGTCCGCAGGCTGACGCTCTATCCACTGAGCCAAACCGGTTTTGGCTGACATAATCCTTTTTGTTCCTTTTTTAACCTTAGCATTTAGATAGCAATTAATTTATTCATGCATCTTTATTAACTTCCCATAAAATTGTAGTAGGCATTCTTTTTAGTTTTTAACACATTTTTTTTCCTTTTTACTTCTTTGCAAGGTATTCTTCTTTATTTATTAAATACCTGTGTTACTTATCATTTTGTTTTCAACCCAAATTCTCTTCTAACTAGAATATTCTTGAGAAGCCTTATTTATCAATAAATTCCACAACCACCAAAGTTCTTACAGCTTCTAAAATCTATGAGTTCTGTCCAATTTTCTTTTTTACATTCCATATGTTTATATCCAAACACTTGTGCATGTTTTGCATTTTTATGCTGGCAATTTTCTATTTGACACTATAAAGTGCTTCCCATCCTTTTTCACAATACTTTGTGACCTGGAAAGCTGAAGTACATGGGCTCAAACACTCTGGGTTCCCTTGCCCTCCGACTATGAGAGATTGAAGAAGACAGGAGAGAAAGATCAGGGTATTATTTCTGCAGACATGTCACAGTATTTATTTCTCTCTGCTGTGAAGAGGTTTACCAGTAGCTCAGTTCATTTAAGTTCATGGCTTCTGTGAGACAACCTCACTTCTGGGACTGTATTTCCAACTGAATGCCAATCAAGTTGTTAGTTCCTTTAATCTTGCCCATAACTTAGTTAGTAATCCCTTAATTAAGTATTTTAATTATTTCCTTTTTTATGAGTGTACATTAGAGCACTATTTATTTGACTTTCCTTCAAATGTTTTTTTTTTTAATTTTCTTTATTGATTAAGGTATTACATGTGTCCTTATCCCCCCATTGCCCCTCACACCCCCGCTCATGCCCTCACCCCCCTAGTGTCTGTGTGCATTGATTATGCTTATATGCATGCATACAAGTCCTTTGGTTGATCTCTCCCTCTTATCCCCACACTCCCCTCTTAAAGAAGGAGTCAGCAAATGTTTTCTCTGAAGGGCCAGATAGTAAATATTTTGGGTGTTGCAAGCCAAAAGTCAAAATTGGGTATATTATAGGTAGTTTTATATAAAAAATATTCCATATTTTTTACAGTGTTCAAAATATAATAGTAATTGAATAGATTTTCATAATAATTGTGTACTAATGAGAGGAGTGAGATTTGTTTTTTTTTGGTTTCTGTGGGTGGGGGAGGATAACATGTTACTTAATTAGATTTTACAGTTAGTGCTCCCTATCATCAAATTAAATGGAAATGCTCATCTATAAAAACAATTCTTAGCTCATGATCCATAAGAAATAGGCAGCAGGCCTAGTTTGCCATGTAGGCCATACTTTGCTGACCCCTTCCTTAGAGTGTGCCATAGGTCACTGCTAGCAGCCAGAGTGTCCAACAGACATCTCAAACCTGTTCCTTCTTTCATAGTCCTTCTCTTGATAATACCATCATTCACATAGTCACTCCAGCCAAAATGTTTTGTTCATATGTTTTCCATTCTTATCCCTTGTAAAGTTTATCTAAAATACATATCAATAGCCCTGTAGGGCTTTGAAAAAGTAGAAGAAAATAAGAGTTGGAAAGTATGAAATGTGACTGTAAAAATCAGTGAGTCCAGGAGAAGTCCTTAGGTTTGCTGACATTGATGACATTGAAAAGTAGCGTGTTGATAGAATGCTATGCTCTCAGATCATACTTATTATATACAGGGTGGGGCAAAAGTAGGTAAAAAGAATTAATCCCCTAAAAGACACCAATCACCAAAGATTATACAAGAAGAAATAGATAACCTGAATAGCTAGATTTCTATTTTTAAAAATGCATTTTAAAATTATAAACTTCCCTACAAAGAAAACTTTAGGCCCAGATTGTCTCCCTAGTGAATTTATACCAAACACATAAGTAGAATTATTAAAACCAAAAATTCATCTAGAAATTGAAGAGGAGGAAACTATTACCAACCAAGAATTCTTTAATTCTAGCATTTGCCTCATATCAAACCAGGCCATCAAGAAATATAAATTTAAAAGATAAAAAAAAACGGTTTATCATAGTTATAAAGGTGTGGTTAACATAGAAAAATCAATTAAATTTATCATAAGAACACAAAACATTTTTTAAATAACTCAATAGTTAGAAAAAGAGCCACTGACAAAATCTAATCCTATCTAATAAAAGAGTAATATGCAAATTGACCATATCTCTGCTACACCCACAAGCCACGCCCACCAGCCAATCTGGAGCGCGTATGCAAACTAACCCAACCAAGATGGCTTTGGCCACAGAGTGAGCAGGAGGCTTGGGTTTCCCAGGCAATGGAGGAAGTCAAACTTCCCGTATACCCTGGCAGGCCCAGGCCTCCACAAAGTTTCAATTATAGAAGATAAATAAATCCCAGATACCAGGGCCGCTGCTTGTGTCACCAGGGAGTGTGGTCGGCCTGAAAACCACCCTAGGCCCCTTACTCAGGCTGCCCCATGCCCCAAGGGAACCCCCACCCTGATCTGGGACACACTTTAGGGCAAACCAGCCAGCCCCCACCCATGTATCAGGCCTCTATCCTATCTAATAAAAGAGTAATATGCAAATTGACTGTCACTCCAACACACAAGATGGCTGCCCCTATGTGGTCAAAGATGGCTGCCCCCATGTGGACACAAGATGGCCACCACAAGATGGCCAGCAGGGGAGGACAGTTGGGAGGGACCAGGCCTGCAAGGGGGGGGGGCAGTTGGGGGGAACCAGGACAGCAGAGGAGGGAAGTTGGGGGCGACCAGGCCTGCAGGGAAGGGCAGTTGGGGGGGACCCAGGCCTGCAGGGAAGGGTAGTTGGGGGGGACCCAGGACTGCAGGGGAGGGCAGTTGGGGGGGACCAGGTCTGCAGGGGAGGGCATTAGGGGCAATCAGGCTGTCAGGGGAGTGGTTAGGGCAGTGGTCAGCAAACTCATTAGTCAAGAGAGTGGCAAACTGTGGCTCACGAGCCACATGTGGCTTGTGAGCTGCAGTTTGCTGACCACTGGGTTAGGGTATGATCAGGCTGGCAGGCAGAAGTGGTTAGGGGCAATCAGGAAGCAGGCAGGTGAGCAGTTGGAACCAGCAGTCCTGGATTGTGAGAGGGATGTCCAACTGCCCTTTTAGGCCCGATCCTAAACAGGCAGTCGGACATCCCTGAGGGGTGCCAGATTGGAGAGGGTGAAGGCTGGGCTGAGGGACACACACCCCTGTGCACGAATTTCATGCACTGGGCCTCTAGTTTCATTTATAAACAAATAAAAACTCTCAGGAAACTAGTAATAGAAGGGATATTTCTCAACCCAAAAAAAGTGTATCCATAAATAAGGTACAACTAACATCATATTTAATGATAAACACTTAATGGTTTAGTCCTAAATTCAGAAACACTATAGAAAACAGATGGTTACTCGTTCTTACCAACTTTATTAAGTACAGTATAGGAAGTACAGTGCAATAAAATAAAAAGAATAATAATAAAATAAAGACATCAGATCTCAAAGAATAAAGTTAAACTGCAAAAGCTAATACATATAAATGAGTTTAGAAAAGTTGCAAGATAAACATAAATATACAAGTACCAATTATATTTCTATGTGCTAGCAATGAACAAATGGAAATTTTAAAATATAATTTATAAAAAAATTTAAAGTATTAAAAATGCAAAAGAATTAGGAATAAATATGGCAAAATATGTATAAATCTTGTACGCTAAAAACAGCATAACTGCTAAGGAAAAAGTGATGTAACTAAATGGAGTCATATACATTGTACTGCTTAAAGCATACTATTAGAGACTGAAAAGACAAGTCATATAGTGGTATTAAAGATGTACAATGTATATCCTATATAATAAAAGGCTAATATACAAATAGACCGAATGGCAGAACAACCAAACAACTGAACAACCATTTTCTATGATGTGTACTGACCACCAGGGGGCATGCATGGAATATGGTGGGTGTTGGCCACAGCGGGATGGTGGAGCAGGTAAGGGGGGGCACCAGAGCAAGGCGGGGCACTGGTCGCTGTCATCTGGATGAGCCTCTGGTAGTTACTGAAAATTCTTTGTTCCCGCGTGCCACTGTCCTGTCTGGTGCTCGCACCTCCTGCTGGTGCCAGTGCTGGCCCCACTTGCACCTGCAGCCAGCGCTGGCCCCTATCGCTCTGCGCCATCAGCAGGTGTGAGCAAGGCCGGCACAGTCAGCACGTGGGAGCAGCCGCAGCGGGAGCGGGGTGGCTGGCAGACAGGGGACTGGGGACCATGGCAGGAGGGGCTGGGAGGGGGGCGTGGAGGATGGGCTGAAACCCACCTCTGTGCCCACCACAGCCTCGAGGCCCACAGTTCCTTGCAAGGTGCATAAATTTGTGCAGTGGGCCCCTAGTATTTTATAAAGGAATTGTATCTAGAATATATAAATAACTCAAAATTCAATAATAAAAAACAAAACAAAGACCCAATTAAAATGGGCAAAGATTTAAACCAACACAATAGATGGATAGATAGATGATAGAAGATAGATAGATAGATAGATAGATAGATAGATAGATGATAGATAGATAGATAGATAGATAGATAGATAGATAGATAGATAGATGATAGATAGATAGATAGAGGAATGGCATATAAGCACAGAAAATAGTGCTCATTATTCATCAGTTATTAAGGATTTATATAAGTTAAGCCCAAAATGAGACATAACTACACAATGTTAAAGATGGTTAAAATTTTAAAATTTGGACTTATCACTGCTAGGGGGAATGTACAATGACACAAATTGAAAAAGGCTAGCAGTTTCTCTAAATATTTAAATATACACCTATCAAATGATCAGCCATTTCACTTTTAGATATTTACCAGAAGAAAGTAAAGAATAGGTCCATATAAAGACATGTACACAAATGTTTCTAACAGCTTTATTAGTAATAACCTCGAACTAGAAGTAATCCAAATATTCATCAATATGAATAGATAGATGGCAAATTGTGGTATCTCCACAGAGTGGGGACCTACTGGGCAATAATAATATATACAACAACATGGATGAATCTTAAAGTCATTTTACTGAGTTAAACTAGCCAGCCAAATATATATTTTTTTTCTAAAATCTTTCAAACTAATCTATAGTGTAGATAGCAGATCAGCAGATGCCTCAGTATGTGGAAGGTTGTGGGTATAAGTAGCAGGGAAGAAAGGAAGCAAAGGGCATGAGGAAATTTGGGGGATGTTGGATATGTTTATTATTTTGACTGTGGTGATGCTTTCACAGCTTTAAAAAAGCTGAAAATGATCAAATTGTACACTTTATTTAAAATTTATTGTATGTAAAGTATAACTCAATAGAACTGCTAAAAATAACAATGCAAAATTACATGTTATCTGCACTGGAAACAAAGAGCTGGATAATTTCAACTAGGACCAGTCACGTGAGACTATATTTCATTATGTGTGAATTTTATTTTATTTTCTAATTTGAATTTTATTTGATTTTCTAAACAACTACCTTCAAGTTGCTATTGAAAAACTGGACCTGGATCAATGTATGTGGGAAGAACCTTCTCTAGTGAGTCAATTTATATTTATGAACACAAGCCTATGATAACATGTTCACTGAAGGACACTTCTAATCCTAGACTGAGATTCCAGCTGAGTGTACCCTACAAGGTTCAACTGCAAATAGAGGTGGAAGGCCAAATCATTCAGATATTACAATCAAAGAGCACTGAGGCATTTTACATGTGAAACACAGCATGGTCAGATGAGAGGTTTCAATAAGTAAATTTACTGACAGATTTCATAATCAACTGAAAGAAAGTAGCTAATAATGATTTTAATGATATACCCAGGAAAGTGATATATATCTACACAACATTTAAATACATAGTCTGCCACTCAGTTAACATTTAATAAAAGAATGTTATGATTATTATAATTATCATTTTTCCTGATAGTATTTATTTTAAAGATGTGTAGGATCTCTAGAATTATATTTTTAAATAGATTTGTCAAAATATATGGTGCTAATTTTTTCTTTTATATAAAGATGATAAAACATAAAGGTAATTTATGTAATAATTTCTAAATAATCTTTTAAATCATCACATCATTATTCCTCTAGACACTCAGGAGTTCAGTTCATTATGTTAATAGGCTTTCAAATTGCATAGGTAGTTTTATAAATTACATATATAATTTTCATCTCATGCCATTTTGCCATTTCTTTTTAATCCTCTAATGTTCATACCTATTGTTGGAAAAATCACCTTGTTTATTTAAAAACAGAGCCCAGCCAGTGTGGTTGAGCAGTGACCTATGAACCATGAGGTCACAGTTCAATTCCTGGTCAAGGCACATGCCCAGGTTGCAGGCTTGATCCCCAGTGAGGGGCATGCAAAAGGCAGGAGATTAATGATTCTCTCTCAACATTGATGTTTCTATCTCTCGCTCCCTCTCCCTTCTTCTCTGAAATAAATAAAAATATATTTAAAAAATAATACTTAAATAAATAAAAAACTCTCTGTAGTTCCTGTAGAACCTAAGAAATATTTTCTATATTGGATTTACTTTAATAAATCATATTATGTTTTTGAGATTTTAGCTTTTATCTGGACTTTAAGATTTTACATCTCTTTCATTGAAGAAGTGGAAAGCATAATGCAGACCATTGTTAATAAGTATATTTTAAATATGTTAAGATAAATTTTATTTTTAAGTATGTCAAAATATGCATGCAAAATAGGATTAACATTTTAAGTGTTTTTTCTATAATAATTTTTCTTTAGCAGAAATACCATTATAAACTAATTTTTAGAGTACCATGCGCCTCTGAGGCACATTAATTTACACTAATTCTGAGAGGCAGCTCTGATTGTGATAAAAATCCCTTACTTAAATATTTACTTATTCACAATGATGAACAAATTATCTTTTGGCCAATGTTCAATTAAATATTTTAAAAAAATAAGAAATAAAGTTGACCTAATTTTAACCAAGATTATGAAATATGAAAAGAATTTCTAAATTATACTTAGTTCAAGTAGCATCTGATATCCTAGTTTTTAACTTAAAAATGTTTTTAATAAACTTCTTGCTTATTACATATGTAGGTGATTTCAATGTAATTAAGAGCTTAAAATGGTGTTTGAAATGTTAGTTATTACTCACATTAGTTATTTTCATTTTATTTTATTTTTTTATTTTTTTTAAATATATTTTTATTGATTTCAGAGAGGAAGGGAGAGGGAGAGAGAGATAGAAACATCAGTGACGAGAGAGAATCAGTGATTGGCTGCCTCCTGCACACCCGTACTGGGGATCGAACCCACAACCTGGGCATGTACCTTTGACTGGATTTGAACCTGGGGCCCTTTAGTCCTCAGGCCCACACTCTATCCACTGAGCAAACCTGGCTAGGGCAGTTATTTTCATTTTATTTTGCATTATAAAAACTATTAAATACTAAGAGAAAGATAATTCTATACATACAGCTTTTGGTTTTCATTATTCATTTCACAAAATCACATCAGAAAAAGTATAAAACAGTTTGCTATACTGCTATAAATAGCACTACCTTTAGAAAGAATGAACAATCTCATATGTGCAAAGCTATACTGGTTTATTTCAATTGTTGCTTCTTCATACTTAAAATATCACTCACCCATTCATGACTTAGTTTAGTTTGTTTTCCAATGCCATTAAGATATACTATATTCTCCTCCAGAAAAAGAATTATAGTAAGTGTAATTTATTGAAAAAAAAATATTCTCAACAGTGGAAGAAAAAGAGTAGAAATACAACTAAGTAGAAACTATCAATTCAAGAAATTGTGTCATATAAACATATCAATTAACAGGCTCAAAAGCGGATTGGACACAGTAAAAAGTAAGTAAATTTAAAGCTCAATCAGTGAAAAATGATCAAAACTGAAACTTTTTAAAAAAGAGAAAAATAAAAGAACAGTGTGTCTAAGACAGCCATGGGCAAACTACGGCCCGCGGGCCGGATCCGGCCCATTCGGCTGTTCTATCCAGCCCGCAGAGCTGAAAGAGCGGAGGGTTCTCTTGCTCTCCCCTCCGCTCCTTTACTTTGAATTTATATTAGTTCACACAAACACTCCATCCATACTTTTGTTCTGGCCCTCCGGTCCAGTTTAAGAACCCATTGTGGCCCTCGAGTCAAAAGTTTGCCCACTCCTGGTCTAAGATCTATGGGACAATGTTAAATGGTCCAAAAACATATTTCCCAAATTTGATGACAGATAAAGACATACAGAGTTGTGAAGTTCAAAGAAATACAAGCATAATGAATCTTTTTTAAAAAATTACATCTTAGCATACTTAAACTGAATTGCTCAAAACATAAAAATCAAATCAAAATATAAATTGCTTATCTTTATAAGCAGCCAAGGAAAAAAACACATAAAAGGAACAATGAATCAAATAGAACCCAATTTTTAATAGAAATAAATAGAAGGCAAAATATAATATAATATTTTGAAAGTTTGGGAAAATAAAAACCTATATTCAACTAAAATTTCTTAATAAAATAGAAATAAAGATATTTCAGCCAGATAAAAACTGAGACAATGTGTTATCAGGAACACTAAACTACAATAAAAGCTAAACGAAGCTATCCAAATTGATGTAAAATGGTGTTATATAAACCATGACACTGCAAGAAGAAATGAACATTACCACAAAATCTTGTATAAATGTTTAAAACACTTTTTAGCATCTTCAGATGGGAAATAATAACCATTTATTTTTTAGAAGAAGAAAACAAGAGAAGAAAAATATAAGAGAACTTCACAAAGGCAAAAAGTGGAGTAAATGGAATTATACTCTGGTAAAGTTTTATTCTCTTTGTCAAATAGTGTTATCATTTGAAGAGAGATTGTAAAAAAAAAAATTAACATGCATATTTTAACAAGCATTACACTATTAAATACCTATTAATAAATAAGATAAAATTAAATGTTAAAAGTATATACAATTCATGCCAAAGAAGACAGGCCAAAAAAAAAGAGTAAGTAGTAGGCTTATAGCCAACATCAAAAATTGAAGGAAATATATGTGGACTAAATATACCATCTGAAAGTCAAGGACTATCAGACTACAGAGAAAAGACTTTAGACAACCATTTGGTGTTTAAAATAAACCCATCTATAATAATAAAAGCGTAATATTCAAATCAACTGAACGGCCTAACAGTGGAACGACCATCAGGATGACCTTCCGGATGAAGCCCGGGCTGAGAGTGCTGAGCCCCTTACACGGATTTTGTGCATCGGGCCTCTAGTTTTAAATATAAAGGATCACTGTGGTGGAAAGTAAAAAGGAGAAATATAAAAACACTCACAATAAGAGACTAGCATAACTGTATTAATGTCAGACAAAGTATTGTTTGATTCAATTAAAGAAAAAGTTTTTCTAGAGAAGAGGGACATATCATAAAGATAAAAATGAATCAACCAATAAGGCAGCATAATCCTGTGTGTGTACCTAATAACAGTGTCCAAACACTTGTAATAAGTATTGACAGAACATAAAAAAGATTTAAAAATGCTAAAATATTTTATTCACTGTTTAATATAGGTGTGAAATAATGAGTGCCTAAGAGTGGGGAGGAAGGATGGAGTGATAAAGTTAGCAAATATTGTGAGAAATTATTGCATGGATATGAAGCTCAAGCTAGATAATAAATATTTGATTGAAGTATGAAATCTGCACAATTACTAACATAAAATATAAAATCAGGAGTAAAATCATATTGACAATGGGCTTGGTTTTCAACCTATTTTCATAGAGGAGTAAGGAAAACACCTGATTTATATTAATTAAAATTAATTAACTTGCACAATTTGTCTAAATCTATACTTTACTCACCTAAGATCATTGCTTTTATTGATCGCAGTTGTAGATGGGAAGATAAATGAGAAATACATTTATACCTGTGTAAAAGTTCCCATTAACAATACCCAAGATGGTTTACCTCAGATATTTGGCATTTATGAAACCTCATAGGGCAGCAATTTTAAATAAATTAAAAAGTTAAATCACATTTTTGAAATAGTGTATGTATCTAATTGATAATAAGATTATTGTTCCTCTAAGTTAGATGGATAGTAAGGCACTGATATCAGGCTTGATGACATATAGATTAAAGCATGTGCTAGAGTCTATGTTTTTGCAGTTTAAGTTTATTTTCTAACTTTTATTCTCCATATATAACTGAATATTAATGCCATTGAAAATTGTTGATAGAATTTTGTATCTATGGCAGATGTCTCAGAACAAAGATCTAGAAATGAAGATTTCTCACTAAAAAATACTGTAAGCAGAGTCAGATACAAAGCCTATGGCGAATTACACTAAAAAAATGAAAGATTGGATGTTTCAGCTTAAAATAGAGGCAAATCTATTTCATCTCTACTCTGATCAAATTCAGGTATGGAAGCTCTTTCTTTAGAGTTTGTGGTTGAAGTTGAACGTGGTTATAAAATACGATCGTTAGTTATTTTCTATACCAGCAACAGAGAAAAAATTTCAAAATTTGGTCTCCAGAGTAGGGAAGAAAATTAGTAGGTGTGGTAAAATTGTCAAACTCTAGATAGCTCAATGTTTTCCTAAGTTTGGTCTTAAAAGAGCTGACGTCTTATCACTGAATTAAATATTGTGATGATCCTGCAACAAGGTAAGTTCAGGCTATAGAAAATAATGTTTACTTAAAAAATCTCCTCCCATTTAGAAAATATAATCACCTTCCCCCCACCCCCATTTTTTACTCTACAGGAATTTAATGCTGGGAATTGTTTACAAAGGTATTGGAAGCACAAGTTCATATGGTGAAAGATAAGTACACTGCTTATTAATGCTGTTACTGGAGTATCTCCAGCTTTCTGGCAATTTGAGAGAAAGGTATGGCCAAGTGACTTTATTTGGCTAATGAAATATGAAAAGTAGCTCTTTACCGCTACCACAGCAATTGGCAATATTCCAGATGGCGAATATGCTATAATTTTGCATCTCTGGATTAGGTTGTCATGGTCAGAATCCCCAGTTTATCTAGTGGTGGAAATGTAGTCTGAGTAATAAACAAGCCAGGGAGATTGGGGAGTCATTATAGCAGTTTAATCTATCACTTCCTGCCCAATAATTTATAACTACTGAAAGATTAGTTACTTCAGTAAGTTGGCTTTTCCTTTTTGCTTGCATTCAAGTTCTTTGCCTGTGTCTTCCATGGGAAGAATGCCTTGGGGAAACCAGTTGTCAAAGCAGATGGGGACATATAATTTATATTTTCTAACTTGAAGGTTGAAATGAGGTATAGAAGGGTGGGTGTAGGGGTGAGACACAACACAGTACTTGGCACTCTTCACTATGTTGGCTACTCAGCAAAAGGCAATATCCCTGCTTCTTTTTACTAGCATGCAACTATCCTTTGTTCAAAGGAAGACTTTTTCACTCTTTAAAAAAAACAACTAAAATGAAAGTCATCAGTCACTGCATTCATCTCTTCTAATTTATTTTCCACCATTAAGGATGTCATCACTTTTTTTTTTCAGGCCCAATTATGTGAAATAACTAATCCCCAAAGAGCCCTTCTAGCCAGTACTTGATCAATTAACCTTCAATCATGCAAACAGAAATTATTCTAGGAATTTAATTGGAGGTAATTCAGAGAATTTATGTTTCAAAAGTATGATAGAAGAATTATAGGAGCAGAAAAGGATAGGTAAGATGACCAAATAATGATTAACTCTTACTCTTCAGGCGGGAGAAACATGGGGGAATGGTGTTACCCCAAGCTGGGGATCCCTCTCACAATTGAAGCTTCTGCTGCTATGTTTGAACAGGACTAAGCAGAGAGCCAGGGGCTCACCCACATTCACTCCGTGCAGATGCTACTGGTGCATAAGAGCTGTTAACACAGTTCTATTGCTGTCTCCGCTGTAACTCCTGCTCCACAAGTTTTGCTCACTACTGCTGTCTCCACCAGCAATGCTGGAACAGCCATTGCCAGAAATCCTCAGGATCCATAAGAATATATTATAATTCTTACCGCCTTCCAATTTCATCCCAGAGACTCACATCAGCAGAAACAAAGGAAGCCACCTGGCAAGAAATTATATGAAAAAATAGTTTGCATCATCCCAGGTGGGAATGATGACTGGTTTAGATGGATTCCTAGGATGCTAACAGATATGAGACACTATGCTACAGAGGAAGACAGTAAAGAGAATAGCTTAACGCATGTCACATTTGAGATGCTGGGTACATACAAATGGCTAAAATTCAGGGGAAAAGTCTGGGATGGAGACCAAATTTTGAAATTTTTTCTGTCGCTGGTATGATCGTTTGGCTATGACCACCCACAGATTGACTGTAAATATAGAAAAAAATTGGTAGGACTCAATCCAAGGTTATCCTTCAAAATGCATATCAGCAAAGAGAAAAAAGTCCATCAGAGGAGATAAAGAAGTACTCAAAGAAAACAAGATCCCACTACTGCAAAATTTAATGACAGCAGTGTTTCCAAATAAGGGAGCAATCATGTCAAACGCTGCTGATCAGTCAAATAAAATGAGGGCTGAGCTAACTCATAGCCTAGACAATATGGAGGTTAATAGTGACCTTGATGTGAGCTGCTGCTGTGGGATGCTGGTGACAATTAGGTGAGGCTTAAGATAAATAGAAGAAGATGAAATGATGACTCTGAATATGTACAGTAGTTAAGTGTTTCATTTGACCTGAGAGAGTGCTATAAAAGCTGGAGGAAAATAAAGGAGCAAGAAAAATTTGATTTATTTTTTATGTTGGAGATAATAGAGAATATTTGTGTACTGATAGAAATGATACAGTATGGAGAAGAAATGAAAGTTTTAGAAGGAAGAGATGGAAATTGTAAAAGGAAATACATTAATTTAGTGATATGGGGTGGGATTCCTATATATAGGGAGAAGGGTTTCCCTTGTATAAAAAAAGACATTATATCTAGCTAAAAGTATATTTATTCCAATATTAGATATGTATATTTGGTACTGAGAAACTGTAAAAGATATCTTCTGGTTAATATTTTGTTCTTACTTAAAAGGGAATTGTGAAAGAGGAATCCTGATATTCAGAACCATCCAACACTAACAGTAAATGCTTAGAGTTTTTATTTTTTTAATGTATTTTTATTGATTTCAGAGAAGAAGGGAGAGGGAGAGAGAGACAGAAACATCAATAATGAGAGAGAATCATTGTTTGGCTGTCTCCTGAATGGCCCCTACTGGGCATGTGCCTCGACTGGGAATCAAACCTTGACCTCCTGGTTCATAGGTTGACACTCAACCACTGAACAATACTGGCTGGGCAAGTGCTCAGTGTTTTTAGAAGCTGGCCTGGCATTCACAGGTAGGTCAAGATATTCTTTTATTGAACACTAGAGGCTGGTGCATGAAAATTCATGCACTGGAGGGGCGGGTACTTCAGCCCGGCCTGCCCCCTCTCACAGTCCGGGAACCCTCAGGGGTGGGAGTCGACCCAGCAATCAGGAGAAGGCGACGCCCCATCACACCTCTGCTGCTGCCATTGCCGGCAGCGCAAGCCTCAGCTGGCCCTGGTTACCTGAGCCTCGGGCGGCCCTGGGCAGCTGGGAAGCCACCATCGGAGGCTTGCCTGAACCTCAGCCGGCCCTGGGTGGCTGGGCAGCTGCCATCTGAGGCTTGCCTGCATCTTGGGCTGGCCCTGGGTGGCTGGGGGGCTCAGGGGACTAGGAGGCAGGCCCGACCTTGCCGTGCGCCTGCCACCCCGGCAGGGCTGAGGGGACTGGGCGCCGATATCTTGTGGCTGTGGGCGCCGCCATATTTGAGGGCGTGGCAGTCAATTAGCATATTCCCTTCTTATTGGCAATGGGCACTGCCATCTTTGTGATGGCATGAAGGTCAATTAGCATATTCCCTCTTTATTAGATAGGATAAGACACTACACAGAATAACATTAGAAAGGATCACCTGGCTATGGGAATTTTCTATTTCTTGATTGTGGTGGAAGTTATATAACCATATTCAATTACCAAAATTCATAAAAAATACATGTAAAATGAATGAATTTTATTGTGTGTAAATTTTACCTTAATAAAAAATAAATCAGTGTAGTTAAAAAGAAAATGAGTCTTTATATATTTCTGAGAATATAAATCAAAACAATTAGCATTGGCATAAAGTAAATAGTTCAAAACAAAACCAATTATTACTTGAAAGTAATCTTTCACCGTCATTCCCTTCAACATGTAGTATTGAGTTGTATTAGTTGTGCAACTTCTAACCTCAGAAATTACATAGAACTGCACACCTGTTTATTCAGTAAGGTCCATTTAATGTCAAGTGCATAAATAACTGAAAAAAATAAAAACTCAAATATGTGGTTGTTAGTTCAAAATTGGCTAAACTCTAAATTGTGGTGAGTTTTCCAAGGAAATACCACTCTTGGTAACCATATTGCCAACTTTCTTAAAAGCCAGGCTTTCATACTATATTATTTTAGGAAATCCAGGCTTTCATACT
Organism: Plecotus auritus; assembly: GCF_963455305.1. Lineage (NCBI taxonomy): Eukaryota > Metazoa > Chordata > Mammalia > Chiroptera > Vespertilionidae > Plecotus > Plecotus auritus. The sequence goes on along the minus strand of NC_137774.1, from coordinate 114,329,741 downwards.
ATATTATTTTCAGATGTAGAGTTATTTATAATTACTGAAAACTATTAAAAGGAAAAAGAGAAAATGTTACTCTGGCACTGTGATGTAGTAAGAATAAAACACAAAAGCAAAGAAAGATCACCTAATGTGGTCTAAGCACAGGAAAAATTTAGATCACTGTGCTAATTACAAGAATGCCATATACCCCTAGTGATTGTTGGCTGCACTGCATTGACATAGGAAGGTGATTAGTTAAGAAGAAAGTGGATTTTGGAGTATGAGGAGATAAAACATAACCTGTGAAATAGTCACCTAGGAGAATAGGGTTATTAATTAACTTCAGTCTAGAAAGAGTAAGTTTTAAATATTGCAGGTAGTACTCTAAGGGTAAGGTAATTGACTTTGAGACTTCAGATGTGCTTCATTTATTATAATGACAAGTTTTAGGGTATCTTCATAGGAGTATAAGATGGAGGGAAAAATCAATAAAAGTGAAAACAAGGAATCAAATGATTAGATGCTGGATGAATTATTCAAATGGTAATTTTGAAAAATGTTGATCAGAACAGTAATAGAGTAGATGTCAGTAAGAAAGGCAGATTTTAAAATTATCCTTGAACTAGAGGCCCAATGTACAAAATTCGTTCATTGGTAGGGTCCCTAGGCCTGGCCAGCTATCAGGGCCAATCTGTGGGGCAACGGGGGTGGGGTGGGGGGGGAGGCAATCGAGGGGAGGGCTGCTGGCATCTGCCTTAGCTCGCCTGGGGCCTGCAGGCTGGGGGCAGCTCCTGCATTGAGAGTCTGCTCCCTGGTGGTTAGTATGTGTCATAGCAACTGGTCATTCCACCAGTTGTTCCCGTTAGGTTGATTTGCATATAAGGCTTTTATTATATAGGAGGAGGAGAACTGACCAGAAAGATTGAACAAGGATTTTTTTTTTTAAATATATTTTATTGATATTTTACAGAGAGGAAGGGAGAGGGATAGAGAGCTAGAAACATCGATGAGAGAGAGACATCGATCAGCTGCCTCCTGCACACCCCCCACTGGGGATGTGCCCGCAACCAAGGTACATGCCCTTGACCGGAATCGAACCCGGGACCCCTCAGTCCGCAGGCCGACGCTCTATTCACTGAGCCAAACAGGTTTCGGCAGTTGAACAAGGATTTATGATAGGGGTACAACTGATAACATAACCTTCAACAGAGTTGATTGTGTGTGTGTGTGGGGGGGGGGTGTAGATTCACGATACTCTGAAAGTACCAATTAAGAGTAAAATAAGCATCTACTGTAAAGGGGAAAGAGTAGCTATTTGAATGGGCCGAAGTGACCTCAGAAGAGAGTCAAGGTCAAATTAGAGGAAAAAGGTGAAAGGATGATTCAGAGAAAATTTGGGGAATATTGGGTGTGACATATACCATGATGACAGTTCAGGATTTCCAGTGGAACAATGAAAAGTTTAGTGGATTGAGAATGAGATAGCATACAAATCAGATATCGGGATATACAAAATAACCTAAGATTAAGATCTAGTTATTAGAAAACAGCAAGAAAGAATCAGATTTCTGCTGATGATAGAAATATCAACCATATTGTAACAAGTCCAGTTTACCACTGCAGGGAAGTAGATAGACAGTTCTCACTAAAACATCTTATTGGAACTGGTATCCTCAGAATTTGGAGTAGTGTGGTAAAAATATTAAGGAAAGAAGAGCAAAGTTTCAGTGTCATAAGAAGCATGCCTCAAATCTTTTTTGGGAGTTAACCATATACATAAACAAATTGTTCAATTTATTAGGCAAAAAGGCTAGGAAACACTTTGCAGAACCCAGAAATTGCTAAAGCAAGGGGGATTTGAAAAGACTCAGGGTACTAACACTCTAGTATAAACTTCAAGCCAAAAAAGATTGTACTTTTTTCTGTACCAATTTCCCTTTTCAGAAAAATGCATTAAGACTAATAAATTCACACTATATAAACATAATACCTGGTGGTGAAAATATTTAAAAAGCTATATTGCATAAAACTATTTAAAATAGTTTTATACAAATAAAACTATTTTATTTTATAAATGAAATACAAAATAGTCTATGCCATACAAAATAGTCTACCTAAAAACTATTTAAACTGATATTATGTGTACTTTCACTAGATTATTTGTGAATTTTGTGAAATAGTGAATATAATGAAGTCATCTGTGCACTTGACTTTCCCAAATTTATTTTAATATTTTACAGACAACTTTTAAAACATCACACTCACCCAAATAATTTAGAGAAAACCAGAATTAGGTAACTACTTAAATAACCTGGGTAGTTTTCACCATTTAGACCACAACATTTAGTAAAGCAGTCCATAGTTCAACAATTGTTACAAATTCATTACTTTTGTGTGTGCGTGAGTGTGCACACACACACATCTATGTGCATGAATGTGCACAGTGTGTGGATGTAACAATGTTTACTAAAATCTTAAAACATGGTTTTTAGGCTTCAGGATAGCAGTTCATATTCCTCTGACACTGTAAGACATGTTTTTTAGAACTTAAGTGCTTCTTCATAGTAGGTGGTATACCTTAATACTATTGATACAGAGAAAGGAGGTTGCATTGAGGCAGAAATTGATGAAGTGACATGCTTCATCAAGTTTGAAATAATACCTGATACCCAGTACAGTGAGATTTTTTTTCCTACTCTCCCGCAGTAATTTTTCTTCATTCTTGTACAATAGTGTCCCATGAAGTGACTTCCGGGAACACGAGACAGATTCAATCAATTTGGAAGGACACAGCACTATCATTCCCATAAATGTTCAAATACTTCCGGGAATGATTAACAAGCTTGGCATTCCCCACTGATTGTTGGGGTGACATGTATACTAAGAAGAAGACAGCCCTAGGGAACAGTTGTCAATGATAAATGTGAAAATAGTGACTTTTCTATTTTTGAGGATATTTCAAATACGTGGCTCTAATATGTGATATGATTCTGTCACAGGTCTGTAATTTCCTCTATAAACCTCAAATGAAAAGCTATGAGACAGCATCAGATCAAGTTGATATATTTTCTATCTGATATATCTAATGATTTTTAATTAAAATGTACCTTTTTTGAGGAAATTAATTTTATTCTGTTAACAATACCTAATGCCAGAGGAGCAAAGGTAAGAAAATTATTAAGTGCCTTATTGAAACTATTGTTAACCCATTTTAATTATCATTTCTATGAATTTTTATCTTTATATAACGTTCTATTTAAAGACAAGCCTGAGCTGTTCTTGATCAGGAAAGTTAATATTGAGTCACACTTAATTTAAAATATATTGGTAATGTACTCTGAATAAAACTGTTCGATTTCTTTATATATAAAACAATTTCTTTGATTTATTTCAATCTGCACACCCCCTACTGGGGATCAAGCCCGAAACTCAGGCACGTGCCCTTGACCAGAATCGAAGCCGGGGCCCTTCAGTCTGCAGACTGACAACAACAACAACAAAGAAATAACAAAAATCTCAGTTGCAACCATGTGTTCATAAGCTAATTTTATATCACTTTAATTCTCACTATTTGGATAGTTTTGTTGGGACAATTTCTAGAGGAAAAGGAAATTTTATCTGAATGTTACATGTGGCTTGCATTCATTCTATTAATATCCTTAAAAGCACTGGAAATACATTCCAATTTCATAATTGAAATATGTAGCAAAGTTCCAAAAGTTGATTACTTATTCAAATATGCCCCTAAATTTTATTTTCTATTGAAACTATTCAGCTAATACCAAAACAAGACACGTGGATTCAAGGTAAGATAATAGTTTGTGATTGCACTTTATTCAATAAAGTGGAAGATTAACATACATATAGTAATTATAACTGGATGGCTAATACTGAGGTTTATAACTTATTTTTCACTTGTACTTCATTTTGAAAATCTTTCCAATAAACGAGGAGATATTGTATCAGGGGATAAATATAGAAACATGCATTATAACCACTGCATGTGTCTAGCAGTGGTTCTCAACCTTTTTAATGCCGTAACGCTTTAATATAGTTCCTCCTGTTGTGGTGACTCCCAACCATAAAATTATTTTCGTTGCTACTTCATAACTGTAATTTTGCTACTGTTATGAATCATAATGTAAATATCTGTGTTTTCCGATGGTCTTAGGCGACCCTGCTAGCAGTTCTCAACCTGTGGGTCGCGACCCACAGGATGAGAACCACTGCTGTAGAGCCTAAGACCATCGGCTCTTGTAGTTTATCTTGGGCCTTCTTTCTTACCTGTCAGTAATTGTCTTCTCCTTCCTTTTCCTACCCAATAGATCAGATTCTGTTATCCCAGTACCTCAGAGCCTTCACATCATTTTTTTCTCCAATCATAGATATTAGCATGTTAAACTAACCTCACATAAAATTCAAATGATTAAATAAAATATCTGTAAATTAGCCATAGCTGGTTTAGCTCAGTGGATAGAGCATCAGCCTGTGGACTGAAGGACCCCAGGTGTGATTCTGGTCAAGGGCATATGCCTGAGTTACAGGCTTGATCCTCAGTAGATGGTGTGCAGGAGACAGCCTATCAATGATTCTCTCTCATCATTGATGTTTCTCTCTCTTCCTCTCCCTTCCTTTCTAAAATTAATAATAAAATATATATATATATATATATATTTAAAAATATATCTGTAAATTAGTTTCACAGTGTACATGAACTAAAGACATTTAGAATGAAGAATATTTTCTAATTTAATTATCTGTAATAATAAAAAGGTAATATGCTAATGAGACCAGACATCTTCCAGATGTCATTCTGGATGTCCTTCCTGACAAAGCCAGGGGCCGAGGGAAGCTGGCCTGGGTTCTGGGTGACTGCGGGTGGCCCGAGGGAAGCCAGTCTGGGTCCCGGGTGCCAGAGGGAAGCTGGTGCCGGAGGAAAGCTGGTGCTGGCAAGGGGGAAGAAAAGCCTACTCTTGCACAAATTTTCATGCATCGGGCCTCTAGTCCTATCTAATAAAGAGGAAATATGCCAATTGACCGTCACACCCTTACAAAGATGGTGGCACCCACAGCCAATAAGGAGGGAATATGCTAATTGACTGCCATGCCCTCAAAGATGGCGGCACCCACAGACACAAGATGGCGGCGCCCAGTCCCCCCAGCACTGCCGGGGCAGCAGGCGCGTGGCACAGCCAGGCCTGCCCCCCGGTGGGTCTGGCCACTCGCACGCCTACCTCTGGAGTCCCCCAGTCCCTTCAGCCCCCCAGCCGCCCAGGGCCGGCCCAAGGCACAGGCAAGCCTCGGATGGCAGCTGCCCAGCCACCCAGGACTGCCCGAGGCTCAGGTAACCAGTGCCAGCTGAGGCTTGTGCTGCCAGCAGTGGCAGCAGCAGAGGTGTGATGGGGCATTGTCTTCCCCTGATCACCGGGTCGCCTCCCATCCCTGAGGGCTCCCAGACTGTGAGAGGGGGCAGGCTGGGCTGAGGGAACCCCCCTCCAGTGCATGAATTTTCATGTACCAGGTCTCTAGTACATAAATAAAAGCTGTCAGGTAAGATCTAAGCATCTAAAACTCTATTTGACAAAATGTGTAACATACAAGAAACAAGGAGTGGGAGAATATTTTTAATTTGTCAGCATATGGAGTTAGTTCAATGCTGGAAATGGCATAGAACAAATCTGAATTACTATTGGATAGGATTCAAAATGTAAGCTAATAATAATCATACATTAGTTTACCTGCCTAGAAAAATAACTGAGCTATGAAATAAAATAAAGACATTAGTGGAACATTTTAATTAGACATTACTATGATACTTGGGATAAACTGCTTGGAGGCTGCACGTGCTTAATTATCCATGGGAGGATCAAACATTACATGATCAAAATATATGCTATTATTGCCAAGAACATGTTTGCATATTAGCCAAATCCAGCACTTTCACAAGCCTAAGCTACATTATAGATTTTGATTCTTGCTCTTTTTCCAATGATTCTAACTATGCAAAGTTTTAGAAATAAAGATCCTTGGAAATAAAATACTTATAACATAAATATTATAATTTTTCCAAACCAAAAATATTCAGTTAATTTCATTTTATACCTTTATTCTAAGATATAATTCTCATAGTGTAGACCAAATTCTAAACTATATTCTGTACCATCCATTCTTACCTTCTTAATAACTGTCATCATACTTCCTTTCAAATAGTACAATAAAATTTACTTTAATGTAATATCATTTTAACAGGAATGTGGGTTTTATAAAATTAAAATGACTGCCTGGTAAGAAAGCTGCTAATGATGCTTCTGAGTCTTTTATGTCAATTACTATTAGGGTTTTGTGCATTCTAATTCATTAACAAATGGGAGGAGAGGGAAGTCATGTTTCATTGCCTACCATTATTCTAATAAAATGGAATTTTAAAAAATGAAAGTATTAAGGTAAATTGCCAATTTTCTTTTTTCCAGAAAATCCATTTATACCAAGTGACCTTGGGTTTGACCCATTCTGAAAGAAAAAAAAATGATGGAGGTTTTACACTCATTTTCATCATTATGTTTTCTTTATTCAACTTCAGCAGCAGCCATAAGCTTAAGCAGAGCTCCATTCTTCTCCTGGTAAATATTTGGAACCACGATTTATTATTGTTTGAATATGTTACTATCCATTATCTTTCCAAAGTATCTAACTGCCAACACAATTATCCCTGGATTTTATAATGTTCAATCTTATCAGAATAGATTAAACTAGTATTTATTTGCCTGGTATCATGTACTATATTAGTCACTAGCATCTCAAAAACTTTTACTCCTGTTGAACATTCTATCTTAATTTCTATCTTTAAGGTTTTTTGTTTTGTTTTGTTCCTTCATTTAACATTAATTTGCTCTCTGAGAGAAATTACGCTGTTAGCTTAGCATGCCTTCCCTACTCGGTTTTCTCATGTTAGATTCCACTGGGTTGTCTCATTTGTATTATTTTGTAATATTGTTATCTTTGGATAGTTATTTTAATAGTTCCCATTGAAGCAAAGTAATGCCAACATTTTTCTTTTACTTATGCAATTCTATGGACCACAAACCGTGGTGATTTCTAAATTTTCACATCCACAGACAAATTAACTTAAACCTGTACACTGTGCTGTATGCATCTATTATCTTAACATAATTTCCTTTTAATTTCTTTGGGGAAAGTAATTATCCCCAATCTAAATTTTTGTAATTATAGATGGGAGACTATACCTCTGGATGTTCCTGGCCATAGTGAATGATTTACAATTGATTAAGTGATTCAAGCCAAACCTGAGAGACTCAGTCCAAACACTTGGTTGAAACTATTGTGAATGAAGTACTCTCTTTCATCTAGGTTTGCCACGCCAGTAGAATCAGTAACCATCTCTCTGCCAGGAGTAGCCTCATTAAAAATGAAGCTGATGTGGAGGAAATTAGTACTGAGTGACAGGTTTCTCACATAATCTTTGAACACATGGATTTTATGCTTGGACACAGATCTGGTACTGAAATGTTCTGTGGTGAGGCCCAGAGATTGCTTTACTTATTTGCTCTCTTTAACTTGGGTTGATATCATTAGTAAGCAAAGAGTTCTAAATTGCATTCTGGACTCTGTAGTCCTCTATTTTTAATAAAACTTCATGTTTTCTCATAAACCTGTCACAATCCTAGTACAATTCAAACATGCACAGACCCTTATTATTTCTTAGAATTTCTACTAATCATTTATTTTCTACCCCTAGGCTCAGTACTCAGTTCTTATATACCTTTCTTTGTAGGGCCTCTCATACTTTATTTTGTAAATAAATTTTTAAAAAAAATCTGATAAATCTAGACATAGGTTAGCTACTTATGTTTTCCACTCCTCTGCAACTAGCAGCAGGCTTTAGTGCTTATGGAACTCATGATATCAACAGAGAATAAAACCCTGTTACAGCTCAGTAGCTGTTCATCCTATATAATAAAGAGGTAATATGCAAATTGACCCTCATGCCCTCACAAGATGGCTGTCTACAACCAGGCCAGCAGGGGGGTTAGTGAAGGACGACCAAATGACTGAACAAGCAGGCTGCATGGAGTGACCAGGCTGGCGAGGAGGCCGTGAGGGGCAATTAGGCAGGCAGGGTCGGCAGTTGGGGGTGACTAGGCCAGCGGGGGGGGGGGGGGAGTTAGTGGTGACCAGGCCAGCAGAGGAGGGCAGTTGGGGGTGACCAGGCCAGTGGGGGGGGGAGCTGTGGGCAGCGATTACGCTAGCAGGGAGGGCAGTTAGGGGCAACCAGGTACCAGGTCGGCAGGGGGGGCAGTTAGAAGCAACCAGGCCAGCAGGGAGGGACAGCTGGGGGCAACTTGGCCAGTAGCGGGGGGCAGTTAGGGGCAATTAGGCCGGCATGCAGAAGCAGTGAGGGGCGATCAGGCTGGTGGGGGTGGCCACCAGGCTGGCCGGCAGGTGAGTGATTAGGAGTCAGCAGTCCAGGATTGTGAGAGGGATGTCCAACTGCCGGTTTAGGCCCAATCGGGCCTAAACCGGCAGTTGGACATCCCCTGAGGGGTCCCAGATTGGAGAGGATGCAGGGTGGGCTGAGGGGACCCCCCCACTTCCGTGCATGAATTTCATGCACCGGGCCTCTAGTTCAACCATAAAAAAGAAATATTGCTATTTGTGACAACATAGATGGACATTGGGGACATTATACTAAGTAAAATAAGTTAAGACAGAAAGACAAATACCACATGAATTCGCTTATATGTGAAACCTATAAGACAAGCAAACCAAAAACAGAACTCATAAGTTTAGAGAATAGAATGGTAATTGCCAAAGCCATGGGTGGTGGTGGTAGGCAAAATGAGTGATAATTTCAAAAGGTAAAATCTTCCAGTTATAAAAGAAATAATGTACAGCATGGTGACTGTGGTTGATAATAATATATTGTGTATTTAAAAGTTTTTAAGAGACAAGGTCTTCAAATTTCTCATTACAAGAAAAAAATGGTTATTCTGTATGGTAATGGGTATTACTAGACTTATTGTGATCATTTCACAGTATATGAAGTCATTATATCGCATGCCTCAATTATATCTAAATTAAATATTTAAATAGGGCAATGCAATAATATAGAAAAAATCGACAAATTTTGACTTTCAAAAGAGTTGAAAACTTACACTATGTATTTATCTACTATGAAGTTACATTAATTAACATAATGTGGGAGGAAAACGAAACAGGCTAATGGAACACAGTAAAGAGTGCAGACATATGGTCCCACAGATATTCCTTCACCAGATTTACAAAATGGTGACTCCACAGTGCTTTTCATAAATGACAGGCTTTATAATAAAGAACCCTGGGAAAATTTGGTGTCCATATGGGAAACTGCCTTTATTTCAGACTATACACAAATCATTTCCAGATGAAGTGTGGAAATACATTTCAAAAGTAAAACAATACAATCTGAAAACAGAAGAGTATTTTCATAATCTTGGGCTGGCAAAAAACTTCTTCAACAGGTCACAAAAATTATTAACTATGAAAAAGATTAAATGGCAAGGGTCTTCTAGTAATTTACTCAAGACAGATATTCCTAGCACGATCTTTTTGCCCTCTAATTATATACTCAACCCAGAATGTCTACTGAATTATGCCAGATGAAACCATCAGTAAAACTGACCCTGGGGATTACCAGGGGAGTTTGGACTGGAAGCAGCACTTCATCACTCTCAGTACCCTTATCAGAGCACAGAGTTAAACTCACACATCCATATGTCCTCAGAAATAAGGATAGAGATTTCCAAGTCCGGCTGTAAAGTACCTCGATCCTATATAGTCTACCATCTGATTCTCAGTCAAATTTTTTCAATTACAAATTGCTCACCATAGCTCCTTCTCTTCATCTTTTGCACCATTTTAAGGACAGAAAATCAAAAGAACAAGTACCAAAAAATTAATTATTTATGTCATCAAATGACATGAATTTGCTGTCTTCAAAAAATAGCATTTTGTTTCACCACATATTCTAGCACCAACTTCTTCATAATTATGCACAAACTTGACAACTCTTTTAGTAACTTCTCTCCCTAAAATTTAAAGTTTTAAGAAAAGGATCAACAGACATTTCTCCCTTAACCATAACCATGGATTCATGGGAGGTTCCCTATGATCAATTAATGGAATAGTGAAGGTTTGGGATTTGGTTCATGAGTAAATGTACTTGTATTGGTATGAGCTGAAAATGGAAGCTTCAGTACTTCAGTACTGTTTAAGTGTAGCCCTAAACGATGTTTTCTAAGGGGAAAGTGTAGCCCTAAACAATGTGTATTAATGTGGCAAAGTCTCAAGTTGTATATTTAATCATTTCCTTTGTATACAGGAACAAAGGGTGTGAGATAAGGATATATCACAATTATGGGCAGCAGTAAATGCTTTGGCTTGTTGGTGAGAGGTTTAGACACAGAGATATTTGAAAATCAGAAACAATCATTTAGTGGGAAGAGGAGAGAACTGTATAGAGTACTGGCACACTATAAGAAATGGCCTTTTCTTCTTTTTCTCTTTACTGTTATTTCTTCATAAACTAGACTCCTAAACTTAGAGTTTATTAGATGCTATTCTTATATCTAAGTTCTGACAGATACTCTCTATAAAAGGTTTAATGGTGCTCCTGAAAAAGATATTTCCACATCCTAAGGCCTAAAATCTATTAATATTACCTTATTACCTTATTTAACTTTGCAGATCTAAGTTAAAGATCTTGAGATAATATCATCCTTCAGAGTCCCTAAATCTAGTTTAAATTTTTACTGTTATAAGTGACAGGAGAGGAAAAGACACAGACAGAAAGGGAAAAGGCTATGTGAAGACAGAGGCAGAGATTGGATTGATGTAGCCTCAAGCCAATGGATGTGACTGTCACAGGAAGCTGAAGAGGCAAGGAATGGAATCTCCCCTCCAACTTCCAGATTTAGTGTGGCCCTTGGGACACCCTGATTTCTGATGTCTTGCCTACACTACTGTGGAGGAAAAAGAAGATTTTAAACTACCCAGTTTTTGATCATTTATTACAGCAGCCATAGGAAACTACTATAGTTTCTTTAGTTTGTTGTGATGAAAGAAAAAAAAATAATGTTCTAAAATTTAAATAAATATAAAGAAATTAATTTAGACTTCCATTATTCAAAGTAAACACATTTCTAACAGCATTTTAAAATTTATATAATATAGTTATGCCTTATTAATGCTTTTAAAAAATGTACATTTTTCCTCCTTTTCTTAGATCTAATTTTAAAAGGTTTAAATATCTGGCAATTTATTGAAGAAAATTTACCGTAAAAACTTGAATTCATCTGTCTAGAAATAATAAGAGTGTCAAGTACAAGAGAGAGATAACATCTATTGCAACTTTGGTCCCCAAATGAATGTTGTTTAAACATAATTTGTGTATATTTTTACTGTGACAATGAATTTTTACAGCACTGTCTAGAGTACTAAATAAGTCCATGATTCACTTGTTCACCAAACCATTGTTCATGTGCCCCCAAAAAGAGGAAAAGTAGCCAAGACAGATGACAGATATAATAGCTCCTTTGCATAGAATAAAGTATATACATGGAAAAAAAAGCACTTGTGTCTGCCTACAGTTTGAACCAATAGGATGGGCACATTTGCAAAACACTTTTGGTGAGTGCATTTAAATTTTAAGAACAGAAAATATTATGATGTCTTAGAAAGCTGGGGACAATTCTTATATTTTTTTCAGATATATAATTGTGATTCTAAATTATTGTTCATTAACTTTGTGTTGCAATAGCTATAAGTTACAAAGAAATAATATTTTTTCGCCACAACTGCGGCACCCACGGAACAGCTGCGAGCCCCAGAACAACGCTCCCCAATTGGCGCAAACACACGGGTTCAGAGGAACTCTACACTCCACCACGGAAAGGTCAGATTTCGCCTAGGATAAGTGCTGTATTTTGTGCCTTTAAATCGACGCAGGAGAGAGAGAACTACATAACCAGACACCCAGAGAAGAGAGACCATGGGGAGACAAAGACACAGCCCGCATATGAAAGAAAAGCAGGCATCACCAGAAAAGGAAGTAAATGAAATGGAAGCAAGCAACCTTCCAGAAAAAGAATTCAGAGAAATGGTCATAAGGTGGCTGAAAAGAATGGAAGACAAATTCGACAATATGAGCAAGAACCAAGAGGAAATGAAGAAGAACCAAGAAGAAATGAAAAATGACATCGCTGCTGTAAAGAACTCAATAGAAAGCATCAAGAGTAGACTAGAAGAAGCAGAGGACCGCATCAGTGAGCTAGAAGACAAGATGGGAAAAAATACCCAAGTAGAGCAACTTCTAGAAAAAAAAATCAAAAGGCAGGAGGAGAGCCTAAGGGAACTTTGGGACAACACGAAACAAAACAACATCCGCATAATAGGGGTTCCAGAAGGAAAGGAAGCTGAGCAAGGAATAGAAAACCTATTTGAAGAAATAATGACAGAAAATTTCCCTGATATAGAGAAGAAAAAACCCACACAAATCCAAGAAGCTCACAGAGTCCCAAGCAAAATGAACCCCAAAAGACTGATGCCAAGGCACATTATAATTAAATTGGCAAACACCAACGACAAAGTAAGAATCTTAAAAGCGGCCAGAGAGAGACAGAAAGTTACATACAAAGGAACCCCCATCAGACTAGCAACTGATTTCTCAACAGAAACTCATCAGGCCAGAAGGGAATGGAATGAAATATACAAAGTCATGCAAAGGAAGGGTCTGAATCCAAGAATACTGTACCCAGCAAGGCTGTCAATCAAAATTGAAGGTGAAATCAGGAGCTTCACAGACAAAAAAGGACTAAGAAATTTATTACCACCAAACCAGCAATGCAAGAAATGCTAAAGGGTCTGCTGTAAAAAAAAAAAGAAATAGGAAGCGAAGAAGGAACACAGGTGTAAAGAATAGGAATGGCGACAAATAAGTACCTATCAATAATAACTTTAAATGTAAACGGATTAAATGCCCCAATCAAAAGACATAGGGTAATGGATTGGATAAGAAAACATGACCCATATATCTGCTGTCTACAAGAAACCCACCTCAGAAAAAAAGACGCACACAGACTGAGGGTGAAGGGATGGAAAAAAGTTTTCCAGGCAAATGGAACTGAAAAAAAAGCTGGGGTAGCAATACTTATATCTGACAAATTAGATCTCAAACGGAAGACATAACAAGAGATAAGGAAGGCCACTTCATAATACTAAAGGGAGCAATCCAACAAGAAGAAATAACTCTGGTAAACATATATGCACCCAATACAGGAGCACCCAAATACATAAAAAAACTCCTGGAGGATATCAAGGGAGAGATTGACAGCAATACAATCATAGTAGGAGACTTTAATACCCCACTATCACCATTGGACAAATCCTCTAAACAAAAAATCAGCAAAGAAACATCAATCCTAAATGACTCACTAGACCAGATGGAATTAATTGACATCTTCAGAACATTTCACCCCAAAGCCACAGAATATACATTCTTCTCAAGTGCACATGGGTCATTTTCAAAGATAGACCATATGTTGGGACATAGGCAAAGTCTCTTCAAATTCAAGAAGATAGAAATCATATCAAGCATCTTCTCAGACCACAGTGGCATAAAACTGGAAATCAACTACAATAAAAACAACCCAAAGAAATCAAACACATGGAGACTAAACAGCATGCTATTAAACCATGACTGGGTTACCAGAGAGATCAAAGAAGAAATAAAAAACATCATGACAACAAATGCCAATGAAAACACTACAATCCAAAATCTATGGGACACAGCGAAAGCAGTCTTGAGAGGGAAGTTCATAGCTCTACAAGCCTACTGCAAATAAACAAGAAACAGGGGTAATAAATTACCTAACCCAACAACTCAAAGAGTTAGAAAAAGAGCAACAAGAAAAGCCCAGTGTAAGCAGAAGGAAGGAAATAATAAAGATCAGAGCACAGATAAACGACATAGAGACCAAAGAAACAATACCAAAGATCAACAAAACCAAGAGCTGGTTCTTTGAAAGGATAAACAAGATTGATGAACCTCTAGCCAGGCTCACCAAGAAGCAAAGAGAGAGGACCCAAATAAACAAAATCAGAAATGAAAGAGGTGAAATAACAACAGATCCCGCCGAAATACAAAGGATTGTTAAAAAATACTACGAACAACTCTATTCCAACAAAATGGACAACCTGGAGGAAATGGACATATTCCTAGAAAAATATAACCTTCCAAAACTCAATCAGGAAGAATCTAAACAGCTCAATATGCCAGTAACTATGGAAGAAATTGAAGCAGTCATCAAAGAGCTTCCGGCAAACAAAAGCCCGGGGCCAGACGGCTTCACAGGAGAGTTTTACCAAACATTCAAGGAAGAACTAAAACCTATCCTCCTCAGACTATTCCAAAAAATTCAAGAGGAAGGAACACTTCCAAGATCCTTCTATGAAGCCAGCATCACCCTAATACCAAAACCAGATAAAGACAACACAATGAAAGAGAATTACAGGCCAATATCCCTCATGAATGTAGATGCCAAAATCCTCAACAAAATTCTAGCAAATCGGATCCAGCAGTACATCAGAAAGATCATACACCATGACCAAGTAGGGTTTATCCCAGGAATGCAAGGATGGTTCAATATCCGAAAATCAATAAATGTGATACATCACATAAACAAATTGAAAGATAAAAATCACATAGTCATATCAATTGATGCAGAAAAAGCATTTGACAAAATCCAACACCCTTTCTTGATAAAAACTCTCAACAAGGTGGGAATAGAAGGATCATACCTCAACATAATAAAAGCTATATATGATAAACCCACAGCTAACATCATACTCAATGGGCAAAAACTAAAACCATTTCCCCTAAGAACAGGAACAAGACAAGGATGCCCACTCTCACCACTCCTGTTTGACATAGTACTGGAAGTATTAGCCATTGCAATTAGACAAGAAGAAGAAATAAAAGGCATCCAAATTGGAAAAGAAGAAGTAAAGCTGTCCTTATTTGCAGATGACATGATATTGTACATAAAAAACCCGAAAGACTCTATCAAAAAACTAACAGACTTAATAAATGAATTCGGCAAGGTAGCAGGATACAAAATTAACGCCAAGAAATCTATGGCATTTCTATACACCAATAGTGAACTTACAGAAAGAGAGACTAAAAAGCAATCCCATTTTCCATCGCACCAAAAAAATTAAGATACTTAGGAATAAACCTAACCAAGGAGGTAAAAGACCTATATGCGGAAAACTACAGGACACTGAAAAAAGAGATAGAGGAAGATGTAAACAGATGGAAGAACATACCATGTTCATGGATTGGTAGAATCAACATCATCAAAATGTCCATACTACCCAAAGCAATCTATAGATTCAATGCACTCCCCATTAAAATACCAACAGCGTATTTCACAGACCTAGAAAGAACTCTCCAAAAATTCATCTGGAATAAAAAAAGACCCCGAATAGCCACAGCAATCATGAGAAAGAAGAATAAAGTAGGAGGGATCTCAATACCAGATTTCAAGCTGTATTACAAAGCCACTGTCCTCAAAACAGCCTGGTACTGGCACAAGAACAGACATATAGATCAATGGAATAGAATAGAGAATCCAGATATCGACCCAAACCAATATGCGCAATTAATATTTGACAAAGGAGGCATGAGCATACAATGGAGTCAAGACAGTCTCTTCAATAAATGGTGTTGGGAAAATTGGACAGATACATGCAAAAAAATGAAACTAGATCACCAACTTACACCATACACAAAAATAAACTCAAAATGGATACAGGACTTAAATATAAGATGGGAAACCATAAAAATACTAGAGGAATCCACAGGCAGCAAAATCTCAGACATATGCCAAAAGAACTATTTCAGTGATACTGCCCCTAGGGCAATGGAAGCCAAAGAGAAAATAAACAAATGGGACTACATCAAAATAAAAAGCTTTTGCACAGCAAAAGAAACCATCAACAAAACAACAAGAAACCCCGCTGTATGGGAGAACATATTTGCAAATGGTATCACTGATAAAGGTTTAATTTCCAACATCTACAGGCAGCTTATACAACTTAATAAAAGGAAGATAAATGATCCAATAAAAAAATGGGCAACGGACCTAAATAGAATCTTTTCGAAAGAAGACAGAAGGAAGGCCAAGAGACACATGAAAACATGCTCAAAGTCACTTATTATCCGAGAGATGCAAATCAAAACGACAATGCGATACCATCTCACACCTGTCAGAATGGCTATCATCAACAAATCAACAAACGACAAGTGTTGGTGAGGATGCGGAGAAAAAGCAACCCTCGTGCACTGCTGGTGGGAATGCAGACTGGTGCAGCCACTGTGGAGAACAGTATGGAGTTTCCTCAAAAAACTGAAAATGGAACTCCCATTTGACCCAGTAATCCCACTCCTAGGAATATATCCTAAGAAACCAGAAACACCAATCAGAAAGGATATATGCACCCCTATGTTCATAGCAGCACAATTTACAATAGCTAAGATTTGGAAACAGCCTAGGTGCCCGTCAGCAGATGACTGGATCAGAAAACTATGGTACATCTACACAATGGAATACTATGCTGCCATAAAAAAGAAGGAATTACTACCATTTGTAGACACCTGGATGGAATTAGAGAACATTATGCTAAGTGAAATAAGCCAGTCAATGAAAGAAAAATACCACATGATCTCACTCATTTAGGGATAATGAAAAACATTATAAACTGATGAACCAAAAGATAGTTACAGAGGCAGTAAAGCATCAAACAGAGTGTCTAATTACAGCGGTAAGGTTAGGGAGAGGTGGGGGAAATAAGAGATCAACTGAAGGACTTGTATGCATGCATATAAGAGTAACCAACGGATGCAAAACATTGGGGGGTGAGGGCAGGTATGGGAGTGGGGTGGGGGGGGCAATGGTAAGATATGCACACATATAATACCTTAATAAAAATTTGAAAAAAAAGATAAAAAAGGAGAGTGGCCCAAACTGAGGCTGGCAAGGCAAGTAGGAACCAGAGGAGGAAGAGCTCAGTAGACCAAAGTAATGATACTGAACTTCAGAGCAAGGAAAATCCATTGAGGAGTTATAACCATGAGAGTGGTGTGATAATAGTTGGGAGAGATCATTAGCAGTTGTATAGTAAATGAACCGGTGGGGGTAGGGTAGGGGAAGATGGAAGAGACTAGAAGAGACCAGTTAATAAGCTATTGGACTAGTCCAGCCAGTGTGGCTCTGTTGTTGATCTTCAACCCATGAATTAGGAGGTCACGGTTCAATTCCCGGTCAGGGCACATGCCTGGGTTGTGGGCTCGATCCCAGGAGGGGGTGTGCAGGAGGCAGCCCATTGATGATTCTCTCTCATCATTGATGTTGCTCTCTATCCCTTTCCCTTCCTCTCTGAAATCAATAAAAACATATTTTTAAATTTTTTTAAAAGCTATTGGACTACAGTTGATAACATTATATTTTATAACTGAAACTTGCTAAAAGAATAGAATTTAAATCTTCTTACAAAAAAGATTAATATGTGAGATAATAGATACATTAACCTGAGGGGGGGGAGATCCTTTCATAATGTATATGTATATCAAATCATCATGTTGTAAAGTGTTAATAGTTTACAAGTTTATTAATTATACTTCAATAAAGCTGGGGAAAATTAAAAAAAAAGAAATAATATTTTTTCAAATACATTAAATGATTAAATGCAATATTATAATGATCAAGGATCATTGCACATCAAAAAATACATTACAATATGTGTTCAAACTTTATATATGTAAACTAGAGGCATGGTGCATGAAATTTGTGCAGGGGGGGTCCCCTCAGCCCAGCCTGCACCCTCTCCAATCCAGGTCATCCCTCTCACAATCCTGGCTCCTAATTGCTCACCTGCCTGCCTGCCTGCCTAGTCACCACTAACTGACCCTCCTGCCAGCCCGATCACTCCCAACTGCCCCCCCTGCTGCCCTGGTTGCCCCCAGCTGTCCCCCCACCCCTGCCGGCCTGATTGCCCCTCATGGCTACCCCGCCAGCCTGGTCACCCCACACAGCCTGCTCTTCAGTCGTTTGGTCGTCCCTCACTAATCCCCCTGCTGGCTGGTCACCCATGCAGCCTGCTGTTCAGTTGTTTGGTCGTCTCTCACTAACCCCCCTGCCAGCCTGGTCATAGGCAGCCATCTTGTGAGGGTGTGAGGGTTAATTTGCATATTACATCTTTATTATATAGGATATCATCTATAAGGTCTTGGTTAAAATTCTACCTAAGCTTGGTGCTCTTTCTTTATATTTGGTGATAGCAAATGGACTCTTTCTTTATATTTGGTGATAGCACTCCCCCAACTTTTCCTCAAAGCTTACTCCCAGATTTTTCTGTTACAAGGAAAATGTGTCAAAGATAGCTTAAGCTATCTATGCCATTGGTTAAAAGAGTTAAGTATTTTTATTTACTAGAAATTGATTAGGCAATTAATTAGGAAGTGGGGAAGGATCTGTTCCAACATTTAAAGGCCTCCATAAAACAGCAGTGCACTCA
Organism: Plecotus auritus; assembly: GCF_963455305.1. Classification (NCBI taxonomy): domain Eukaryota; kingdom Metazoa; phylum Chordata; class Mammalia; order Chiroptera; family Vespertilionidae; genus Plecotus; species Plecotus auritus. Next base: position 114,311,135 of record NC_137774.1, on the reverse strand, counting down.
CATAGCCCTGTGGATGACTGAATAACAAGGCATCTCTTCCTTTTAGCTTATGATTCAAATTTAGCATTTGGCTTCACAAATACTTCCCTGGCAATTGGCACACGGACAGTCAATCTGAGTAATCATGTGGATAAGTACTCTTAAGTTGGTATATTTAGTCTCCTCATAAGGACTTTCAGTACCAGTTCATGATGATAATAGCAGTAATAACTGCTTCATTCTGGAGGGATTAAATTGAGTTAGAATTGTTTTACATATCAGAAAAATACCTGTTTCCTAGAGGAGAGAGAGCAAGTATGTCATCCTTAGTTTGTTTGCATGTGCAGTTATGAGAAAATCTTAAGAACACTGTCTAGGATAATTACCATAATTCAGTATTACTAACACAATATTTTATAAAGAAAATGAAATAAGATTTTCTGTATTTGACACAAATGCACACCAAATGTCATTAGTTATTAAGAATTTCAAAAAGTGTTTGAGCAAAGCCTAAAGCCATATTCTAAGCATATTAAAGGTATGAATTATAAAGTAAGGCACATTATAGATATGAAATGATAATATTCTTCACTCAGTTATTTTAAAAGAATGAAATGGACAATCTACTTTAGGGTGCTTTTTTAACAAAATATGATTAAACGGGATATGATAGTAAAGTGGACATGGCAGAGTTCATTACTCTTTCAGGAACTCAAGACTCCATTAGAGTGCTATCAGGCACCACAATAAAGTGAACAAGGTTAACAATAAAAAAAATGTTATTTTATATAGTAAAATAAAAGAATCTTTTATAGTCAATTGTTCATAAGCCAAAGACATTGTTAAGATCAGGTTTTTATTTTACTAAAATTGTACACAATTATTTAAAAGTCATTGTGATTAAGCAAATTTGCTTTCAAGCATGAAGAGAAGCATCCTGCACTGCAGGGTTTATTTATTTCCTAGACAGACAGCTTTTTCCTGCCACCTTCCTAGCCCCCCCGGCTTATCCTGGCTCTGAGATAACCCAGAATTTAGATGCCTAAAGAGAATATGAAGGGGTGGGGTCTGTATATCTAAAAATAGTACGATGGATCATAGCTTTGATTGCCATATTTATTTCTTTGGAAAAGATTTAACTACTTCCAGATTCCTAAGAATGTAAGAATAATTTTCTTTTTTACAAAAGTTACCACCCTTCTTCCTGTCCGTAGATAACCAGAAAGCACAATCCTTGCATTGATTTTATAACACCAATGACTTTCTGAAATGCCAAAAATTAAAAAAACAAAATTTCAAGGTTAAATGTTCCAAGGAAAATATAATGGTATAGAATTGTGGATTTTTTATATTGCTTGTTAATTCTAGAACAATAATTTAAATCCTGGCTTTGCATTAAACTTAATCTCTAATCTTTACAATATCTTCATTTCTAAAATTACAAATGTCTGCTATTGTTATTTACAAAAGTCATATTATATTGTATTAACTCTTTTGCAACATTTTTTCAATCTACCTTTTGCCTCTATGTTTCACCAAGTATGTTAATTCAGTTGTAGTTTATTTTCATTCTTGAAATGTAATTTTTGTGCATCTAAATATACCACTGTATAATTATCCATATTCTGCTGAACAGTGTTTTGTTCTTATAATGATATCCTCTGTACATCTTTATACATGTCACTGGAATGTTGGATTAATGACCCTTAGAGATTCTGCATGCTCTACTAAATAAAATAATGCCAAATTGTATTTTCAAAGAGGTTGTTAAAGTTAAACTTCCTACTGCAATTGTGTCTGGTGCTCTAATTCCTCAACAACATTTGAATAAGCAAACTTTTATTTATGTATTTTTGCAATTCTAGTGTGTATACTATAGTAATTCTCTATGCTCTTAATTTTCATTGCCTCAATAACTTATGAAAGTACACTTCATTTCCTATGCATTTAGTACCATTTCATGTTGCGAGGCAAGGTCAGTGGTGTTGGTTTTGTTATTATGCCTCACAGACATTATATTGTTTGCAAATTACCTTAAAATAATTTAATATTGAAAAGGAGAAATTTATGTGTTGATTTCTTTCATTGAATTATTAATTTATACATTGAAATGTATCCATTATTTATACAATGTATGCATAATTTATACAATGAAATGTATCCATTATTATTAATTTTGATGAGTTGAATTACATGTATATATTTGTGGAACCACCATTTTAATAAAGATGTGGAACATTTTCATAATCCTAAGAAAGCTTCCTTGTAAACATTCCTATTACATCCTTGCCCACCACAAGTTCCAGGTACTAACATAGACCATATATTGTGCCATAATACAAATCTTACTTATATAGAGTATATTTTCTGACCATATGGAATTATATTAGAAATAAGTAACAGAAAGATATTTGAAAAATCCAAATATTTGATAAATAAATAACAAATCTAATTGTTACTTGTCCATGGACCATTTACCAAAGAAATAAAATATTTTGACCCATATGCCCTTGATAAGATGTGCATCCTGTTTTGTTGTGGTTGAGGCATTGATCTACAAATTCAAGTAGGGTAAGTTGGCTGCTAATGTTGAAGTCTTCCTTACCCAGAGTGATTTTCCATCTATTATTTAATTACTAAGATAGAAGCGTTATATATTTCTTCTTTTATTTCTGTATAGTTTTCTGTCATGTATTTAGAGCTGGGTTAGTGGATATTTAAAATAGTTATGTCTTCTTGATGAACCAATTCAATTTGTCATAAACTTTCCATAGTAATATTTCTTTTCTCAAGACCAATTTGCATGATATTACTACAGATGTTGAAGCTTCCTTATGCTTACTATGTTCAGGGCATATGATCCTTAACCTTTCTATGTTTTTTTATTTTTATTTATTTTTGTTTTGTTTGCTTTTGAAGACCACAAATAGTCCTGGGTTACTTTTTATGAAATATGACAATCTCTGTCTTTTAATTGGAGTGTTATTGGTTAACTGGCTCATTCGCAATAATACAGTTTTTTATTTGATAGAATGTAAACTGGTTACAATGCTGTATGCTTTCCATTTATTCTTTATCCTCTACTTCCTTTTATTTATTTTTGAGTAAGTGAATTATTATCTACTTGCTATATATTGTAGTTAATTAATTTTAAAATTTAATTAATAATTTTTAACTTATAAAATTCTTCTTTGACCTATTATTCTAATTCATTCATATTAAAAACTTATAATTATTCTATTTTACCTTCCTTTATTAATAAATTTGTCATGATTTGTTTTTACTAAGATACATGTTAGAATTCTCAGAGTATATCATTAATATCTTAGCTTTTAATAGTCAATTTTATTATATATTTATGATCCTCATTATTCTTCAACTCTTCATGTATGCTAATTTGTATCTGCAACTCTGCTGGGTGTCTATTTCACATTTATTTTGAACAGTGTTTGTTTCTCTGTATAGAATTTTAACTTGATAGCCCTTCCCTTCAATGACAGTACCTTAATATTTTAAGGATGTTATTCTCTTCATGCTTGCATGGTTTTCGAGAATCTGCTATTTTGCATATCTGTCTTTCTTATTGTTGCACTTCTAAGATTTTCTTGGTCACATGTTTATACCAGTGTGAATATAGTGTATCTTAATTTGGCTTCCTTTTTTTGTAGTTTCTACAATCTTCTTAAATTTGTAGTGTTTTAAATCTTAATAAAACTTGGAAAACATTTTGTCAGTATCTCAACCATATATTTCTGTGTAGGTCCATCCTTGTGAAACTCCAGTTACACATAACACAACTTGAAGTTGTTCTATTTCTGCTATCTTGTGTTTTTAGGTTTGTTTTCTCTTAATGCTTTCATTTGGAAAAAAATCTGTTGTTATGTATTCATTTTAATAATATTTGCTACTATATTGCACAATATAGCTAATCCAATCCAGTGAAATTTTAAGTTTATTTATTTAATTTTTAATATCTTGAAATTCCACTTGATTGGTTCTATCTTAAATCTTCCTTTTTCTGTCCTCAATATGTTTAGATTTTCCTTCAAAAATTTAATATTTTTTATTTCAATGTTAATGTCTTTAATAATTCCATAAGGTCTGTTCCTTCTGGGTCAGCTATTACTGACTCTTTGCCTGTGTTTAGGTTACATATCCCTGTTTCTTGGAAAGCCTATTATTTCTTTACTAGAGGCCTGGTGCATGAAATTTGTGCATGGGGGGGTGTCCCTCAGCCCAGCCTGCACCGTCTCCAATCCAGGACCCCTTGGGGGATGTCTGAATGCCTCTTGCAATCCGGGACCGCTGGCTCCTAACCCCTCACCTGCCTGCCTGCTGATCACCCCTAATTGCTCCCCTGCTGGCCTGATCACCCCTAACCACCTCTGCCTCACCCCACACCCAGGACCCAGGATTCCCTCCTCTAGCTGGTTGCAGGCACCCAGGACCTGGGCTGGGCGGCTTGTCCCTCTCCCAGGCTGCAGCATGGCTGGTCCCCATTCCTCTCTCCTGAGCTCATTTGTGCCTGGCTGGTCCCCATTCCTCTCTCCCCAGTGTTGAGTGTCTAAGCCATTACCCAAAACCCATTTCCTTAAGTCAGACAGACTTCAAGGCTTATTATTGCTTTTACCCCTTCTAATCAAGATCCCAAAATTACTTCTATGCAGAATTTCAGGTTTATTGTAGGGCTCACCTATTTGTTTCACTTCTCACAGGGATCACAATTCTTCACTGCTCTTTAACTTTTGTTTGAAGCCTAGTTTCCTCCCTGCCCCCAGTTTTATAGTAGCATACAGTGGAAGTGTTAATTAATTTCTTATTGCTTCATCAAGGGCCAGTGGTGGAAGGCTGCATATATTAGTTTTAATTCACACCCTAAAGTAGGTGAATGAAGTATTCAACTAATTAATATACACGACAGGGATAGTTATTGGCATTCAAGAGTCCCTAATCCATGGATCTAAATAGTAGATCTATGTACCACTACCCAAAACATTTGTTAATTTCCATAAAGGATGATAGTTTTATTTTTAATTTTGAAATAACTGGTGTTTATAATATGTGTATGTTACAGGTACATTTACCTTTGCAAATAATGTTCTCTAGTGGCTGGTAGGTCAATAGATTAACCATTTTGAGTGCCATTTTATGTCCAGCCTATTTTCATTTCTATATTCTCCCATAGAACCCCAAATAAAAGATTTTATAGCATTCTCAAACTACAAGTTTTATCAGTCATGCTGTTGGTATATTGTTGTTTCTTATTTCAATGTACCTTTCTTTCAGGATGCTTAAATGTCAGGATAGATGGAGTGTCACTAACTATATAAAGTACAGACTGTTGTTTGGTCTATTTGCAAAAAATGGTTGGAAGTATGGTAGAATCATATCTATCTATCTATATATAAAAAGCCAGCAACCAGAATGCCATAACGACCAGAACAACTGGTCACTATGACGACCACTGCGGCCAGCGAACTGGCCCGATCAGGGGGTGGGGCCGGCTGGCTGGCCAACCTCCTGCGGCCCCTCCCCCCAGCCAGCCCTACCCCTGATAGGCCCACACCACCCTGATTGGCCTGCAGCCCCTCCCCATGGCCATCCCTGCCCCCGATGGGCCCCCATCACCCCAATTGGCCTGTGGCCTCTCCCCCAAGCCAGCTCCGCCCCCGATCATCCCCCCCCACTCCAATCAGGGGCAGGGCTGGCTGGCCAACCACCCATGGCAGCTCCCCAGGCCACTGGCCCCCAATCGTCCACCCCACCCCATTCGGGGGTGGGGCCAGTCAGACCACAGCCTCTCCCCCCAGCCAGCTCCACCCCTAATTGGCCCCCCACACCAATTGAGGGTGAGGCTGGCGATCCAACCTCTGACAGCCCCTTCCTTGGCCACTGACCCCCAGATTGACTGCCCCCCCCACCCTATTTGTGGGTGGGGCCAGCCGTCCCACCACCCACAGCCCCTCCCCACGGCTGGCCCCACCCCCAATCATCCCCCCAACCCCAATCAGGGGCGGGAGCCGCTGGCCAATTGCTAGTGGCCCCTCCCCCCAGCTGACCTGGCCCTGATCGGCCCCTATCAGGGTGGGCTGCTGGCCAACCTACCACTGTCTCCTCCTCCCGATAGGCCCGCCCCGATCTGCCCCAATTAAGGCCGGGCCAGCTGGACCCCACCTGTGCACTGGGCCTCTGGTATTGGACATATTTGATTATAAGCAACTTCCTGGTAGAAAGCAAACTCACAAGTAATCCTAAAGATTGTTCTTCATCAAAATAACCTGACAATTATGGATGGCCAAATTGCTTAAACAGTACCTTTACAACAGATAGTTGTACCTCCACATGAGATACATACACACACACACACACAAACATGCATGCACACACACTTACACAAAGTTCTTACTTAACATCATCGGGTTCTGTGACTATAAGTGAAATGATAATGATGTAAAATAAAATCAATTTTGCCATAGGTTAATTGATATAAACAAGAATTAAGTTTCAATGGCATATTATCAATGTTATAACAAAACAGTGTTGAACAAAACCATGTTATTCCAGTACTTTCTGTTTATAATTTAAGGGTTAGAAATACAATGCCCATATCCCATCACTAAAGTACCCAATTTTCAGGAGAAGCATCTACATCTGTATTTTAAAAATCTCTACAAAATTCTGATACACAACCAAGAGTGATAAAGATAACAGAATCTTTTCAAGAGACCTAACAAATAATATCATTCAATTCATTTGTTTATAACAGAAGAAAATTGATGCAAAAATAACCTTTTTAAAGTCCTCAGCCAGATAGTACCAAATTTGGTTTAGAGCTTCCAAAGCACTTCCTTTTTTTCTGTACCATGATATTCTCCTCCTTTAAATTTATAGAATCATTATTGAGGAAACTGATTAGATATAAGTGCCTCACAGAACAAATCCTGTTTCTGTAGGCATCTAGTTTCCTTTTGAATCCAGTGTTAGTGTCCTCATCTTTCTAATAGTTATTATTTGATTTGCAGAGTAACAGCAAGAAAGAACAAAGAAAAAAACCTCTTAGGTTTTAAATGTGATTTTTGAGAGACAATTTCTGTTATATCTTACTGCTTATTCTCAATTTACATAACAAGGATACATGAATTTATATTGTGGCTCATTGTCATGTAAATGTATGGAGAGTTCATAAATTTCAATGTCTTTCAGACATCTGTTTGACCTGTTGTGGAAAGTTTTTCCTCAAGGGGAAGACATCTTCATATTTGATAGCATGACACTTTCTGCATCTTATTGTCATATTTTAGGAGAGAAAACAGCAGACCATCATTGTGAGAACAGAATGCCAAACTGGTTAAACTCTAATTCAAGTCTGAAAAAATGACTTGGGTTAGGCAATTCATTCAAAGCTCTAGCTTAGTGAAATGTGATTTTAGAAAATAAATTTGTTGAAAATCAAAATTAGAATTCTAAATTCTAACAAACAAAAGATAGCAAGAAAGTTTAGTGTTTTGTTTTATTTTTAACAGGTTAATTCAGATATTTAGAAATATGCTTACTTTTTGTTTCGGAATTTTAAATCAATAGAAAGACCAGCATAATATAAACACTTCATGCTAAATTCTGAAAATATGATGAATATTCAGAAGGTACTGACAAGCAGATGGTCATTCAGGATATTTTAGAAACATTCTTGGCTGAGAGATTTTTGCTTCCTGGTTCAGAAAAAAATGTATTTTAATGGGTTTGGATATATAAATATCAAAAGAAATGTTGATAGAAATTTATTTTGGGTTTCTGTGTTTTTCTGATAGTTATTTCCTTGGACAGTTGATATCTGGACAGTACCAGCATCACACCCAGAAACCCAAACTGAGCTAAATGTTAAAAATCTGCCTTTGCCAATGCAAATCTGTAAAGTCTGGAAGAGGAAACAGATTACTCAGATACACAGATACTAACATAAGAAACCAAGGATCACAAAACAACAAGAATAGGTAATTATGATACCACCAAAAGAAACTAAATCTCTAGTAAAGAAATGGAGATCTATGAAGTATCAGGCAGACAAATAATTCAGAATAATTGCCTTAAAGAAGTTTAGTAAACTACAATAACACAGACATATAACTAAAAAATTAGAAAAACAATGCATGAACAAAATGAGAAGTTAAAGACAGCAAAATCAACCATTAAGAAATCCCAGAAATTCTAGAGTTAAAAAATATAACAAATTAACTAAAAAATTTGATAGTCTCAAAAATAGACCTGATCATAGAGAAGAATCAGCTGCCTAAAACATAGGACATTAAGAATTATACAGTCAGAGGACCAAAAAGGAAAAAAAAAAAAAAAAAGAGTGAAGCAAGCCTGTAAGACTAATGGGACGCAATGAAAAAACAACACAAAAACAATATTCCCATTATGGGAATGTCAGAAAGAGAAGAGAAAGCAAAAGGGATAGCAAGTACCTTTAAAGCAATAAAGATTGAAAACCTCCTGTACCTTAGGAGAAAAATGAAAATCCAAATTCATGTGCATCCCCTCCCCACCCCCCCCCCACACACACACAAAAAAAAAAATCCCCAAAATTTGGAATCCAAATAAGGCTACAATAACACACATTACAAGTAAATGCTCAAAAGTAAAAAAATATATATATAAAAAGAAATTGTTTAAAAAGCAGCCAAAGAAAAGAGAGAAGTTACATAAAAGGGAACCCCCATAGAACTATAGGCAGATTTCTTAACAGAAACTTTTCAGGCCAAGAGAGAAAAGGACGGCATATTCAAAATATTAAAAGAAAAAAGCTGTCAAAGTACACTAATAACAAAAGACAATGAATAAAATAAAAACAACTGTAAAACAAACAGACAGACAGACAAACAAAACCAAGAAACAATAGATTTACAAGAAACCAATTAACAAAATGGCAATAGTGAGTTCTTACCTATTAATAATTAATCACTTTAAATACAAACAGATTAAATTATTCAATCTAAAGACACAAAATGGCAGAAAGGCTGAAAAAACAAAACAAAACAAGTTCCAATGATATGCTGCGTATAAGAAACTTTAGCCTTAAAAGCACATAGAGAATGAGATGAAGGAATGGAACAAGACAATTCAAGAAATGGTAATAATAAAAAAATGAAATAAAGCAGGGGTAGGTATGCTTATATCAGATGAAACAAGCTGTAAATATGATAAAAGTGTCAACATATCAAGAAGATATAATAATTATAAATGTTTGTGTGCCCAACAATAAAACACCTAAATATAATGAAGCCAAAACTTAACAACTAAAGCAGATATGCAATGCAATAAAAGAATAGTTGGGGACTTTAATGCCCAATTTTCAACAATGGACAGATCACTCATAGAAAGTTGATAAGAAAGCAGCAGATTTGAACAACACCCTAGAAAAATAAACCTAACAGACATATACAGAACATGTTACTCAACAAAAGCAAAATACAAATTCTTCTCAAGTGCATATGAATCATTTCCTAAAACTGACCATATGTTAGACCACAAAACAATTCTAACAAATTGAAGAAAACAGATTTTCTCTAATCACAATGGCGTGATACTAGAAATCAGTATCACAAGGAAAACTGGAAAATTTGTGAATACATAAAAATTCAACAACACTCTCCTGAACAGCAATAGATCCAAGAAGAAATGAAAGGGAAAATTTTTTGAAAGTTACATGAGACAAACAAAAATGAAAATATAGCATACCAATACTCATGGTATATAGTAAAAGGAGTTCTAAAAGGAAAGTATATAGCAATAAATACTCATGTTAAGAAGCAAGAAAGATCCCAAATAAACAACCTAACCATATGCCTTAAGAAAATAGAAATAAAAAGAACACATTGATACCAAAGTTAGCAGAAGGAAGAAAATAATAAAGATTGATGCAGAAATAAATGAAATAGAAAAATAATACACAAGATTAACCAAACTTAGAGCTGGTTCTTTGAAAAGATAAATAAAATTGACTAATCAAGTGGAAGAAGAGTACCAAAATAAAAATAAAATTATTATACTTTATTTAAATTCTTTATTGTTTAAAGTATTACATAAGTCTCCTTTTTCCCCCATTGACCTCTCCCTGGCCGCCCCATGCCCCAGCACATGCCCTCACCCCCCTACTGTCTGTGTCCATTGGTTATGCTCATATGCATGCATACAAGTCCTTTGGTTGATTTCTTACCCCCTCACCCCGCACCTTCCCTCATAGGTTGGGACAGTCTGTTCCATGCTTCTATGACTCTGGTTCTATTTTTGTTCATCAGTTTATGTTGTTCATTATATTCCACAAATGAGTGACATCATGTGATATTTATTTTCTCTGACTGGCTTATTTTGCTTAGCATAATGTTCTCCAGTTCCATCCATGCTGTTGCACACAGTAAGAATTCCTTCTTTTTTACAGCAGTGTAGTATTTCATTGTGTGAATGTACCACCGTTTTCTAATTCACTCATCTCTGATGGGCACTTGGGCTGTTTCCAAATCTTAGCTATTGTAAATTGTGCTGAACATAGGGGTGCATATATCCTTTCTGGTTGGTGTTTCTGTTTTCTTGGGATATATTCCTAGAAGTGGGATCACTGGGTCAAATGGGAGTTCCATTTTTAATTTTTGAGGAAATGTCATACTGTTTTCCACAGAGGCTGCACCAGTCTGCATTCCCACCAGCAGTGCAGGAGGGTTCCTTTTTCTCCACATCCTCCCCAGCAGGATGTGGATCTGTTGTCATTTGTTGATCTGTTGATGATAGCCTTTCTGACAGGTGTGAGATGGTACCTCATTGTTGTTTTGTTTTGCATCTCTCTGATGACTAGTGACTTTGAGCATGTTTTCATATATCTCTTGGCCTTCTGTTTGTCTTCTTTCAAAAAGTGTCTATTTAGGTTCTTTGCCCATTTTTATTGGACTATCTTCCTTTTATTAAGTTGTATGAATTCCCTATAAATTTTGGAGATGAAACCCTTATTGGATATAACATTGGCAAATATGTTCTCCCATGCAGTGGGCTTTCTTGTTTGTTGATGGTTTCTTTTGCTGTGCAGAAGCATTTTATTTTGATGTAGTCCCATTTGTTTATTTTCTCCTTAGTTTCCATTGCCTTAGGAACTGCATCAGTAAAGATATTGCTAAGACAAATGTCTTCTATATTGCTGCCTATGGCTTCTTCTAAGATTTTTATGGTTTCCTGTCTTACATTTAAGTCCCTTACCATTTTGAGTTTATTTTTGTGTATGGTATAAGTTGGTGCTCTAGTTTCTTTCTTTTTTTTTTTTTTTTTGCATATATCTGTCCAATTTTCCCAACACCATTTATTGAAAAAATTGTCTTGACTCCATTGTGTGCTCTTGCCTCCTTTGTCAAATATTAATTGAGTATAATGGCTTGGGCCGATTTAAACTTATACTAAATAAATAAATAAAAACATTATAAAGAAATAGATACAAAAAAACTGAACAACCTACAGGAAAAAAAAAATATTTAAAACATACAACCTATGAAGACAGAGTCAGGAAGAAAGAAAATCTGAATAGAACAAATCAAAGTAAGGAATCTGTAGTAAAAAAAATCTTCCATTGTAGAACAGGCCAGGATATTGGATCTGTAAGCAAAAATCTTTCAACATCGGCCAGTGTAGCTTGGATGGTTGAAGCAACGTCCTGTGCACTGCTGGGTCTCAGGTTCAATTTCCAGTTACAGCACATACACCCAGGTTGCGGGTCTATCCCTGGTGGGGGCGTGTGCATGAGGCAACTGATTAATGTTTCTCTCTCTCATCAATGTTTCTCTCTCTCTAAAAATCAATGAACATATCCTTGGGTGAGGATTCAATAAAAGAAGAAAATAAATTGTATGCTTATTTGCACAACCCATGGACATGGGCAATAAGATGATAAAGTCCTTGGGCATGGGTATGGGCTGGGAGGAGGTGGGTAAAGAGGGGGAAAATAGGAGACATCTGTAATACTATCAACAATAAAAATATTAATAAAATGAAAAAGAAGAAAACATTTTTTCTAATGAAGAAAATAATTAACAGCAATCCTCAAATCTTACAAATCAAATAAAAAACAAAGTAGATTGAACACTCTCAAACTTATTATACAAGGCCAGCATTACCCTGATACGAAAGCCAGATAAGGACACTACTAGAAGAAAAACCTACAGGCCAATATCCCTGATAATTATAGATGCAAAATTTTAAACAAAGTACTAGCAAACCAAATTAATAACACATTTAAAAGATCATTCACCATGATGAAGTGTGATTTATCCCTGAAATGCAAGGACTATTCAACATACACATATCTATTGTGATGTATCACATTAATAGATTTAAAGAAAAAAGGATATGATCATCTAGATGCAGAAAGACCATTTGACAAAATTATCTGTTTGTGATAAAAAAAACAAACAACAAATTAGTCATAGACGGGACATATTTCAACATATAAAGGCCATATGTGTCATGCTTACAGCTAACATCACACAAGGCAAGAGTGCCCACTCCTACCATTCATATTCAGCATAGTACTGAAAGTCCTAGCTAGAAAAATCAGACAGGAAATAAAAATAAAAGGCATCTAAATTGAAAAGGATGAAAAATTATCTCTGTTTGCAGATGACATGATTTTATGTATGGAAAGTCTTAAATAACCCCCAAAAAAGCTATTAGAACTAATCAACAAATTCAATAAAGTTGTAGAAGGCAAAATTAACATACAAAAATCAGTAGCATTTTTATACACTTACAAAAAAATTTCTGCAAAAGAAATTTAAAAATCAATCCCATTTACAATATCATAAAAAACAATAAAAATACATAGCAATGCATTTAACAAAGTAGGTAGAAGAGTTCTATTCTGAAAACTATAAGATGTCTATGCTGATTAAAGAAATCAAAGAAAACACAAATAGACACAAATGTGATTATCGATTAGAAGAATTGGTATTGTTCAATAATAACAAAAGCAATCCCTATAAAGATTCCAATGGTATTTTTTACAGAAAGAGGAAAAAAATCTAAAATGTAGATGGACCCCAAAAATATTCTGAATAGCCAAAGAAATTCAGATAAAAAGGAATAAAGTAGGAGTCATCACACTATCTGATTTCTAGCTATACTATAAAGCAATAGTAATTAAAATAGCATGATACTGGCATAAAAAACAACAACAGACAAACAAATGGAACAGCTGGGAAATAAACCCAAGCATACATAGTCAACCAATATTTGACAAGGGAGCTTAGAATATCCAATGGAGAAAAAAACAACAACACAATCTCTTTAATAAATGGTGCTGGGAAAACTGGATATTCACATGTAAAATAATGAAATGAGACACCTATCTTACACTACTCACAAATATTAACTCCAAATGGATTAAGGACTTAAATTTAAGACTTGAAATCATCAAACTCCTAGAAGAAAATATAAAATATAACTCCTTGGCATGGGTTTTGGTAATGATTTTTTTTGGAAACCACTCCTAAAGCAGAAGTAACAAATCAATGTTGCTTAATATTCTGTGCTATTAATGGCACTAACATATGTTTACTTTATTGACTGTATTATGTAATGGATATTTTTGTTTTTATTTATAGAGCTAAGAAATTCAAGGTAGGCTCTCTAATGCAGGCCCATCTTTGTAATAAATCCAAAAGAAATTACTACTAACATGGAAGCATGCAAGTAAAAGGTCATATTTCCCATGTCACTAAATAAATCAATAAAAAAATAAGTTCCTAAGATCTTCTGGAGTTTTTGCATATATGTGTACTGTGCATAAGACTGTGTGATTTGTTTAATTGTCTCCCTCTTATATCTTAAAAAAAAAATCTTAGCCAAGAGCTGACAACCAGTAGAATTTAATATCAGGTATATTCTGGCATTTTGTTTTAACTATATCATTCATATATTTCTTTGAGATGTAAATAATTTAGTTACTGGTGATTTTGGAACATCTTAGTGTGTATAACATTATAACACTGCTCTGAAACCAAGATGAAGATATATAGTAAGATGAAAATGAAGAGAAGATAGGCTATAATTATTTTATTATATCTATATCTATATCTATATCTATATCTATATCTATATCTATATCTATATCTATATCTATATCTATATCTATATCTATATATCTATCTATATACCTATATCTATATCTATCTATATGACATACATAGCATCATGAATCATATTAAAGATGAGGCAGACTAAAGAAGGCCCAAAATGGAAAAAAAATCAGATCTCCATAGTCTTTTTCCCAATATATCTAAAAGACTATGGGAGTGAAAATGGGTAAAATGCTAGAAAGGTATTCCAGTATTGCATGGAAATAGGCATAAAAAGTACATGGTAAAAACCACATCTCCAGCCATACATTTGAGATGAAACAGTGTATATTCTAACTTGTATTCTAAATTTTGTGTAAGATATCAGAGAAAAAAAGTTGTCTGATTTTAAAAATAATTTAATCTAACTGTGCTTTAATAATGATTTAGCACAGCCAAATATTGATCTTTGTGCCTCCAGTGATTTAAACAATTCAATTATGTTAAAATAAAATTCAGACACATAGGCACCTGCACTAAGAACAGAGTGTTGTCAAGCACTCCAAACTGTGGGAATGCCAGTGTGGTTCTACATTTACTGTAGTGCCAGCACTGTGTGTAGAGCCTCTTTACATGAAAAAAAAAGTGACAATATTTTGACCACTGAAATACAATTTTCTTTCAACATCTATATTTGTTTGTAAGTACATCTGAGAAATCTAAGGTCAGAGAAGAATAATTTCTTTATAGCTTCTATTATTCCAAAAGCAGTTCTAAAAGCATTTCATATATTATAAACCTTTGAAATTTTAAACAAATAGGGCTATATAGATACATAGCATGCAGTAATGGCTCATAATTTTCTTTTCATTCTTGAGAAGTGTTTAGTATCTAAAGTGCTTTTCCAATATATGCTATACTCTGCAAGGAAATTATTTTCTTGCAAAAATGGCCATTAGTAATAATAGCTAGTATTTTTTGAGTGCTCAAAATGATCTAGATTCTGTATTTATTGGACCTTCCCAATATATCAATCAGACTCCTGTCAATCAATATATAAAATCAGTGGATTATAGCTAAAAGAACTATAAGTGCCTATAATATTTAAAAAGAAAACTCAAAGACAATCTTGAAGATAAAAACAAGGACACAGCAGGAAATTTAAGACTTTAATACCTACAGCTATAAATATGACTAGTGGCAAGGCATCAGGGGAGGAAAAACATTCGGTAATCTATTTATTAGGTCTTATTTTTTTAGTGAGTTTGTGACCCTGAGCTGTCAAGGATGTATCTAGTATAATTAAAAAGAATTTTTAATTCTTTTATTTTTGCTAGTAAGTACTATATTCCACTATTTTATTTTTATTGACCTGGCATTTATTAAAACCAAGAGATAAACTATTTTATCAAATTTTTCAAAAAAAAAAAACCTTTGTCTCTTGGAACATTAATTTATGTGGCTAATAATGCAGTCTTATTCTAGGACTATTAAGCACATTATTCCAATATTGCTAAATAACATAAACTCTGTTAAACACTAATCAAATCTATATATATATAAAAGGCTAGTATGCAAATCGTCCCCTCAGGAGTCTGAACAGGAGACCTGGAGTTTGATTGCTTGCTATGATGTGTGCTGACCACCGGGGGTGGCATGGAATGAAGGAAGGCCCCGGCTGGTAGCCAGATCGACCCTGATCGTCAGCCAGGCCTAGAGACCCTACCCGTGCATGAATTTCATGCACCGGGCCTCTAGTATTTAAATAAATGAATTTCACAGAATTATGGTATTTCTAAGAACTTTTCTTACTTTGTGAATTCATTGATTAAATTCACTAATTATTTTAATTGAGCTATTTGATAGATTCTTTAAACACAATTAAAAAGATCTATTTGGGGGCTGTAAGATAATTTATTACTTTAAATGCAATATTTTCAGATAAAAATATTTTCTGATTAAAAATTTTAAAACTTCCGAAGTGCAGACATTTGTATTGACAACCTGTATATTTTGTTAAAAAGCATATAAGACCCGCGCGCCCCCCCCCCCCAAATATACTCTAAAAATATTTCGGTGCATGGGACGTCAACCAACCAACTGAGCCACACTGACCAGAGGTAACTATACATATTAAGGATTTTGACTGTTCCACCTACTGGAATAAGTCTTAAGATTAAAAATTTTGAGAATGAAGACCTTTACCATCTATGCAATATTTCTAGTGTGAAAAAATGTGAATTGGTTTGCATTTTCCCTTGATTATCATGCAGAATATATTTATAATTATTCCATATTTTAAATTTATTATGTGAGGGATAAGATGACCCTTTGAAACTTGAGGAAAAGATCACAAAACAGATAAGATTAATTATTTAAACAAAACATAGTTCTTGTATTTTCTTTTTACTAAGGCAACATGGAAATATTCATCTTGATTACTGTTTGTGTTCTTAAACAGGTGCCATAAGGACTCTATTAGTTCTAAGGCTTAAAACAATATATTTTATCTAAAATAATAGAAATGACTTTGAGCTATATTGTTAGTTATGTCAGTAGAGATGTATTTACATCTTAAATAATATCTGACATATAACATATGAAAACTAGATTATTATTTCATTGGTTTTTATATGAGCTGAGGTGGTAGGAGGTAGGAGGAAAATAAAGTTTTGGAAATATTTTAAAATTAATTTTGTATTAACAGTTTATCCCATAGTTTGCCTCTCTTTGAAATCACCTACTTATAAAACACTGTTTTCTATTAGCTTTTCAAAACACAATTTGCAGAAGCACAAATCAGTTATAATCAAAGAAAATGAAATAAAACATATCATCTTTGGTCCAAAAATAGTTTCCTGTATAATATATATGAAATTATTTTTACTTAATCTATTTTTCATAAATATTTTATTATTTATAATATATAAATTGCTTCTAAAGTATTTGATTATTCAATTCTTTCCTATTAATGTAAGATTGTACTAGAATATATAGTAAGTATATTAATGTCTGTGGTTCTTGGTTTAAACAACCTAAAAAATATGTTTTAGGAAACACAGATATAAACACTTTGCTTATAGAGAAGACATTTTTCATTACTGGAGAGCGATTTACTCTTCACTGAATAGAAGCTCTGTATAAGATTCTTATTTGGGGGATATTGCCAGAAGACTCAGACCATCATTTCATTTTCATTCATTCTAACTAACTTTGTTGCTTTATGAAAGTTCAATCCATGGCCTGAATTTCTAGGTACACCCAGCTTAAACTGTACATCATTAATGATTCCTCATCTTATTTTTAGGAGCAGTATTAAAATGTATCTCAACATTTGGATTTATATTAAAAAAATAAGAATTTATTTTCTAACAAAAATACTCACTAAATGAGCTTTCCATTCCATTAATTAATTAGGGCTACTTATTTCCCTTCCTGACCATCCCTTAGGAAAGTTGAATTTAAAATGACAGAGATAAACAATTAAAATACTACATGCTAAATATAATAATAGACATAAGTGTGAAAGAACTGCTGATGAGTGACAGTTACTATTTAAAAACAAAACTCTAAAACAAGCAGGAATTTCTGAAAATTGTTCTCCAGTGGAGCCATTTTTGAAAAATTTATCTCCACAACATTCAGTATAACATGATATTATAAATGCATTCAGCCAAAACAAAACAAAAAAAAATTCTGAAATAGTCCATTTGCACGTTAATCAGGTTGAACAAAGAAATGAAGTGGAAAATATGCCATCACACCTGGACATTACCCCCTGCAACTTAGACATTTTGCCAAAGGTTGGCACTGATGTGTCAGAGTAAGTAGCAGGTGGTCTCAAAGTCTTATTCCCTTTGGTGATGGATGTCAGTTGGTTATTCATTTTTCCAAAGAAGGTGCCTTAATAAAATTAGCAAGTAAAACCTAAAAACCTTTTTTTTTACCATGTTTATGCAAGAGAAAGCCAAGAGAGAATTTTCACTAATCATAAGAAGATGTATCAATATGTTAAGTGTATATTTTTGGTATCTATAATAATCTAGAGATGATTTAAAGTATATGGGAGGAGGTGTATAGGTTACATGCAAACAAGAGACTTGAACATCTGCAGATTTTGGTATGCACGGGGTTCCTGGAACCAATTATCTATGAATACTGAAGGACAAATGTATAGAATCCAATAAGTTATTTCAAAACATCTGAAGGAGGTGACTGAATTATGTGGCTATTCCTCTAAGATCTTACAAAGAAAACACATGATTAAGCCAAGAGAAAAATAGATATGATGAGATGAGGGTGCAGAGAAGCAAGGGAATATAGGAAATCTAATGTGATTATCTAAAACAATAATTGCGGGTTTACCTATGAATTACATGTACAGACTGAATTCAAATCAGTTGGAAGCAAATAATTTTAAGTGGGTTATATTTTCAGAATCTTATTTTTATGCATAGCTTTGTCTTAGTAATAAATTAATTCATAATTCACACATTGTCACATATTTTGGTATATGAAAGAAATAGAAATATTCCAGATCAAACAAAGACTAAGGGGATTTATGCAGTAATAGGAAGAATATTAAAGTATAAAAATTAACTAAGAAATCTTTGTTTCAAATAATTTAATATGCAATCACATAACATTGTCCTGAAACAAAAGGTAACACTTGGAATATATTTTCACCAAAAAAACGTTTGCTAACCTTCAGGATTCATTTTCCTTTACTATATGCATGTTGCCAATTTAACATAAATATTCATTTCCTATAGTGCACTCTCTTGGTAGGAAAGCAAGATGAATGTGAGCAATGTAGAGTAAAATAGTTCTGATGAGAAGAAAAGCTACTGATAACATGTCAACCTGATCTTATACTCTCTAATATATATACCAATCTAACACAAAATCTAATTCATGATTTGATTATCATATTTAGGCTCTAAAGTTTATATTGAGAACTTGAAATATCATCTTTCAATTTCAACCTAAATTTAATTATAATCCAATAGATGTCCATTTCTTCCAAGTAATAGAAACATTTTTGAAAAGGTATCTAGAGGTTGAGAGTCTGAGCCACAAGTCCTGATTGTGTTGTCTGTATGAAAGAGTAATGCAGTCTATTGCATTGTAAAAAAGAATCTATAAAAGTACACTAATAATTATGATTTTAATACTCTATATGTGTTTATATATTAATTTATATGATGTACATATCTATCCATACATAATGTACACATGTGTACATGAATATATACATATGAGTATATATTTTGATTGGAAGCAAGCAGGGTAGTTTTATTCTTGGGTTATAGCTTGTTAGTTTGGCATTGTCTAGGTAAGTAATGTTAGATGATAATAAATGCAATTATATAAGTGCCATAAATTCTGCAAAGTTCTCTAAATGGAAAGGGAATCATATCAAAGGAAAATAAGAAAGATTTCTTTTACTGATTTCCCTGCATTTCAAACAATTAAGAAAATAGAAAACTACTAAGCTTTTCAAAACCTTTCAAGAGCACAAAGTGGTTTTCAAGACAATGTAATTTCTAAGTATTTTAAATTGAAGTGAAAACTGGAAGGAGACAAAAAGATAAAAGAAATGTTATCAAACTCAGGGTCAGTAATAAGGAATAAACAACATGTTAGAGGCACAATTCCTTTTAAATTACTTAAAATATTTAGGCATAAAAAGATGTGAAAGTTTCCCATTACTTACTTCTCTGTATTTTTGAGCCCTTATTTCTTTCAGTCTATGACATTTAGCTGACAGGAAAAAAATTCTGCTTCATGTCTAAAGGAAGGGTCAAGAATTTTATGATTTTTAAATCTGATTGGGATCTTAACTATTTTATATACCACTAGAGGTCTGGTGCACGAAATTTGTGCATGGGGGTGTGTGTCCCTCAGCCCAGCCTGCACCCTCTCCAATCTGGGACATCCCTCTCACAATACAGGACTGCTGGATCCCAACTGCTTGCCTGCCTGCCTTCCTGATTGCCCCTAACCGCTTCTGCCTGCCAGCCTGATCACCTGCTAACCACTCCCCTGCCAGCCTGATTGATGCCTAACTGCTCCCCTGCCAGCCTGTTTTCCCCTAACTGCCCTCCCCTGCAGGCCTGGTCACCCCTAACTGCCCTCCCCTGCAGGCCTTGTCCCCCCCAACTGCACTCCCCTGCAGGCCAGGTCCCCCTCAACTGCCCTCCCCTGAAGGCCTTGGTCCCTCTCAACTGCCTTTCCCTGCAGGCCTGGTTGCCCACAACTTCCCTCCTCTGCCAGCTTGGTCACCCCTAACTGCCCTCCCTTGCAGGCTTGGTCCCTCCCAACTGGCCTCCACTGCTGGCCATCTTGTGGTGACCATCTTGTGTCCACATGGGGGCAGGATCTTTGACCACATGGGGGCAGCCATCTTGTGTGTTGGAGTGATGGTCAATCTGCATATTACTCTTTTATTAGATAGGATAGAGGCCTGGTGCATGGGTGAGGGGCCAGCTGGTTTGCCCTGAAGGGTGTCCCGGATCAGGGTGGGGGTTCCCTTGGGGTGTGGGGTGGTCTGGGCGAGGGGCCTGTGATGGTTTGCAGGCTGGCCACGCCCCCCGGTGACCCAAGCAGAGGCCCTGGTATCTGGGGTTTATTTATCTTCTACAATTGAAACTTTGTAGCCTGGAGCGGAGCCAAGCCTTCTGCTTGCTCCGTGGTGGCAGCCATTTCTGTTGGGATTTATGTATCTTCTATAATTGAAACTTTGTAGCCTTAAGCAAGGCCTGGGCCAGCTAGGGTGTGCAGAAAGCTTGGCTTCCTCCATCTCTGGGGGCAACCCTAGCCTCCTGCTCTTTCCAGCTCCATGGCTGCCGCCATTTCTGTTTGGGTTTATGTATCTTCTATCATTGAAACTTTGTAGCCTTGAGTGGAGGCCTAGACCAGCAAGGGCAGGCGGAAAGCTTGGCTTCCTCCATTGATGGGGAAACCCAAGCCTCCCTCCTGCTCTCTGTGGCTGTAGACATCTTGGTTGGGTTTATTTGCATATTTGCTCCTGATTGGCTTGTGGGTGTGGCTTGTGGGCATGGCTTGTGGGTATAGCAGAGTGACGGTTAATTTGCATGTTACTCTTTTATTAGATAGGATAAATTGGGAGGACTATAACAAATCTACAAAAGTGAAAGAGTAGCAGTAGTAAAAGTGAGCCCTAGAATTTGAAACATAATATAATATTTATAGAATAGTGAACAAAAGAATGAACTAAATTCATTAGTGAATATGCCTTCTAACAGTGAGGCAGATATTATTAATGGATTCTGTGGCTATGAGTTTGACAGTAGCGGCAGAATCCATTCCCACATCATTAAAAACAAACAAAAACACACACAACTAAACTATAAGTTGAATGAATTTGTAAGGAAAATAGAAAAGAAAAATGTCTTGTATTTACACTGAAGGAAAAGGACATACATTAATATCCCATGCTCATGGTCACACTACAAATAGACCACAAAGCTAGGTCTAGAATGAAACTAACTTTAATGTTACATAAATGTATAAAGTGAACCCCAAATTCTTTGTGACACATAAGTCTCTGCTTAGGCATTTGGCACTTTAGTTGACACAATCAACACAGGTCAAACAAAAGATAGAAGACAATAATTTGATATATCAAAATCTTGGTACCAGCAGTAAGTTCAGTTTCCCTCCCCTCCCTCTCTTTTTTCTTTCCTGTTAAATTTGTTGGGGCGACAATGGTTCACAAAACCATGCAGGTTTTAAGTGTACAATCAATAAAACATCATCTGCACGCTGCATCATGAGCCCATTGCCTCAAAGTCTCTTTCCATCCCCCCCTCTTTGCCTACTTCCACCTACTTGCACCCCACTTTTCCTCTGGCTATCAATACACTGTTGATTGTATCTATGTGATATATATGTGTTTGTTTTTTTACTTAATCACATCACCTTCTTTCATCCATTATCCAAACCTCTCTTCTCTCTGACAGCTGTCAGTATGTCCCACGTGTCCATGCTTCTTTTTCTCTTTTGTTCTTCATTTTATTTTTTTCATTAGATGCCACATAAATGAGATCATATGGTACTTGTCTTTCTCCTCCCTCTCTTAATACACTTTTCATATTCTCCCATTCAGACACACACACACACACACACACACACACACATACACACACACACAATGTGAGAAAGAGAGAGATACTGTAATTCAAGTAATTTTTCATATCATGTTATAGAAAACTTTTTAAACTTCAAACAATTTTAACAGTTACTACATCATATTTTTCTGAAGTAGGAATTTTGGACATTTTTGGACAGCAATATAAACCAACAAAGACTAGCAACATCATGTAGATCAGCTACATACTTTTGTAATTAAAATATATTTAGTTGTATTAAAATCTATTTAAAATATGTTAATGAATACAGAGGTCATTGAGAGAAGTTTATTTTATGCTGAGTTAAACCACCTTCAGAATTTACATTGTACAGTACTTTACCTGACGTTGATGAAGTAAGTGTTGTGATAGGAGTTAGGAGAAATCTCATTCTAGATCTGCCTATGTTATTTGCCTTGATTTAAGGCTTTTGTGTATCTGGAATTTTGTTTTTCCTTCTAAAAATGAGCAAGTTTGTGTTGTATGTCTTTAAGGGTATTCTTAATCCTACATTTCATTAACTGTGAATTTATTATATGTGTAAAATTTAATTGTATTTATTATAATATTCACTATAGAAAGTATTGTTGAAGTGAAGTAAATAATTTTTAAAAGTGCACATTTCATCTATAATGTACATAATTTATAATCTCTAAATTAATTTCATTCTTTTTATATCCAAACACTTTATTCCATTAAATTAGAAAATATTTTAATACATCTATCAAAATAAGAGCTTAAAAACACAAAGAAAAGTCATCAAAATAGATTTCATTAAATGTCAGTAGGGATGCAAGTGTTAAATGGGGTTAAAGTATTTTTCCATCCCTGACATGACACAGTCCAAATTATGCATTGTGAAGGAAAGTGTATATGAGACATGTTCACCACAGTGTAACAGGAAAGTCTGCCTAAGGACAGTGGAGTGGAAAATAAAGGGCAGAGAGTGTGAAGACCAGACAAAATGACAAAATCTTTGGTGGATTAGTAAATAAAGGCATTGAAAAATCAGGAAATAAAAATTGATTCTAATTTCTTATTTGAAAAAAATAAGTATGAAATAATTTCATACTAGTATTCTAATGTCATAAAGAATTTTTGTTAAGTTGTATTTACAAGCAAACATTAGCTGTAACTTCAAAGTGCATACTAATTGGAAAAATATCTTTTGGCATTGCTTAGTGCAAATATCTAGACCACATGAGCTGGGAAAAAACATATATACCAATTTCTGATTCTATTATTCCTCTCAAATTATTCTTCATTTTCTCACATCAAATCAATATAGCATTTTGATTAATTGTTGCCAACAAGTAACAATGTAATTAAATTATAAGTTTTAAGATGAAAGAACCAGGATTCTTCTGAATTTCCACTATGGCCATTTACCTCTCTGTTTTCTCTTAGGAGTCTTACAGTGTTGGCTAAACATGTAAGTCTGGTCCACTTTGTGTTAATGTTTTGATTTGGTTTTTAGTAAGGGTCCATTCTTTCACATATAGATATCCAGTTTTCCCAGCACCATTCATTAGTTGAAGAGACTAAATATATAATTTAGGTTCTCTTCTGTTCTCGGCATTGTGTTTCCTCTAAGATGAGTTGTTCTGATAGCATTCATGCACTTCCTTTCAGTGTTGACTTCTCTAATTTGTGATCTAGATTGAGATTCTACTTGTGGCTCAATTATGTTCTTAAATAATGTAATTGACATTTTTCCCCTACAGCAGACAGAAATTTGTTTTTAGATATTTTCTCATATTAGGCATTCACATAGATGAATCATCCCTATTTATTTTAATGATGTTCATTATTTGGTGGTGATTGTGTAATGAAGAAAGTTGATTTAGGGTGAAAAGCTTAGAAAATAAATTGACAATTTCTATGATTTATATACAAATACATCTAAAATATGCATTGTAATTTCTTTATAATTTCAGGAATATGAAAACTGCTAAGAAACACACTTAGTAAATGAGATCACCAAGGGAATAACTACAAAGAAACAAGAGTAGGAGATAACATCAAACATTGTTAAACTCAAAGAATGAGGGGATATACGTATATTATACACTCTAGGTATACCCTGGTAGACAGAATGAGAGTGGGGGATATGTTCATGAATGTTCATTTTACCTAATTTTCTTTGTAAAAATTATTTGGACTAGAGAAATCAACTTAAAAATTCATGTTGTAAATTATTTTTCAAAGGACAGCAGATCCCTGAAACAAAATTTAGTAATGAAATAAACATAAGATCTTATTAAATAACTAGAGGCCCAATGCAGGAAATTCGTGCAAAGTCCTTGGCCCCAGCCCCGGCCCGCCAGCACCACAGCTGGGGCCCTCTGCCACCTCTGCCGCAGCCCCTGCCCACTGCAGCTTTGTCCGAAGGAATGACATCTGGAAGGATGTCCAGTCTAATTAGCATATAACACTTTTATTAGTATAGATAACAATGCATACATCTATACTAATAAAAGGTTAATATGCTAATTAGACTGGATAGACCGGACGTCTTCCAGATGTCCTTCTGGACAAAGCCATGGTGGCAGGGGCCGAGGTAGAAGCAGTTAGGGGAGATCAGGCAGGCAGGCAGAGCAGTTAGGGGTGATCAGGCAGGCAGGCAGAGCGGTTAGGGGTGATCAGGCAGGCAGGCAGAGGTGGTTAGAGGTGATCAGGGATGATCAGGCAGGCAGGTAGAGTGGTTAGGGGTGATCAGGTAGGCAGGCAGAGTGGTTAGGGGCGATCAGGCAGGCAGGCAGGTGAGCGGTTAGGAGCCAGTGGTCCTGGATTGTGAGAGGGATGTCCAACCGACAGTTGAACATCCGCCAAGGGGTCCCAGATTGGAGAGGGTGCAGGCCGGGCTGAGGGACCCTCCCCCCTCTCCCCCACACGAATTTCATGCACTGGGCCTCTAGTACCTATATAAAGAAGATCTATTACATACTAATTGTGGAATGAGGCATATCAGGGTTTTTGTTCCACTTACTAGCTGTGGTACCTTGGGTAAGTAAATTATCTCTATTAAGTCTCAATTCCCTAATGTCTGAAATGGAGAACATAATTATCCCAATCCTAAGGGATGTGTAGAATTAAGTTTGATAATGCAGGTGAAGCTTTTAGAAAAATCTCTGGTATATTATAATTCCTCAATGAGTGTTATCTATATTTTTTTAGTGTTATTATTACTAATTACTTGTGGGTCCCCTTTTACTATGGATTGTCACTATTATACTACTTTACAGGTTAATAACATGAGACTTAGGTTAAGTATTATATCCAACACAACATATAGTACACAGATGCTCCTACATCTGCAGTGGGGTTACCTCCCTATAAACCCCACAGTAAGCTGAAAATGCATTAAATATTACACTGTAGAATACCTGTTGTTTATCATCATGATCGCATGGCTGAGAGCTGCAGCTCACGTCCACTGCCCGGAATCACTAGGGAGTATTGTACCACAAGAGAGTATCGGACCACTATCAGCAGCCTGGAACACATAAAAATTCAAAATTCAAAGTATGGTTTCCACCGAATGCATGTTGCTTTCTCACGATTGTAAAGTTGAAAAATCATTAAATCAGGGACTATCTGTATATAATTGCAAATAATATAAAGATAACATAAAATATTAATTAGTATTTTACTCCAAAGTTCAGTCAATGAGCTTTGGCGATACATTCTATCTATATTAACTTAGGGCATTGATTATTATTACATGAGGAAATTATTAATTCAAAGAATAGTTAAACTATTGCTGAATTAGAGGCATTAATCTGGGTTCGGTGGGATAAGCAAGCATAAAAAAGGACAAAGTATTTGCCTCAAACAAATTACATTCTAGAAAGAACAGAAATATCATAGCGGAGTACAACATGAGCAGTTTTCTGTTTCTGGTGAGCTAGATTACTTGCATTAATCCTCCTGCTGAATATACTACACAATGATAAATAAATGTATTTTTTACTTTCAATAATCGGAGCATCAAAATTTTGTCAAGTTCTACTATTTAGTAAAATAAGAATCCCACATGCAGACAAGCGTGAGTACCAATCTTACCCTGAGGGTAATTATCTTCTTCAGATATTAAAAACTTGTTTAGGTGGACTTCCAGGACAAGGAAAATATCAAAGTCCAGGTTACACCCAAAGAGATGAATAAAAGATGAGAGCTTTTCCCTCAAATGTGGAAGATCAAATGGCAGCAGCTTCAGGGTAAAGGTGATCCATGCAAAATTATAACCCAGTTTAAAATTTCTATGTAATACAAAAAAATTCAAGTCTTGAAATTGGCTTAATGTGATCCTTATTTGGAAAATGCATCAGATGCTTCACCAAAGCCAGTATAATCCTATGAATGGAAATAACTCTACTGTAGTTCCTATGGTACCCATATAGATATATTACTTTTCAAATATTATATTCAGCAAATGGCCAAAAATAAACACAGGGAGAAAGTAGACTTAAAAACCAACAGCCAGCCAAAACAAATGTCAGAAACACTTAATTTCTAATAAATATTCTGTTTCTGGAAATACAATTTATAAAACAGAAGTTTACAGCTTATAAATTGATCTTACGCTAACATTTTTGTTAAAAGCAGGATTTGGCATAATGGGCATTATTATGACAGAGATGTCCTTTTCATCTTTAAGAACATCAGTCAGCTATAAAAGTAATTTTATCAAGATGGGTTTGTTTGTCTATTAAATTTGATACTCTGATAAATCTAAATAGCATTCAGATGTGAAGGGGCGCTCCACTCTCATGAAGCACCAGGGGATGATTTAATTGTTACGCACATGTAATATCACTGATACCATTAGCTGTTCTGAGAGACCTGAAAGGGAACACCCTTCAGTGACCCCAAACCAAGGGGTAGAAATCTCAGGAAATCTAAAAACAATTTCATCAACTGCTTGATGTTTTATTATTTAGAAGAGTATCTTAAAAATAATATTGTTGATTTGCCCTAACCAGTTTGGCTCCGTGGATAAAGCGTCAGCCTGCGAACTGAAAGGTCCCAGGTTCGACTCCGGTCAAGGGCATGTACCTTGGTTGCGGGCACATTCCCAGTGGGAGGTGTGCAGGAGGCAGCTGGTTGATGTTTCTCTCTCATTGATGTTTCTAACTCTCTGTCCCTCTCCCTTCCTCTCTGTAAAAAATCAATTATATATATATATATATATATATATATATATATATATTAAAAAATAATAATAATATTGCTGATTTTAGTACTTACCCTAATGGCTCTTGCATTACATTTTCCAGGTACTAAATTTAACATTGTAAATAAAATATTTAAGTAAATTGCAGATCAAATGTCTGAAAGAATCTATATATATAAAAGCCTAAGTGATTGTCCAACCATTCAACCATCCGACCAGTAGCTATGACACGCACTGACCACCAGGGGGAAGATGCTCAAAACAGGAGCTGCTGAGCTGTGTTGATTTGGCAGCTGTAGTTCTTGGGTGACACACCTGGAACTAGAGAGGAGGGAGCCTGATTCTGGGGTGCATCGCCTGAGAACCACCCTCTTGCAATCTGGGACCCCTTGGGGGATGTCAGAGAGTCAGTTTGGGTCCAAACCCCATAGGCCAGGCCAAGGGATCCCACCAGTGCACGAATCTGTGTACTGGGCCTCTAGTTTAAAATAAATGATAAATCGAACTTGAATGCCTTGAATTAGAAAATAAATGATTTTTGTTAATTTGAGGCTTAACATGTCAGAGATTATTATTTCTCCAATACGCTGAATTCAAGGAAAGCTTCTTAACCAAACATACAAGGAAAACAAAATAATCCAACCACTAGTTTATTCATCTTAAGGAATATAATAGAGAAATGATTTTTTAAATATAGTTAGAAGTGAGAAGTGAAACATGTTGATGTCAGCTAGTTATTGATTTAGCATATAACAAGAAAACTGGTGCTTGACAAAAAAAATGAAGTAGTGCAATTAATAGTTCATTGGTTATCAAACATGACTAAAATAAAAATCTCTATTATGGCAGTATTTAAAAAGGAAAGTGTCATTAGCTTTTATAAAACTCTAACATAAAAATCAATCATTCATTTCATTTAATAGACTATTCTTGAAGGGTTTCCTAACCACAACTTAGCTAATCAGTATAAAAACATAAGAAAAAAAGCAAAGTCTTTTTAAGATATTATTCTTTTATTATCTTTTCTAACAAGTAAATTATATTATATACCTCAAAGGGAATACAGAAATGCCAATTTAGGAAGAATAAAATATATAATTAGGTAGTATAATTATGCATTTGTTCATTCTGGTTTGATGAAATGCTTTACAACTATGCTGTATAGTCTGTGAATTTAGAAACATTGTACTTACATTATGTAAAACTAGAGTTCCGGTGCACAAAATTTGTGCACGGGGAAGGAGGGTGTCCCCTTAGCCCAGTCTGCAACCTCTCCAATCCGGGACCCCTTGGGGGATGTCCGACTTCTGGTTTAGGCCCAATCCCAGGGATCGGGCCTAAACTGGCAGTCGGACATCCCTCTCACACTCTTGGACTGCTGGCTCCTAACTGCTCACCTGCCTGCCTGCCTGGTCACCCCTAACTGCCCCCCCTCATCAGCCTGATTGCTGCTCACTGCCTCTGCATGCCAGCCTGATCACCCCTAACTGCCCCTCCTGCTGGCCTGGTCACCCTTAACTGCCCCCCCTGCCAGCCTGATCACTCCCAACTGCCCCCCACCATCCTAGTTGCCCCTCACTGCCCCCCCTGCCAGCCTAATTGCCCCAACTGCCCCACCTGCTGGCCTGGTTGCCCCCAACTGCACACCTCCCACTCTCCTGGTCTCCCCTAACTCCTCCCCCCAGCCAGCCTGGTCGCCTCTTACTGCACCCCCCCTGCTGGCCTGGTCACCCCTAACTGCCCCTCTGCTGGCCTGGTCATCCCTAACTGCCCCCCACTGCTGGCCTGGTTGCCCCCAACTGCCAACTGGTTGCCTCACGCAGCCTGCTGTTCAGTCATTTGGTTGTCCCTCACTAACCCCCCTGCCGGCCTGGTTGTAGACAGCCATCTTGTGAGGGCGTGAGGGTCAATTTGCATATTACCTCTTCATTATATAGGATGAACAGCTACTGAGTTGTAACAGGGTTTTATTCTCTGTTGAGATCATGAGTTCCATAAGCACTAAAGCACGCTGCTAGTTGCAGAGGAGTTGACAACATGAGTAACTAACCTTAAAACTGCCTTAATTTTAAAAAAGAAATGTATACACATAGTTTTCCTAACAAAGAAAGAAATAAAAACATATGATATATTATCCTTTTTTATATTAAAAACTTAGTTAAAAAGAAAGAATGATGGCCGAAACCGGTTTGGCTCAGTGGATAGAGCGTCGGCCTGCGGACTGAAGGGTCCCGGGTTCGACTCCGGTCAAGGGCATGTACCTTGGTTGCGGGCATATCCCCGGTGTGGGGGGTGTGCAGGAGGCAGCTGATTGATGTTTCTCTCTCATCGATGTTTCTAACTCTCTATCCCTCTCCCTTCCTCTCTGTAAAAAATCAATAAAATATATATTAAAAAAAAAAAAAAAGAATGATGATGCATAATAAGCAAAATTTTGCCTAGATAAGTTAAAGGAAATTCTCTTTTAAGTTACCTGTCCTAAATTAGGCTTATCATCATCTTTAATAATTGAATTTCAGTTTACTCACCACTTTTATACATTAGTTTATACATGTTTTTTTTTTATTTATAAAAAATAGTGTTTGGAGAAAATTATACTTACTGGTAGATCAGATATTACTTTGATAAATGGCAAAAGTGTCCCTCTTCCCTTACTTAGCAAAGTATTACATATTGTGTGTGCCTTGAAAGTTTTACTCAGTTATTTAAATGTTCATATCACACCTAGTACAAAGGAAATAGAATGTCTGCATAATGTACATAATAATTATATTCCTTAAAGCTTGCCAAACAGTAGGTTGTTGTTAGAAAAAGAAATAAAGTCCCTTCAACATTAGACCCTGATGGTGTGCTGCTTCCACAGATTGCCACACATGGCCTTGAATTCCTGCATAAAATATAAATGACTCATGAAAGTTATTACTGATATAGGATTCAATTAAGTGATGTTCTGTTTTTTTTTTTTTTTTTTTTTTAATATATTTTATTGACATTTTTTACAGAGAGGAAGGGAGAGGGACAGAGAGCTAGAAACATCGATGAGAGAGAAACATCGATCAGCTGCCTCCTGCACACCCCCCACTGGGGATGTGCCCGCAACCAAGGTACATGCCCTTGACCGGAATCGAACCCGGGACCCTTCAGTCCGCAGGCCGACGCTCTATCCACTGAGCCAAACCGGTTTCGGCTGATGTTCTGTTTTATTGAATAGCAAGACAAAGCTAAAATTGCAAATTATTTTAGTTATTATTTATAAATTAGAACAAATTGAAATGGGCAAATATCTCTGACATGAAGACAAATCTAAAATTATGAGACTGATGATACTGAAGCAGACTTACCTTCAAATTGAAATGTTTTGTCCACCAAAATGCTTTGTTCACTAAGACTTTAATTAAAGCTTTCTTTTTAAGAAGTTAAAATCCCAATTTTGTGGGCAAATATACTGCATGTATATTGTGGCATAATTAAAAGATAAAAAGCAGCACTATTAAAATTAAAAGTTAAATAATTACACTAAAATCTATTATTTGTTTAAATTAAATCATATGTTAGTGTTTCATTAGTGTTTTCCATTCCATTCAATTGAGTACAAGTTTACAGAATTTATTTTTTCTTCTTTTCCCCACCAAAATAATCTCCCTGCCAATGACCAAAAGGAATCGTATTTTGAAATGGCCATCAGTACTGAGAGCCAAAAGAGAACATAATTATTGCCTAACAAGCTTCAAGATATTGCTGCTAGATCAATTAGATATTCAATATATTTGTATTAGGACAGAGAGAACTAAATCATACATTCTGTTCCTGAAAAAAATTATTGGAATTAATTAAAATATATTGGAACCTTTCTATCTGCTCTAATTTGAGGAAGCGATAGTTGTTAATCAAGCTAGGTTATAAGAAAGATAGAAATAAAATCTTCTATAATCCCCCCTCCCCCCCCCACACACACAATTCAAAGCCAGATTAAACAAGAAGTCTAGGGACTATTTAAATAAACCCACATCAAAAATAGTATAATAGTGACAATCTATAGGAAAATGGGACCCCACAGGTAATTAGTAATAATAAGACTAAAAAATATAGATAACACTCATTCAGGAATTATAAAACGCCAGAGATTATTCTAAAAGCTTCACCTGCATTATCAATGAAATTGATACTAAACTTGTAGAGAGACTGATAAAGACACAAATTACCAATATAAGTCCGAGATAGGAAATATCATTAGACTCTATAGACATCAAAAGTATCATAAGTGAATATTATGAAAAACTATACACCGATTTTTGGCAAAATTAAAATAAACCACTTCCGTGAAAAAAATAAAACTATCACAACATATCTAATACACATTATATAATGGGATGAACCTCTAACTCTAAGTAATTTGAATTCATAATAGAAAAGTTACACCAAATAGTAGGGCCGGTGTGGCTCAGTAGTTGAGCATCGACTTATGAACCAAGAGGTCACAATTCCCTGGTTCTATTTCTGTTCAGGGCACATGCCTACATTGCAGGTTCGATCCACAGTAGGGGGCTTGCCGGTGGCAGCCGATCAGTGATTCTCTCTCACCATTGATGTTTCTATCGCTCTCCCTTTTCCTTCCTCTCTAAAAATATATTTAAAAGTTACACCAAATAAATTATCAGGCCCACATAATTTAACTGAATTCTACCAAATTTTTAAAGAAGAATTAACACCAATTGTTCTCAAAAATAAAAAAATAGGAAACCCTTCCTGATTATTTTAAAAACCTATTATTTTCCTGCTTTCAATCAGACAAATAGAGTAAAAAAGAAATAATACAAGCTGATGTCT
This sequence comes from Plecotus auritus, assembly GCF_963455305.1. Taxonomy (NCBI): domain Eukaryota; kingdom Metazoa; phylum Chordata; class Mammalia; order Chiroptera; family Vespertilionidae; genus Plecotus; species Plecotus auritus. The sequence goes on along the minus strand of NC_137774.1, from coordinate 114,278,910 downwards.
ATAATAAAATTAGGCACATAAGTCCTTAGCACACGATTATCAAATAAAATTCAGCAATATATAAAAAAAGATTTATTCATCATTATTCTAGAAATGCAAGACTGGTGCAATATTTGAAAATTAGTGTATTCCAATGCAGTAACAGTGAAATATGTCCACTGTCAGCACTCTTATTCAACATACTGCTGTAAGTTCTAATTAATAACTCATTAGCAAGTTCATTCAGGTCAGAGGATACATGACATACAATTAAAATAATTATTTTGAAACACCAGCAATGACTATATGCACACCAAAATGAAATATATAATGTCATTTGAAGTTGCTCAAGAAAATAAAATATTTGGTGTAATTATTAAAAAACATGTACATGACTTAAATGTTGAAAAATAACAATATTGATGAGTAAATCCAAAAATCTAAATAAATGAATGGTACACTATTTTCATAAATGGAAAAACTCAATATATTAAAAATTTCAATTTTCTCCCAATTAACATAATGGTTTAACATGATTGTTCTCAAAATAACAAGTATTCTTATAGACATAGACAATATTATTCTAAAATTACATGGAATAGAAAACAGAACTAGAATAATTCATACGTTTCTGTGTAAATTCAAAAATTATTGAATGGCCACAATAATTTAGGTTGTGTGGTATTGTGTGAAGGGGAGGCACAGACATATAGATCAAAGCAATTGAACAAAGATCCTAGAAATACACTGAGACAAATATGTCAAACTATGTAAAAGCAATTCGAAAAAGGAAATAGAGCCTTTAAAAAAATGGAATTGGACCTCCACCGGTTAAAAAGAAATGAACTTTAACATAGGTCTCACACCTTACAAATATTAGTCAAAGTTGATGGTGAACTAAATGTAAAGACTATAAAATTTTCAGGAGGATATCTGAAATCTAGGACTTGGTAAATGTTCTTAGACCTGGCACCAAAGTATAATACAAAAAAGGGAAACTGATATACTAGATTTCATTGCACGAAATTTGTGCATTGGGCCTCTAGTTAAAATATAAAGCTATTTAATTAATAAAGTTCTATTTCACTGGCAGTTTTCAGGAAGCAAGTATATGAGCCAATCCAAGAATGAAGGAGATAATGACATGGATAGCTTCCATAGGACTGGTGTATCAAACACAGGTTAATAGCTTGCTGCATTATTTTCTCCCATACTCCAAAGACATGTTGGAATCAATTGACATTATTAATGTGTCAGATAGGTAACAATGTAGGACTGGGCTGTCAGAAACAGAGGTGAGTAATATAATCAGAAAAAATCCAGGAAAAGAGGAAAGCAAAGAAACTTGAGTTGCCAATGTCAAGTTGAAAAGTATTAAAAATTAAGTGTTGCAAACATAAATGCACACATTCTAGCTATAAGAAGAAATTAACACAGAAGTATATAAAAATTTAAGTACATAAAATGCCTTGATCACATCACTATCCTTTTCATAATTATGATTGCCTTTATTTTCCTAGACATTTATATTTCATGGTTTACATTTTTAAACTCAGAGAAATACATTTTCAGTGTAAGAGTATTCAAACAGCAAAGAGGAAAATCAAAACCAAATACTGCCATAAATGCTTTATCACCACCCTTTAATTCAGTATGCTCATAAGAGGTAGCACTTAATAATAGTCTGGATATTTTCCTGACAGCTTTTCTATTCAACCTCTGGAGGAATTTTTGATTGGGGGGGGGGTATAATTCCATGTCTTTTACCTTTCCTTTCATACTTTTTTTCTGCCCCCACCCCCAGATTTAAAATAGTATCAGTCTATATGTAAATTGGAGTGCATACAATCTGTGAAAAAAATTAGAAGTTGAATCTACTGCATCTTCACTTCACTTTGTTAACCTATTAGAAAGTAAAGACACACACACACACCACTAACCTAAACACTCTTGTATAGATAAGTGAAGTGTTAGATAATTAACATATTTAAGAAGCCAGGAATACCTGATTCTTGCCTCTACTGAAATCCCTGACTCTAGGTCCTTAATTGGTGCAAATGTTCACAAGGAATAATAAAACATCGTACTAAAACTTTTGGAAATATGCTGTGATTCACAGTCGATAGTGACACCCCACTGAGCTAGAGTTGATATGGAAAGCCCCCATTTTTACCACTAAGTTAATTAGGATAAACTCCAAAGCAAGGCAATGATACTTCTTTCTCCCTCATATCTAATATCTAAATTCAACTATTTTTTCTTCCGCATTTCATTCTGGATACATGAAAGGAAGTATTAAGAGGCAAGATTAACAGCTAAGGAAGCTGGCCCTGGTTAGACAACTTGGGCTTATTGGTTAAATATATCAACTTAAAGAATTACTCTATAATTACTCTAGTATACTATTTATCTCAAATTACAGCCAACTAAATTATTCAATGTATATAAGTTTATAAGATAAATATAGTGCCAGAAATTGAAAAATGCCTGAAATTTTGAACAACAGCAAATTTCTATGGAATGTTTAAAACTGCCAACTGAAATTCTTTCATTTTAAGTAATCACATCTATAGATCTCCTTTATCAAATTTTTTCTTACTCTATTCAGTCACAGTCAGAAGAGTCTTAATCAGGATCATGGTTTTTTTCAGTAGCTGCATAGTGAACCATCTCCAAATGGAAGTTGCATTGTTCCTTTTTTATTTCTAAGGTTTATCTTGACCTCAGGATCTTTGACATTTTGAAAGGCATAATATAGAAAATTTACAGTTATATACTCTGAAAAGTATTTAGCTATATATTGTAGATAGATTTGTATTTTACAGTATTTTGAGCTATTTATTAATGAATGGCATTTGCTTATGAAAGTTTAGAAATCTAATAAGAACTTGCCAGTGCAAGGTACAGCAATATATTTATCAGAAAATTATTCTGTTGGTTTCAAAATGAAGAACACACAAACATGTATTTGTCACTGAGTGTGACTATTATATTTTTCTCTTGGAGAATATTTTGGATTGACTAACACATGTTCTTATCATTAAAAGTAAAACTCACACAGAAACCAGAGTAATGAATTCAGTAAAGTATAAGCAATATAAACTATCAAAGCACTGTAATTGCAAAAACACTTCCCTGAATAATCACTTGAGCTGTTTTAAGAGTTTCTAGAAAAAGAGTTTTAGCATTCAGTCTTCAAGACTACATTAAATATACTCAGATTACTTTTGAATACTTGGGTCGACCTCTTCCTAGCAATGGTGAGATGGCAGAACCAGTGAGCTGTCAATGATACTTTTCTTCACAACACTACATAATGGAGTTTATAGGATAATGCTTCTCTATCTTCTAAAAGAGAAGGCAATGCATCCATGATATGTAACTTGAAAATATAGATTAAGGTAACATTTAAAAGCAAGAGTTTGGATAAATCCATCATGAGATAAGCATTCTGAAAACCATTGTCTAATCACAAAGGCCATGGCTCTTCATGGCCTTGAACTGGCTATGGCTTTTCAATATATATTTGCTCCAACTTGTCTGAAACAAATGGGAGCCCAGGTTTCTTAAGTGCAGGTTTTCAATAGCTTGGGGTGATGAATAAAATAAGCAGGCAAGTATTTTTAGTGGAAGCTCCAAACTTAGATCTGAGAAAAGCCATCTCTATGTGCTGTATGCAAATGCTTGACTTAAAAGAAATCCTTGAGTACAATAAAATTTTTATAGCAAAAGTCTCATAGCACCATAATTTGTTGTGTAACAATAGTATACAGAACAGAGCTATTGCAAACATGAAAAGTAGCAGGAAATAAAAATCAGCATTACATTAGAAAAACCAGGAGCAAACGGGGGCACGTTTTATATAATTGCCTACCCCAATGTTTTCTCGTGGACTGTTACCATTTTTAGAAATCAGTGTTACTCTTACACACTAAAGCCCTTTAATATTTTGAGAATTTCTCCTCTTCAATGTAGAGTTAACCAGGTAATTAAACATACATATTTTAGGCTAAAACTAAGAGGATATTATACATTTCTATTTCCTTTATAGATAGTATTGTAATAAAAGAGTCAATTTCAATTTGACTTCTTTCATCAGCATCTCCAACTGAGAAAGAATAACCAGGAAGGAGTTCTTTAATGTTTTTGTACTATATTCAGGTAACTCAGACTAATTGTTTCACTAAGTGCAATTAAGAGAGCTGGAGGCTGACATTTAAAGGAATCAGAAAGCTAACAATGCAGTGAAGACTTATGATGCCAAGATCAGGGAGAAGATGGAGGCACTGAAAGTAAACTATAGATCAATATCCTCCATGAGCAGATATAAAAATTCCTAAAAATATTACTAGTAAGTCAAATTTTCAATATGTAAATAGACAATATATCATGACCAAGTGGATTTTATCCTGTATATGTGAACTTTAAATAATATTTTAAAATCAATTTTATACACCGTATCAAGAAACTAAAAAAAAAAAAAAAAATGTGATCATCTCAGTAAGTACAGAAATAGGGTTTAGCAAAATTCAACATCTAATAATGATAAAAAGCACTAAGCAAAACTGGAATAAATACAACTTTCTCAATCTGACAAAAGGCATTTATGAAAAGTCTATGTCTAATTTCAAACTTGATTAAACACTGCTTTTACCCAAAGACCAAGAAAAAGAGCAAAAGTGTCAACATCAGATCTTCTATTCAACATTTCTCCAGAGGTCTTAGCTGGTGCAATAAGGCAAGAAAAATAAGTCCAAATTAGAAAAGTGGTAATAATCCCTTTCTTATCAGAAAACATAATTGGCTATGTATATAATTCTAAATAATCTACAAAAACACACATTAAAATTGATTTAACAATGTTGTAGAATAAAATCCACATAAAATACTAATTCTACATTCTATATTAAACATAACTAAAATGTAGAAAAATAAAATGACTAAATAGAATTAGTAAATATTATGTAATACAAAATGAACTTGGTAGAAAATAAGGGAGACCTATTTGATGAAACTATAAAAGATTGTTAAGAGAATTTTAAAGAGACATTAATTGATAGAAGGATATACCATGCTCTTTGATGGGAAACTGAATGTGGATAATACATTGTTCAAGGTTGTTTTGAGTCCCTAAGTTTAAAGAAAACTTTATCTGCTATTGTTTCCTCATAAGATTTGTTAAAGGAAAATTCAGCTTCAGCTGAATTATATCAGACTTGACTCATTTCCTCCATTCTGACTTTCAATGAGCTACAAGGAAGAATCAAGGAGGTGCTGAAAATAACAGCTATCCTCCCAGTGAGATTTAACATTTGCTTTTAAGTAAACCACCTGAGAATTAATACAAATGGAAAAGTGAAGTATATTTTGAAGATAAAACATTTTAAGATTCACTGTTTAAAGGAGGTCAAATATGTAGTTTCGAAAGATTTGACTGAGTAGTGGGCACACAATGCAATATACAGGTGATGTTTTATATAATTTACATTTTAAACCTATATAATTATTAACCAATGTCACTCCAATAAATTTAATTTAAAATTTAAAGAAAAAAAGATTTACTATTTTTATTATTTGCATTTCAATAATGTGTGAGAATATTAAAAGACTTACAACTGGTAATATGGTGTATGTTATGTTCATGGTCAACAAACTGGGTGCATATGAAAGGTTCATTCATAAATTACTGAGAAAAATATATTCACATTAAAATTAATTTATTTTTCCTGAAAACTGAAAGTCCACAATTGGTCTAATGAAAAACATTGTTTTTTTATAGGGAAACTTTTTAGGAGAATAAAGGACTGTGCCAGCATCAGCTTAGAGAATAAAAGTGTATGACCATTCTATAGCTTGTTATGAAAATAAAATAAAACAAATAAACACAAAAATATAGTGTGAAAATGGTAACAAGAGCATATTTCATCCATACAAATACGTATGTACTTTATATTCAATGCAGTTTTCATCTGTTTCTAGAGTAAACCTGAACACTTAAAACATTTTGTAATGTATAATATTCTTATAATGTAACTTTTATTTTTTTAAATATATGTTTATTAATTTCAGAGAGGATAGAGGGAGGAAAAGAGAGATAGAAACATCAATTATGAGAAAGAATCATTGATCGGCTGCCTCCTACATGCTCCCCACTGGGGATCAAGCCCAGAACCCAGGCATATGCCCTGACCAGGAATTAACCATGACCTCCTGGTTCATGCTCAACCACTGCGCCACACCAGCCAGACTAACTATTCCTATCTAATAAAAGAGTAATATGCAAATTAACCATCACACCAAGACACAAGATGGCCACCCCCGTGTGGTCAAAGATGGCTGCCCCCATGTGGACACAAGATGGCCACCACAAGAGGGCAGCCACAAGATGGCTTTTAGGGGAGGGCAGTTGTGGGAAGTTAGGGGTGACCAGGCTGGCAGAGGAGGGCAGTTGAGGGGGACCAAGCCTTCAGGGAAGGGCAGTTGTGGGCGATCAGGCCAGCAGGGAGGGCAGTTGGGGGAGACCAGGCTTGCAGGGGAAGGCAGTTGTGGGGGACCAGGCCTGCAGGAGAGGGCAGTTGGTGGGGACAAGGCTGCTGCGGAGGACAGTTGGGGGGGATCCAGGCCTGCAGAGGAGAGCAGTTGTGGGTGATCAGGCCAGCAGGGAGGGCAGTTAGGGGTGACTTGGCCAGCAGAGGAGGGCAGTTGGGGGAGACCAGGCCTGCAGGGAGGGCAGTTGGGAGCCAGCAGTCCTGGATTTTGAGAGGGATGTCTGACCGCCCGTTTAGGCCTGAACCCAGTAAGATCGGGCCTAAACGGGCAGTTGGACATCCCTCAAGGGGTCCCAGTTTGGAGAGGGTGCAGGCTGGGCTGAGGGACACCCACCCCCCGTGCATGAATTTTGTGCACCGGGCCTTTAGTTTTAAATAAGGGTAAAACTCCTGCTTAATTATTGGACTAAATACTTTCTGTTCTCTTTAATTTGATAACATTTATAATAAAATATTCTATTTGATTGGTAGCAGTTCAGAAGATTCTGTCACTGGCCAAATAAACCTGTTATTTTTTTGGTGTTGTAAGTAGAACATTTTCCTTTGATTTATAACTCTAATATAAAATTGCCATGTTCTTATAATGAGGAGATCTAAAGTCACATTACTGAATACAGCTATAAAAGGGACTTGCAGTATTATGGTTTTAGATAAAGGGTGATTACTTTTATGTACTTTAAAATAGTTTACTAATATTGATTAGTTTCAGTTTCTTTGACTAAAAACATATCTTAGATTTATTTTTTTCTAACAGAAAACAAAGATTATAAAAAGTATGATTGTTTCACTGTTTATGCTAATCTTTTGTCTATGCGAAATTACATTAATTCAGACAATAAGAAACTAGTATGTATATTGTAAGATTAATACAGTGCATAGTGCCATAAAGAATGAGTTAATAGGTACAGTTATCTCTACCTATAAAGCATAAAACCACATATAAACACTATGTACTCTAATGTCTCTGTCAATTTTTACTAATGCCATTATCAATTTTCATAACTCTATATTCACTTACTATTTATTATTTGTATAAATGCAAAGAGGGAAATTCCCAGTTGGTCTACAACATTGGCTATAATGATCACAAAGACCTTGACTTGCTGTTATTGCGCCCTTGCAAGATATATTTAAAATACTGGCAGAATTCTGAAAAAGTGAGATGACAGGCAGTATACATGTAGCACAGTATTTCAATTAACATTTTAATTATGCTTTGTAAAATCAAGTGATATGATTTTATTTTCTAGAAATAAATGAGGTAAATCTCATCAGAATTATCTACTCCTATGGACAGCAATTTATATGATAAACCACTTTGATCTAAAACTGCATTACAAAAACCCAATTGTCTCATGCTGTTCATGGAAGTCAGTAATAGGATACAGACTGTGATGCTATTAAGGCAATTCAATAACAGAACATTAGGATGTCTAATAAAGATCACAAAATGCATACTAGAAATTTATATAATGCTGGTAAAACGTTATAATGTTATAGTGTTTCCTTTTGTTTTACTATTTAGGAGGTAAATAACATTGCTAATGTGAGCATGTTTCCTATCTATAGACTCCAAATTTAGCTTCAAATCATAGTATGCATTCATCATACTGAAATGAAAAATTTTCCTATTCTACAAATGGCTTGATAATTCTGCATGGTTTTCAGCAGTTAAAATTTTGTTAAATTTGCATTTATTATATCTTGACAATCTAAGGACTAAGTATTAAATCTTAGTAAATGTTGTTAAACTACTTCAAAATATGTTAAGACTCAAAGCAGCAATTTTGTTTTACTTGTTTAAAAATTAAGTAAAGAAATATTAATGTCAGAAAATAAAGCTATTATTTTACATAGCCATGAAAATATTTTCTCTGAAAGCAAGTTATTTACACTCTTATCAGAAAATTCTTTTTTACATTTCATCGAGTTCAACACCATTAAAGTAATTTGACTACAACAAATTTTATTCTGATTTTAAATTTGAAGAAACTAAACATTAATATTCAATAATTTTTTAAACATTCAAAATCAGTTATTGAAAATGCCACCATTTCTTTTGATGATACAGAAATATTTTAGTCATGCTTACATGGTGAAATATTGTCAGATCTAAAGATCTGGCTATTGATCAAATTAATGGTCAACATCATTATTATGAGGTGAGTATGAGAAACTAAATAATTTGGGGGAGTAGCCTAAGGAAAATAGTTTAAAAAATACATAGATATGTCTAAATGAGGTGCTATTAATGTGGAACACATTGCATTCCAGTGGAAGAAGATACAATTTAACTCAATAAGCATGGTAGAAAGTTGTCACTTTTGGTATCCACAATCTTCTACAAAATATTAGCCTTTGGTCATTTTGAACAGCGCTTTTGAATCAGCACTTTTCCCCTGATAAAATTCATGAGCAACAGGACAGTCAAGCCTCTGAAAATAGACTGGGACAGTTGTCATAATTCCAATAAAAGCTTAATGAAACTTAAAACTATCTCAAAAGACCAGATGGATGAAGTTTCTATTAATACTTTCTGTTTCTGTAGTTACTTCAGTCTATGCTGCAGGCTTCTGCAGAAACACTGTCAATGTGACATGCCTTGTGGCAATGTAAGGTTTATGTCTAAATGAAGAGTGCTTACCAATAAATCTTTTGGACTCCTCAAAATAAATGTGGGTAATTATGCAATGTAATTTTTATCACTCATAAAGTACTCAAAATATTACCTTTCTCATGGCAGTATCTACTAGTATTGCCCCATCCTCTGAACAACACATATTTCTTGTGTATATGCCATATGTACTGTTTACCCTTTGACCATGAGCCAGAGTATTTTAAGCCACATTTGCACTGCTTACTAGGTCTTTTCTTTTCATGCAAGAATATGTCTTAAAAGCCTATGCGAAGTTTCCTATTCTATACACATAATGATAAATCCACACTCCTGCTGGGGGCCATTTCACAGCTTCCTTTCCAATAATTAAAAGAACACCAGAAAGCATATTGCCCATGGACTTTAGATAATCAAAACATTTTTCTTTAATACCCCTTTTAGCAAAAATGCTCTTATCAGATTCCTTCCCTTTTCTTAACTTTTTAAATAAATTTACTACTGATTAAGGCAAAGGTTATCTCTAAGCACTTTTTAATCCCCTTTACATAGTTAATTAGCACCAAGTGTCTCTAGTTTCTTCTGTAAATTTATTGGACTATAAAGCTCTGGGTATGTATATTAAATGCTTATGATAAAATTTTGGTATTTTAATATACGACATTAACAACATAAGTGTCTTTTCTGTAAACTATTTTTTTAATATAAAAAGGGTCTGAAGTAGCTTTCCAATCTAAAATACATTCATTTTTAAGAATTAAAAGGTTATAATATTTTATATTTTTCTTTCTAAAAAAATCTCTATTGTTGAAAGTATTACATATGTCCTCTTTTTACCCCCGCTGACCCCTTCTAACAAACCCCTGGCCCTCAATCCAGGCCTTCACCACCCTACTGTCTGTGTCCATGGGCTATGCATATATACATATAAGTTCTTTGGTTGATTTCTAACCACCCACCCACCCTCCTCTGTCTTCCCTCTGTGATTCCACAGTCTGTTCCATGCTTCTATGTCTCTGGATCTATTTTTTGGATTTTTCTTAATGTAATAGCATGTGATGAAATCACATTTGTAACAAAATAAAAATTATATTTCCACATTCTGTCTTGCTAGAGTTATACTTTATACATCTGGTGATCATATACACATTCATATGATGAACCAAAGAAATATTGTGACACAGTTACTAAACAAATGGAAGACTTTGTCTCAGATACTTTAGATGGGAAAAGATATTTAAACATGTTTTAAACTAAAAGTGAAGTTGAGTAAGGACAGGGGAAAATGTCTGAAGAATCCTGAGGAGATTTAAACATCCATATGAGAAAAAGACGTAAGATCTAGAAAGAGATACTCAGTGTGGTAAATGTTTACTTGATATTGTGCTTCACTGCAAACATAATGGATTCTTTACCTTCCCCTGTATATATGAAACAGTGGTTTCAATACTCTGAACATTTAGCAATGCAGTACAGTGATCTCAGGGAGAAAAAACTAACAAGCAAAATCCTAAAATTGTCTCAACTTATTGCCTGGAAAGAGTTTCCGTTACCCAGTGCAGGGTGAGGGAACTCAAGTGAAGCTCCATGATCTCAAGAGTTAGGGAGAGGCAGTTATTAGTCCAGAGAAGCGGAGCTGGACAAGTTCACAGGACAATGTCCCATAGGACACAGAGCTGTACAGAAAGACATCTCCCAATATCTCATGAGTCTCTGCCTCAAGGCGTCTACTAAGTAATATTAGTGCAGGTGAAGGAAATTACACATTACTGATAAAGAACCACCTAAATGATTAGAGAAAATAATTAGAAACCTCACACAGCATCAAGAATAGTTCTTGTTCCAAAACATCATAGTGGAAAACCTCATAATTCATAGGGAAGTATCAGAGAACTCAGGTGATTCCATCTCAACAGTGAAGAAAAATATTCCTAGAAAAATATTTACTTTGGTTCAACCTAGTAAAAATTAAAATCAGGTTAAACAAAGTTTAAGTCCAATAATATTCATAGGATTACAAAAATATCACTTTCCAGAACAAAGCATAAAAATATTTATAATAATACAAAAATAATCAGCCCCTAAAAATATAAAAATAAAGTATCTGATATGCTATCAAAATTGTCAGGCTTGTAAGTTAACAGTAAAGGCTGCTTCATAATAAGAAAAATAAATCAATTAAAACCAACCAAGAAAGTACACTGAGGGCAGACTTAGTAGACAAGGACATTCAAAGAGTTATTGTAACGTCTTCTATAATTTCAGGAAGCTAAAGGAAAGGTTGAATATGTCAAAGACATGGAAGATGTATATATATAAAAAATCCACATCAAACTTTCAAAGATGAAAATGAAAACACCTGAGATTTTTTTAAAAAAGGAATAAGAACAAATTAGATAAAATGAATGAGCTTGATGACAAAGCAATAAAAACTATCCAAATGAAACTCAGGGGATAAAAAAAAGGAATGGGGGAAAAAATGAGAGCACCAATAACCTGTTTCTAGTGGCATATTTTACATGTATTTGGAGTACCTGAGGAAAGAGGGGGTTTATAAAATCTTTGAAGAAAAAAACGTAAATGGAACAGCGGTTGTATTATTTAAAAAAAAAATAGTGAAACTATATGAATTCATAATCCCAGAACCTCAATGAAAACAACATATTTTCAATATGAAAAAAAATATAACAGGGAACATCATAATCAATACTTAAAACAGATGATAAAGGGTAAAATTTTTAAAGCATCTGCAGAAAAGTGATACATATATACAGAGGACTAAAGTAAGCATGACACAGAGACCTTGTCAGAAAAAATACAAACCAGAATACAGTGGAGAAATCTCTTTAAATATCTTAATAAGATAGAAAAGAAACTACCAACTTAAAATTATACAGTGCTTTTTTTAGATTCCTAAAATCAATGAAAATGTTTCAAACTAAACATTTGACACACAAAAGTGTTCAGACACACAAAAGCTAAAATAGTGAATTACCAGAATACCTGCATTATAAGAAATGTGGATTGAAGCCCTTTAGGCAAAAGAAGTATGATACTTCATTTGATAATACCTGTCAAAATACAAAATATCTTTATTCTTATTATTTGCATCAGTGGATGGCTTATTTCCTGTTAAAAGAAAAATAATACCTATGCATTAAGAAATTTATAAAATATATAGAGGTAAATTATATGATAGTTATAGCACAAAAGTTAGGATGGGAAAAATGAAAGTATATATGTGTAAGGTTCTTGTACTATACATGAAAAGATGTGATATCTTAAAACTAATATTGATAAGGTCAAGAAGATAAAGAACTGCTGCTAGAGTGTAAATTAATACACCGCTTCTATCGCTGTAATTCTTGATATTAAAAAACTGAATTAAGCAGTGATGTAGTGAAGTTACATTATAGAGCAACTCATCTCATCACATGCTAGCATTTTTAATTTACTGCTGTAATAAACCGGTTTAACAAAGAAAAAGTTTTAAATAAATACAGGGTGGTGGCAAAAGTAGGTTTTCAGTTGTGAGCATTCAAAAGAATTTATTCTTGTACTACTATTTACTAATTATTGTATTATATTCCAATGAATACCTGTAAACTTACTTTTGCCATATTCTGCATAATTATGTTCAAGAAAATAAAGAAAAATATCGGTAGAAAATTGGAATACCAGAAGTCCTCACTTTGTGTGACACTGTACTAACTGAAGCATGTGCATGTTAAAATCAAGTCTTTGCTTTGCATAGTTCCAGTGACTAAGAGAGCTGTCAAAGCAGACACAGTTCTGATATGCAACAGCTTCAATTAAAAATATTGTATAACATAAGAAATGCCTACAGATACAAAAGATTCAAGTAGAAATTCTAAAAGTGAACAATGTTAATTAAAAGATTATGAACTCAATAGATGTGTAAAATAGAATAGACAGGCAATGATAGGGTTACTGAACTGGAAGATAAGTCAATTAAAAATATATACTGAAACACTGAGAGAAAAAAATTATATATATATGACATGGAGAACCAAGGGAAAATTTGACATATATTTAATTGGATTCACAGAAATAGATGGAATAGAATTCAGCAGGACACTATTAGAATAATTCATGCTTAAGAAGTTTCCAAAATAGATAAACAATATCATGAAGTTCTGTGGATCTCAATCAAAATAATACAAAAATACATGGAGGCACATCTAAAAGTGTATTTTTCAAACTTTATATTCTTAAAAATATTGTAATTCCCAATGTACTTTCTTTGTGATTTGCATGTGCATGCATGTTTATAAAATATGCTTTCAATAAATTTTTAAAATATTAATAACAATCAGTTCTTAATGCAACATATTATATATTTACAAAACATAACTGTATGTCCCAAAACAAAATATAATTAATGCTATAATTAATTGCTTCATATTTTTATAAATATCTCTCATATCTGGTTTACTAGAAGGTATCTAGATTATCATATAAGCTTCCAGATCAATCTGTTGTAATATAATGTTTTGGAAGAGTTACATGAAGAAAATCTGAGTTCAAACAATTATCTTTTCAGATAATGGGATATTTTTCTTGGATATACAAAATAATTGACAAGTGGCAGTTTTATAAAGATAGTGGTAATATGGATGTTGAAAGCATACATGGCACTTTTTGTATTCTTTTACATTCAAATTGCACTTTCAATGGATCACATACTAGTATCCATGCATTTATCTTGTGTCATCAAGCATTGGTCTCTTTGGAATAACTGCCGAAAACCAAACACAAAGAGAAAATCTTGAAAATATAAAAAAAGAAAACTGATTTGGAGAAACAATGTGGAGGAACCAGAAAATAGTGGATTAGCATCTTTAAAGTGTTGAAAGAAAATATAAAGCACATTTACATAGAAAAAAAATTCTACATAAAAACATGGAAGTGCATGAAGGATTATTCAAGAGCATTGTAAATATAAATTAATATTGACCACTTAAAATATTAGTAGTGATGTTTTATATGACCTCAAATATATGAAAATTAAAATGCATTGCAAGAATGAAACAAAAGATCTGAGTAGAGCCCATGGGGATAAAATGTTTGAAGTTTCTATCTAGCACTGTTGAAAAGATGCAAAATAAATTCTTACATTTTTATTACTCTCAAAATTTGTACTCTCATAATGCAAAGATATACATATAATGTCTAAGTTAACCTCTAAAGCAAATTGGAAAACACAGGGGGAACACATTATAAAAAAAATAATAATTGATTGATTCCAAAAAAAGGAAATAAATCATGAGATATGTCAAATAAAAAACCTATTTTAACATCATCAATATAAATACAAATATAAATGAACTAAATAGTCCAATGTTTCATATATAAAGTTAAGCATATCTATCAAATGATGATGACATTTATTTTGAGTCTTGCTCTTTTTCCTCCAAAGTAGGGCTTATTATTTTGCTCCTTCCATATATGCATTTTAATGCATAGCAGAAGAATATAAAGCTATTTATAAAATTTCTAGAGGCCCAGTGCATGAAAATTCATGCACTGGAGGGGAGGTCTCTCAGCCTGGCCTGCCCCCTCTCACAGTCCAGGAGCCCTTAGGGGCTGGAGGCGACCCGGTGATCAGGGGAAGGCAACGCCCCATCACACCTCTGCTGCTGCCACTGCCAGCAGCACAAACCTCGGCTGGCCCTGGTTACCTGAGCCTCAGGCAGCCCTGGGTGGTTGGGCAGCCACCATCTGAGGCTTGCCTGTGCCTTGGGCCGGCCCTGGGCGGCTGGGCAGCCGACATCCAAGGCTTGCCTGTGCCTCGGGCCGGCCCTGGGTGGCTGGGGGGCTTAGGGGACTGGGGGACTCTGGGGGCAGGCACGTGGGGCAGGCCCAGCTGTACCACATGCCTGCCACCCTGGCAGGGCTGAGGGGACTGGGCACTGCCATCTTGTGGCTGTGGGCACCACCATCTTTGAGGGTGTGGCAGTCACTTAGTATATTCCCTCCTTATTGGCTGTGGGTGTCGCCATCTTTATGAGGGCATGATGGTCAATTAGCATATTCCCTCTTTATTAGATAGGATATTAATATATTTAAAATAAGATGCTAGGTAATTGGAAACTAAAGCATATACAAAATAACGGATAATACAAGCTTAATGTGTTAGATGCAGTAAAGATCAAACCAATGTTTTTCTAAATACTGTATAGTTTGAGACCAATGGCATCCTTTACAAAAAAAAAATTAAAAAAAAGCCACCTTGAGCCAAAGTTCTCTATTTTACAGCAAATGTTCAGGTTGATTTAGAAGCTGAAATTTTCAACTCTAAAATTGACTTCAAGTTAACTTAGTGAGCTAATGAAATTACTGTCCATTTCATAAGAGCGACAAATTTTGCTACAAAGCCTAATCATGCACTTGAATGCAGTTCTTTCCTTTCATTATGTTTTCACATTTGTTTATTGTCATACACTTCCATAGTCAACTTCTTATTCATCCTTAATTATCTTCTCCTCCCCTGGACGTAAATCTGAGATGACACATGGTCAGTAGATTTTTTAATTTCAGTTGCAAAGTTGCTTGCAGAAACTTGAAAAATCAGATGAATCTTTCAGAGCAATTTAGAGTAAAAAAAAGCTTTACCTAAAGGGCTGCTGGTAAAAAAAATCACTTATAAAGATATCTCACTAGAGAGAAGGAGAGACAGAGAGACAGAGAGAGAAAGATCACTTATTTTCCCATGACTAAATAATACTTTATAAAATTTCTTTCAGTCTGAAATATAAACTCTCAATTAAATTTTGAAATAGCTTTATTTTAGTAATTATTTAATGTTAATAGTATAAAGCCAATGTTTAGTAAACATTTGTTAAAAATGACAATAAAATCAATGTGTTTACATTACCATGTTAATACTATGTCACCGTAAGGAAGGTATCATTATCATTAATAAATAGGAAATGAGAGTTTAGACATGATAAGCCGATAATGTAAGCTTTCCAATATGTTACTGGAGTGAGTGAAAATTCAAAAGTGGACACTCTAAGTCCATGGTAGAGGTGATTTTATTTTTAACTTTCAATTAATTACATTATAAAAATAAATTTGTGAGCCAAAAATAGTATTAAAATTATCAAACTAAGTCATATTTTGTAATATTTTATAAATTAAATTTTAAGGGGATAACTGGTTAATAACATAATGTAATTTTCAGGTATAAAGATTTTTTAATTTTTGGCATTTTAATTTTATTTTCAATATATTTATTGTTAATGGTTAATAAGATTATATAGACTTCATGTGTAGAATTAATGGTACATGATCTGTATTTTGCATTCTGTCTGACTTATTTCACTTAGCATGATATTCTCAAGATCCATCCATGATGTCACAAATGGCAGTATTTCATTTTCTTTATGGCTAAGTAGCATTCCATTATAGATATGTACCACATCTTTTTTCCAATTATCTATTGAAGGACACTTTGGTTGTTTCCATGTCTTGGCCAATATAAATAATATTGCAATGAATATAGGAGAGCATATATCTTTGCAAATAAATGTGTGTGTGTGTGTGTGTGTGTGTGTGTGTGTGTGTGTGTGTGTGTCTGTTTTAATTTTTCAGGTAGATTCCCAGAAGAGGGGTTGCTGGGTCATATGGTGACTCTGTTCTTATATTTTTGAGGTGCCTCCATCTGCTTTCCATAGTACCAGTTTTCAGTCTCAGCATCACTGAATGAGAGTTCCTTTTTTCTACAACCTCGCCAAATACTGTTTTTACTTGTCTTGTTGATAATAGCCATTCAGACAGGTGTGAGGTATAATGTCATTGTAGTCTTGATTTGCATTTTCCTAATAGCTGGTGAAGTTGAGCATTTTTCCATATATATTTTGGCCATTTGTATGTCTTGTTGGGAGAAGTGTCTGTGCAGTTCCTCTGCCAATTTCTTAAATAGATGCTTTTGTTTGTTTGGTGTTGAGTTGTATGAGTTTTTTATATATTTTGTTTATTAACCCCTCTTGGTAGCTGTTGTTTGAAAATTACCTTCCCACTTTGGGATAGTTACCTTTTTGTTTTGTTGGTGGTTTTTTTGCTGTGTGGAAGCTTTTTAGTTTAATATAGGCCCATTCATTTAGTTTTTGCCTTTAGAATCAAATTCATAAAATATTCTCCAAGACCAAAGTCCGTAAGTGTAGTAGATATATTTTCTTCTATGTATTTTATCATTTCAGGTCTTATATTTAGGTCTTTGGTCCTTTTTGAGTTTATTTGTAAACTAGAGGCCCGATGCACAAAGATTCGTGCAAGAATGGGCCTTCCTTCCCCTGGCTGCCAGCACTGCCCTCACTTTGGACTGGAGTCGCCTTTCTGCTTTCCCATGCTGCCCAGAGGCCCAGAGCAGCTGGTTCAGTGCGGAACGCCTGCATCGTCGCCATGGCGATGACGCAGACATCCTGCCTCGCCCCTGGCCACTCGGCCCCTGTGTATGCAAATTAGCCCACCATATTTGTTGGGTTAATTTGCATACTCACTCCTGATTGGCTGGTGGGCGTCACAAAGGTACAGTCAATTTGCATCTTTCTCTTTTATTAGTGTAGATGGGGACAAATAGTAGTCTAGTTTCATTCTTGTGCATGTGACTTTCCAATTTTTCCAGCACCATTGTCATATTTTAATGATGTAGAACATGTAATATATCTAAGGTAAAATCCACATATTACTAAGGAAATGCTAAAGACAGTCAGTTAAATAGAAAAGCTAACAAGATTGGAAACACATAAAATGTCTTTTTTTTTTTTTCAGTAAAAGCAAGGTAATACATTTATATTCTGGATTCCTGATGTTGACAAGTACAGCTTTTGCTAAGTTACTGAGTGGGCATTAAATCCATTTGTCATGTTAACAAAAAGGAAGTAAAAATAGAAATTTCAGGGGTAAAATTAAGGACAAAAAATATTCTCTTTTTGTAGATCAATGAAAACCCTAGTGAAAAGCAGATATGCATATAGATAGGTGGGGACAGGATCTAGGACTTAGAGACAGTGAACTCAAGAACTCAGCTACAACCTCAGGTATTTCTGGCATATAATACCTATCATTTCGAAAATAGGGATAAATACAACTACTATTATGATGAATACCTATCATTGAAACCAACTTAATGCAGTATTAAGAATATAGGTTCTTGAGTTAGGCAGACCTGGGTTTGAATAAAGCTCTGATCTGTTATTTCTGTGACACTGTCCTAGTCACTTTACTTTTTCTTTCTCAACTTTCTAATTCTTGAAAACATCAATCCAGCCAAACTACTCAGATAACTTGTCTGAGCCTCACTGAAAACAAGACTCTGTAAACATTTACATTGAGCTCATTGTATTTGATACTTTAGCCTAACATAAAAGGGAAAAAGCTTGAATAACCCATTTTTAGATTAATCTATAAAATACATTTACACTCTCAGTAACTGTGGTACACTATAAAGTGGACCAATACCTAACTAAAAGTCAGTTGACCCATTTCTAGGCTTTCTACTTTTAGTCAACGTTGCTGACTCACTGATAAAATAATCCAGCTTGAAATGGCAATACTGCTTTTAATTTCCCCTCTCCAAGAATCCCTGTTTTTCTTCTTTTGCTCCTCTCCTATTTGATAGGGTAGAATGAGAGTTGTGTTTTATCTATATTCTATGATCTTTATGTCTGCAAACATTTGTGAAGGTGGCAGACATTGATTTGTTTCCATCTCTGAAAGTAGAAATATACCTTTTATCTGATCAAACACATTAACAATAAAAAAGGGAATAAGATATTTAAAGTGATCCTGCTGGCTCTGACTCAAAATGATTCATGCAGAAGAAACATATTGAAAAGTTCAGATAATTTGAAGATTACTTAATCTGAAACTTTCATATTTTAAATGAGAAAAATATGACCCCCAAGATAAGCAACTACAACTTCTGATTGTTTAGTGAAAAATTAAGGTCACAGCTACTGGGTAAAAAGTCTGCAAATGGGTCTCCTGGGTTTTAGTTAATAATTGTTCCAATTTTCTAGTGTATCCTAGTTACTGCTAATATAAACATAATGCCACAGACTAATTTCAAAGTCCCTTTGGGGAAGACCAGGTAACATATGGATGTGAATAAGTGCTGGGTGCAGAATTATCACCCCAAGGCCTAGGTCAGCCCCATCAAGCTCTGGTCCATGTTCTTCTGATTCCAGGCTGTTCTGGGGTCTGGGAGACCTGGCCAGCAGGGTGTCCCTGACCCACATTTTACAGCACTTGAACACCCAGAGCAAGCCCATGTGCACTGTTGGCCATGGCGTCACTGGCCTCTGCTGTGCCACCAAAGGGTGTTGCAGGCTACAGTGTGATGGGGCCCTCAAAGTATGAGCTTGTCAGAGTTCCCAGCTTCATCCCTCAGCCACTCAGAGGACTTTGTGAAGGATGTAGGCAACAGCTTGAGTGCCAGCAAGCCTGACTCCTTGCATGTGGTGTTGGACTGTCACTTCCTTACTGTGTGGGATAACTGGAACTTCTCACTGGACTCAGCATCCCAGATACAGAGCAGTTAATTTTCTACCATCAGCTGATAGTGAAACTCCAACTGCCTGGCAAATAAACCCAAGTTGCTTATTCCCCACCAATAAGGTGATCTCATGGTTGAAGTACAGCCTTCATGTCTCTCTCTCCTTCTCTTCCCTCCCTCCCCCTCTCCCGGTTCCTTTTCATTCATATCTGCTATAAAAATAAATTTTACAAAAACTTTCTTTCATCCTACATACTCCTCAAATAAAGATATGTTTACAAATTATCTCTTTCTGTTTTCTGTTTTTCAACCTTCCTTTCATTCTTCATATACTACTCACTTCTTACTTTCTTAGTCTATAGAAAGTACTCTTAATCAAAATACCAGTCACTGTTAACTAGTTCTGAGTTTATACCTCATTTGAATTTTATTTTTATTTTATTTTTTTCAAATTTTTATTAAGGTATTATATGTGTACATATCTTACCATTGCCCACCCCCCACTCCCATACCTGCCCTCACCCCACAATGTTTTGCATCCGTTGGTTACTCTTATACGCATGCATACAAGTCCTTCAGTTGATCTCTTATTTCCCCCACCTCTCCCTAACCTTACCGCTGTAATTAGACACTCTGTTTGATGCTTTACTGCCTCTGTAACTATCTTTTGGTTCATCAGTTTATAATGTTTTTCATTATCCCTAAATGAGTGAGATCATGTGGTATTTTTCTTTCATTGACTGGCTTATTTCACTTAGCATAATGTTCTCTAATTCCATCCAGGTGTCTACAAATGGTAGTAATTCCTTCTTTTTTATGGCAGCATAGTATTCCATTGTGTAGATGTACCATAGTTTTCTGATCCAGTCATCTGCTGACGGGCACCTAGGCTGTTTCCAAATCTTAGCTATTGTAAATTGTGCTGCTATGAACATAGGGGTGCATATATCCTTTCTGATTGGTGTTTCTGGTTTCTTAGGATATATTCCTAGGAGTGGGATTACTGGGTCAAATGGGAGTTCCATTTTCAGTTTTTTGAGGAAACTCCATACTGTCCTCCACAGTGGCTGCACCAGTCTGCATTCCCACCAGCAGTGCACGAGGGTTCCTTTTTCTCCGCATCCTCGCCAACACTTGTTGTTTGTTGATTTGTTGATGATAGCCATTCTGACAGGTGTGAGATGGTATCGCATTGTCGTTTTGATTTGCATCTCTCGGATAATAAGTGACTTTGAACATGTTTTCATGTGTCTCTTGGCCTTCCTTCTGTCTTCTTTCGAAAAGATTCTATTTAGGTCCGTTGCCCATTTTTTTATTGGATCATTTATCTTCCTTTTATTAAGTTGTATAAGCTGCCTGTAGATGTTGGAAATTAAACCTTTATCAGTGATACCATTTGCAAATATGTTCTCCCATACAGTGGGGTTTCTTGTTGTTTTGTTGATGGTTTCTTTTGCTGTGCAAAAGCTTTTTATTTTGATGTAGTCCCATTTGTTTATTTTCTCTTTGGCTTCCATTGCCCTAGGGGTAGTATCACTGAAAAAGTTCTTTTGGCATATGTCTGAGATTTTGCTGCCTGTGGATTCCTCTAGTATTTTTATGGTTTCCCGTCTTATATTTAAGTCCTGTACCCATTTTGAGTTTATTTTTGTGTATGGTGTAAGTTGGTGATCTAGTTTCATTTTTTTGCATGTATCTGTCCAATTTTCCCAACACCATTTATTGAAGAGACTGTCTTGATTCCATTGTATGCTCATGCCTCCTTTGTCAAATATTAATTGCGCATATTGGTTTGGGTCGATATCTGGATTCTCTATTCTATTCCATTGATCTATATGTCTGTTCTTGTGCCAGGACCAGGCTGTTTTGAGGACAGTTGCTTTGTAATACAGCTTGAAATCTGGTATTGAGATCCCTCCTACTTTATTCTTCTTTCTCAGGATTGCTGTGGCTATTCGGGGTCTTTTTTTATTCCAGATGAATTTTTGGAGAGTTCTTTCTAGGTCTGTGAAATACGCTGTTGGTATTTTAATGGGGAGTGCATTGAATCTATAGATTGCTTTGGGTAGTATGGACATTTTGATGATGTTGATTCTACCAATCCATGAACATGGTATGTTCTTCCATCTGTTTACATCTTCCTCTATCTCTTTTTTCAGTGTCCTGTAGTTTTCCGCATATAGGTCTTTTACCTCCTTGGTTAGGTTTATTACTAAGTATCTTAATTTTTTTGGTGCGATGGAAAATGGGATTGCTTTTTTAGTCTCTCTTTCTGTAAGTTCACTGTTGGTGTATAGAAATGCCATAGATTTCTTGGTGTTAATTTTGTATCCTGCTACCTTGCCGAATTCATTTATTAAGTCTGTTAGTTTTTTGATAGAGTCTTTCGGTTTTTTATGTACAATATCATGTCATCTGCAAATAAGGACAGCTTTACTTCTTCTTTTCCAATTTGGATGCCTTTTATTTCTTCTTCTTGTCTAATTGCAATGGCTAATACTTCCAGTACTATGTCAAACAGGAGTGGTGAGAGTGGGCATCCCTGTCTTGTTCCTGTTCTTAGGGGAAATGGTTTTAGTTTTTGCCCAATGAGTATGATGTTAGCTGTGGGTTTATCATATATAGCTTTTATTATGTTGAGGTATGATCCTTCTATTCCCACCTTGTTGAGAGTTTTTATCAAGAAAGGGTGTTGGATTTTGTCAAATGCTTTTTCTGCATCAATTGATATGACTATGTGATTTTTATCTTTCAATTTGTTTATGTGATGTATCACATTTATTGATTTGCGGATATTGAACCATCCTTGCATTCCTGGGATAAACCCTACTTGGTCATGGTGTATGATCTTTCTGATGTACTTGGTCATGGTGTATGATCTTTCTGATGTACTGCTGGATCCGATTTGCTAGAATTTTGTTGAGGATTTTGGCATCTACATTCATGAGGGATATTGGCCTGTAATTCTCTTTTATTGTGTTGTCTTTATCTGGTTTTGGTATTAGGGTGATGCTGGCTTCATAGAAGGAGCTTGGAAGTGTTCCTTCCTCTTGAATTTTTTGGAATAGTCTGAGGAGGATAGGTTTTAGTTCTTCCTTGAATGTTTGGTAAAACTCTCCTGTGAAGCCGTCTGGCCCCGGGCTTTTGTTTGCCGGAAGCTCTTTGATGACTGCTTCAATTTCTTCCATAGTTACTGGCATATTGAGCTGTTTAGATTCTTCCTGATTGAGTTTTGGAAGGTTATATTTTTCTAGGAATATGTCCATTTCCTCCAGGTTGTCCAGTTTGTTGGAATAGAGTTGTTCGTAGTATTTTTTAACAATCCTTTGTATTTCGGCGGGATCTGTTGTTATTTCACCTCTTTCATTTCTGATTTTGTTTATTTGGGTCCTCTCTCTTTGCTTCTTGGTGAGCCTGGCTAGAGGTTCATCAATCTTGTTTATCCTTTCAAAGAACCAGCTCTTGGTTTTGTTGATCTTTTGTATTGTTTCTTTGGTCTCTATGTCGTTTATCTGTGCTCTGGTCTTTATTATTTCCTTCCTTCTGCTTACACTGGGCTTTTCTTGTTTCTCTTTTTCTAACTCTTTGAGTTGTTGGGTTAGGTAATTTATTGCCATTGTTTCTTGTTTTTTTGCAGTAGGCTTGTAGAGCTATGAACTTCCCTCTCAAGACTGCTTTCCCTGTGTCCCATAGATTTTGGATTGTAGTGTTTTCATTGTCATTTATTGTCATGATGTTTTTTATTTCTTCTTTGATCTCTCTGGTAACCCAGTCATGGTTTAATAGCATGCTGTTTAGTCTCCATGTGTTTGATTTCTTTGGGTTGTTTTTATTGTAGTTGATTTCCAGTTTTATGCCACTGTGGTCTGAGAAGATGCTTGATATGATTTCTATCTTCTTGAATTTGAAGAGACTTTGCCTATGTCCCAACATATGGTCTATCTTTGAAAATGACCCATGTGCACTTGAGAAGAATGTATATTCTGTGGCTTTGGGGTGAAATGTTCTGAAGATGTCAATTAATTCCATCTGGTCTAGTGAGTCATTTAGGATTGATGTTTCTTTGCTGATTTTTTGTTTAGAGGATTTGTCCAATGGTCATAGTGGGGTAATTAAGTCTCCTACTATGATTGTATTGCTGTCAATCTCTCCCTTGATATCCTCCAGGAGTTTTTTTATGTATTTGGGTGCTCCTGTATTGGGTGCATATATGTTTACCAGAGTTATTTCTTCTTGTTGGATTGCTCCCTTTAGTATTATGAAGTGGCCTTCCTTATCTCTTATTATGTCCTTCAGTTTGAGATCTAATTTGTCAGATATAAGTATTGCTACCCCAGCTTTTTTTTCAGTTCCATTTGCCTGGAAAACCTTTTTCCATCCCTTCACCCTCAGTCTGTGTGCGTCTTTTTTTCTGAGGTGGGTTTCTTGTAGACAGCAGATATATGGGTCATGTTTTCTTATCCAATCCATTACCCTATGTCTTTTGATTGGGGCATTTAATCCATTTACATTTAAAGTTATTATTGATAGGTACTTATTTGTCGCCATTCCTATTCTTTACACCTGTGTTCCTTCTTCGCTTCCTATTTCTTTTTTTTTTTTTTTTTTACAGCAGACCCTTTAGCATTTCTTGCATTGCTGGTTTGGTGGTAATAAATTCCCTTAGTCCTTTTTTGTCTGTGAAGCTCCTGATTTCACCTTCAATTTTGATTGACAGCCTTGCTGGGTACAGTATTCTTGGATTCAGACCCTTCCTTTGCATGACTTTGTATATTTCATTCCATTCCCTTCTGGCCTGATGAGTTTCTGTTGAGAAATCAGTTGCTAGTCTGATGGGGGTTCCTTTGTATGTAACTTTCTGTCTCTCTCTGGCCGCTTTTAAGATTCTTACTTTGTCGTTGGTGTTTGCCAATTTAATTATAATGTGCCTTGGCGTCGGTCTTTTGGGGTTCATTTTGCTTGGGACTCTGTGAGCTTCTTGGATTTGTGTGGGTTTTTTCTTCTCTATATCAGGGAAATTTTCTGTGATTATTTCTTCAAAGAGGTTTTCTATTCCTTGCTCAGCTTTCTTTCCTTCTGGAACCCCTATTATGCGGATGTTGTTTTGTTTCGTGTTGTCCCAAAGTTCCCTTAGGCTCTCCTCCTGCCTTTTAATTTTTTTTTCTAGAAGTTGCTCTACTTGGGTATTTTTTCCCATCTTGTCTTCTAGCTCACTGATGCGGTCCTCTGCTTCTTCTAGTCTACTCTTGATGCTTTCTATTGAGTTCTTTACAGCAGCAATGTCATTTTTCATTTCTTCCTGGTTCTTCTTCATTTCCTCTTGGTTCTTGCTCATATTGTCGAATTTGTCTTCCATTCTTTTCAGCCACCTTATGACCATTTCTCTGAATTCTTTTTCTGGAAGGTTGCTTGCTTCCATTTCGTTTACTTCCTTTTCTGGTGATGCCTGCTTTTCTTTCATATGCGGGCTGTGTCTTTGTCTCCCCATGGTCTCTCTTATCTGGGTGTCTGGTTATGTAGTTCTCTCTCTCCTGCGTCGATTTAAAGGCACAAAATACAGTACTACCAGGTACAACACACAAGGCACTGAACAGGAATGTATTCACGATATTAATAACCTCCAATAAAGATGACCACCAGAGAAAGGCAAATTAGGGGATAGTAGAGAAAGAAGAAGAGGAAAAAGAAAGAAAGAAGAAGAAAAAAAAAGGGGGGGTGTCAAAATGAAATTGGGAAAAGGGAAAAAAAGAAGAAAAAAAGTAAGAGAGACAAGAAAGAGACTAAGAGAGAAAGGGAAACAGACTATATATATTGGGGATAAAACTCCAATAGAACAATCACTTATCCCAGCAAATGCCAGCAACAAGTACCTGGGGATTAATACAAACTACAACACCAACTAATATTGAGTGAGGCAAGGGAAAACAGAAGCACTAAACAAACAAAAAAATAAACAAAAGAAGAATAAGCAAAACAATCTCACAAAAAAGCATAAAAATTCGATATAATCTACATTCAAGCGAACAACAACAAAAGGACAGAGAGAAAAACAATTTTTTGGATAGTTAAGACAGCAAAGAGAGAGGTGTGTATGGACTTGGAGCAGGGGATTGGAGATTAGATATATAAGTAGGGTGAAATTTTAAAAGGGGGTAAACAGAAAGAATAGGGAAAATCTAAAGCAGGAAAGGGGTAAGATAAACAGGACACTGAAAAGGGAAAAGTGAGGAAGAGAGTGATGGCATAAAGGTAGATTTGAGATAGAGTAAAATGATGCTAAAGAAAAGATAAAGATAGAATGTAGAACATTAATCCCAAAACAAAATGAAGAGAAAATAAAATGACACTTAAAAAAAAAAAAAAAGATAAAATAGCAGTAGTAATAATACGGATTGAAAATAAAAATGTAATAATTAAAAAGGTAAAATCAAGTGAGGAAAAAAATTAGTTTCTTGAGTAAAAGATGCAAAAAATGAAAATAAAAAAATAAAAAATAAAAATAAAATGTGGAGTAGTGAAGGTCATTCACTTCCTCTGTTGTTCTGTTTGGCACGCCTGTTTCTCAGTCCGGACAGTATTGCAGTTCCCTGCGTTCCACTGCTCTTCAGTGATGTAAGCCAGTCCTGATTTTAAGCAGGCGGTGTGTCTTAATTCGTATTCCTTTATTTTTGATTACACAAGAGTCAATTTGTGATTCAGCCCCTGGGTGGCAGTGTTTCTGGATTGACTTCCGGGTTTATCTATGGCCTCTCTAGGGAGTGTTAGAGCCTTTTTTCCCTGTGGCACTCACTACCGGTTTGTGGGAGTGGGCTGCCTCAGAGCTGGCTCTCCGATGGTCACTCCCCACTCCGATCCCCAGGTTCCAGAAAAACAACTTTCCCCTGCAGTCTCCCAGGGTGTCCCCAACTGGGTGAACCTATGAATTGGGCTTAGTAATCAGAAGCAAGAATTTCAAGAGGAAAAAGCCCAAGTGTGCGCAATCCGTGGCTGCGCGTAAGTCTAGCACACCCCTGAAATTCTTAGGGTGTCCCTGCACTTCAGATCAAAATGGGTTGCTTTTTAGAGAGCCCTTCTGTTAGCAGCTCTGAGGACCCCCTTCCACATTCACAGATCACGCCAGCCCCAGCAGCCACGGATTTTTCTAGGCACAGACTTCCCTGGTCCTCCAGCTCCCGCAAAACGCGCGTTCCTCTCTCGCGCTGGGACCAGAGACCTCACCTTATCCTAGGCGTAATCTGACCTTTCCGTGGTGGAGTGTAGAGCTCCTCTGAACCCGTGTGTTTGCGCCAATTGGGGAGCGTTGTTCTGGGGCTCGCAGCTGTTCCGTGGGTGCCGCAGTTGTCTACCTAATTTGAATTTTAATAATGTTTGACACTTAGCCCTTTTCTTCCATGAGCCACTAAAGTGCCTCGACTTCTATAACACCAGAAGCTCTGATTTTTTCTTACTAGATATCTGACCACTACCCCCACCCCCCATTTCATTATACCACCTGGTCTTTTTCCTTTGCCACTTTTAATTTAAGAACACTTTGGAGATCAATTCTAAGTGCTCTTCAGAGTTCATACATCCTCCCTACATATTCTCATCAAAATGGCTATAGTTAGCAACTATAGCAAAGGTCAACAAGCATCTATGAAGGGTCAAATAGTAAGTCATGTGATCTCTGTCTCACATGTTCAACTCTTCTCTTACAGTATGACAACAGCCTTAGACAATGTATAAACCAATATCTGTGATGTGCTCCAGTAAAGGTTTATTTACAAAACAATTGACAAACCAAATTTGTCCTACAGGAGTAGTTTGCACAACACTGTACACATCATTCACAAAATTAATGAGATTCAGAACTGAGTTACTGAAATAACCACATACATGATCAATGTGATTCATATAAGCCCCTGCTATTTTTTCCATTGTGCTGAACACAATGATCTAATTATTTCTTCCCTACCTAAAAGTCTCCCATTGTCCCAATTTGCCCAAACATTGAACATGGTTCACAAAGCCCTTAATTAGGTATCACTGCTTTGCTTTGACCTAATATGTTGTGATTTTTATATTTTAATCTACTTGGGAATAATAATGGGAATCTTTCTTGTCCACTGGCTATTTACTAGGATATGAATTTCTATCCTTGTTCATTAATGGAACCTCTGCTTTGTTGGTATTGATATTTATTTTTTGTTTTTTACTCTCAAATTTATTTTTTTCATGGGAGGGGGGTTGTTTTTTTAATTCCTAATACCTACCCTGTCATATAATGACCACTTAATAATTCTTAGCAAATGAATGAATTTTAGTTATACATTTTATAGAAATAAAGAAATTTTACAAGTTCACAAAACCTAATAAATTCATACAGAACACATTAAGATGTAATACTTACTTTGCAATTAATTAAGGGTGACAATGGAAGGTCAAGTTCCTAGAGACACATGTAATTTTTCATTATTCTATTTTGATCAAACTATACCTCTTTCTGCAAAAATATATCCAATCATATATTCTAAACTATTTGTAACTCAATCATAATATCTTAAGCATTTGTAGTACTTCTGAAATTTTTACTGGGAAATATTTTAAAAAGAAATTCAGCACTTACCTATTAATTAATTTTAATTATATAAAATTTATTTTTATTTCTATATAGCCAAACTGTAATACCAAAATAGCATTCTTTGGTAAAATATTTTTGTTATTACTGTTGAGAATATTTTAGTCTTGTGTAACATCTATTACTTGAATAAAATGTGTTAAAGGATTTTTCGCTTCAAAAATCACTTAAATTTATTATTTGGAAATTCTAACGTGTTATTATTACAAATCTTCCAAGAATTTATAAATTTTTATACATGCTGATACAATAAGTGATTACTATATATTCAGAATATCCTAAATTTCTATTTGTACTTTTTTTCTAGTACTTTACTTCAAAATGTATTTTAAAGGTGGGAAACACAAGGAGTCCACAAAAATGTGTGTATTGCTGGCTGGCCAGGTAAGAGAGGTAGTTCCCCAGAATATAAAATTTGAAGTAATCTACATATTTTAAGCTTTGGTTCCCAGAAATGCTCCATAATTGGTCATTATTAATTTTGTCATTATTACAAACTTGATTAGAAGTGAGTATGCTAACATATGTTAGCAAAGTCACAAGAGAATAATGTTAAAAACCAGTATATCTATCCACTTATTAATTTACAATGAGACTCATAACTGCTATATAAACTGGTTAATGTGAATGTCTATATCCCTGACAAAGAAACTTCATGACAATAATAATTGGAGAGCTTGAAAACAGAATATGGGGAATTCTTTATATGAGTTGAATGTTCAATAAGACTGGGCCATCATATATTCATGGATTAATACTCAAAATAAGGCAGCCAGTCTTCAGGGGAGAATATGTTGCTATCTTAAGAGAGTATATAACATAACATTTTTAAACATTTATTTGAATATATTAAGAGTCTCCCATTAGACACATGTCCCTTGTATTTGCTGTCAAGCTCCTCAGGCACTTTTTAAAATTTGTCTGCAAAATTGGAACACATGAATGATTTTAATATAGTAGCCAACCAACTAAGCTTGATGGTTCTAAAATGAGTTCACAAATGTTAAACTCCTGCATTTTTCTGAACATGGTATTCTCTTTTAGGATTCACAATTCCATTTAATTGTTATAGAATCTAAAGTCTTGAAGCAAAGTAATTATTTTTACATTGTTTATGCCAAAATTCCCCCAAACATATCTAATCATGAGATCATTGTTTAGTTGGGCATTTAACAGAGCTCACAAAGTGATAATTTATTGGTTGGATCTGCCTCAGAGGTGTGCTTTATGAAGATATATTTGCTAATATTTGAAAATTAGAATATTCCACAAAAATTTAAAATACTCATTTTCTCTTAAAAGAAATGTTGATTGGCAGTATTGAGTCCAAATCCACCATGATAAAATTCAGATGGGACTGAATATTACCACTTCATTTAGAAAAAGAATACAGAGAATAAGGAAAATAAATGTCCATCAGAGTTCCCAGCACTCCATCTGTCCAGATTCACTTCTGATATTGTCTGTTGTTTGTGTTTGTGACTTTCATAATTTAGCAATCTTAGATAATAAAGTTTTTCTCAGCATGTGCTTTGTGAAACCATGCAATACATAATTCCTAAAATTTCTTAAAGCACTAAATATCTATGACTACATAAGACTTAAGTTTCCTTTAATTAGAAATGATTGCATACTCTTTTAATCTGATATATACTTATTCTGCCAGTACTAGAAAGTCAGGCTAACCTTAACTTTGTAAATACAGTGAAATAATTTTTCATTAGAAAGTCAAAGAGGATGGAATTAAGTAAGGAGGCCAAGATGAAACATTCTGTACAGTGATTGAGGACCCCAGAGTAGCTGCCCAAGACAATTACTTGGCCTTTTCTTGTTAAGGAGGTTTGCTAGTTTCAAATGAAAACTTTGATCTTAGCTTCAAGGGTTGTAGTAAGTGATGAAGATGGATTTGGTTACCCAGCATCTCATATATTACTTAAGGTTGAGACCTGAAGTCTTGACTTCTTGCTTTATTCTTGTTTATGATCTAGTTATATGGGACTTTGAGAATCTTAGGAATGTTTACTAAAACACATGTCATATCTAGGAGCATAAAGAAATGTGAAAAAAAATGACTGTAACCAGGCAAAATAACTGAATAGATAACTGCTTCTTAAATAAAAATATATAGTGAGGGGAGTGGAATAAATTTGGTTATTATCTCCCTTTCTTACCTCCAACTAAACTTCTTTTTGATAACTTTTGCAGGATTAATTTGTTCCCTGTTTGAGAAAGTAATACTGTAATTATGGACATATTTTTATAGTTCAACAGCTGAGATATGACAGAAGACAGACTAAAAAATGACAAAAGACTAATCACGTATTCTAGGGAGAAATCTGATAGACTGAGCTTACATTTTTCATTCTTCCTGCCTTTTTCCTTTTTTTCCTTTCCCTTTGCCTCCCTTTCTTTTTCCCCTCCTTTGTTCCTGTCCTTCATTTTGTTGTACTAGTTAAGATGAGAGGTTTCCAGTTTGCCAGAACTGTTTTGGGGCATTGACAGTGAGATTTTACCTTGCAGATATTTAAGAAAATATTGCAAATTGCATATTCAGGGAAGACCAACTGCTACACAATTATTCTAGGATTTAGCACATACAGAAAGGTCTCTGGTTAGATCCAAAGACTGTTTCTCAGCATTTATCTTTGGCTTTTATGAATGAATCAGAATTGTTTTTGAAAACTAAAATTTTCCAAGGGATTATCTACTGCCCATCAATGGCCCATAAAAGTATCCTATCTAATATAAGAGTAATATGCAAATTAACCATCACTCCACTACACCCACAAGCCATGCCCACCAGCCAATCAAGAGCGAGTATGAAAATTAACCCAACCAAGATGGCTGTGGCCACGGAGCGAGCAGGAGGCTTAGGTTTCCCCGGCAATGGAGGAAGCCAAGTTTTCCGAATACCCTACTCAAAGCTACAAAGTTTCAATTATAGAAGATAAATAAATCCCAACAAAAATGGAGGCAGCCACAGAGCTGGAGAGAGCAGGAGGCTTGAGTTGCCCACGGCGATGGAGGATGCCAAGCTTTCTGCACACCCTGGTTGGCCTAGGCCTCTACCCAAGGCTACAAAATTTCAATTATAGAAGATAAATAAATCCCAGATACCAGGGCCTCCGCTTGGGTCACCGGGGGGCATGGCCAGCCTGCAAACCACCACAGGCCACCCCATGTCCCAAGGGAACCCGCACCCTGATCTGGGACACCCTTCAGGGCAAACCAGCTGGCCCCACCCATGCACCAGGCCTCTATCCTCCTATCTAATAAAAGAGTAATATGCATATTGACCATCACTCCAACACACAAGATGGCTGCCCCCATGTGGTCAAAGATGGCTGCCCCATGTGGACACAAGATGGCCACCAGAAGATGGCAAGCAGGGGAGGGTACTTGGGAGGGACCAGGCCTGCAAGGGAGGGCAGTTGTGGGTGATCAAGCCTGCAGGGGAGGCCAGTTAGGGGTGACCAGGCTGGCAGAGGCAGGATGTTGGGGGCGACCGGGCCTGCAGGGAAGGGCAGTTGAGGGGAACCCAGGCCTGCAGGGGAGAGCAGTTGGGGGGTACCAGGCCTGCAGGGGAGGGCAGTTAGGGGTGACCAGGCCTGCAGGGGAGGGCAGTTAGGGGTGACCATGCCTGCATGGGAGGGCAGTTAGGGGCAAACAGTCTGGCAGGGGAGCAGTTAGGCATCAATTAGGCTGGCAGGGGAGTGGTTAGGGGGTGATCAGGCTGGCAGGCAGAGCAGTTAGGGGCAATCAGGAAGGCAGGCAGGCAAGCAGTTGGGAGCCAGCAGTCCTGGATTGTGAGAGGGATGTCCAACTGCCTGTTTAGGCCCGATTTTACCAGGATCGGTATCGGGCCTAAACGGGCAGTCAAATATCCCTGGAGGGGTCCCAGATTGGAGAGGGTGCAGGCTGGGCTGAGGGACACATCCCCCCCCCCCCACCGTGCACGAATTTTGTGCACTGGGCCTCTAGTATTTTATAATATAAATTTCTATTAATTATATATCTTCTCATAACATTGAGATCCTGTTGTGGGTAAAGAAAGGAAGCTGAAATCTGTATGTCTTCAATATTTCCAGTAATGGGACAGTAATACTTAATTTAAGTATTAATTTAAGTGTCCTTGATCAATTCAATAATTTAGTTTTGAACTATGACTTTTAAAGCTTATTACTTACAATACAATCATGCTGTAAATTTAGAAAAAAATGCAATCATTAAAATAAAAGAAATATTAGCCCTATTTTACCTTTGAGTTATATAGATCAGTACTCAAAAATAACAGAAAAGTTACCAGCCTAACAATATATGATATAAGTTATGGATAATTAGAGGAGCTAGAAGGAACATTCTGGAATGATAGAGATGGATACTATCTGACATGATCTCATTTAAATTTTGTCACTCCTTAAGTCAAAGCAAATAATTATTGTTATTTAAAATTAGACTTATTTTCCAATATTAACACTATACTTCAGCAAATACTGAGACAATTGACAGCTTGGATTGTGGGAGATTTTATAACTGACCCTATTCTAACATAAACAATGGATACATAATTAAACATAAATAATTGATTAAATTCAATAATAATGGCCTGCCACATAATTAGAATATAATTATTTTCAAATAATTATTTTCAAATAGTAGTTTTTAAAATTAAACATATTAAATTTAGCTTCCTTACATCAATCTTTCAATTGGAGGTTAAACTTGCATTATAGTCTCTAAAATTTAATCTCATGTGATACCTTCAATTCAATTTACACACAGTTATTAAATATTTAAGAAATAAAATTTATTATATTTATTTTAATAAGGTTGAAGGTATACAAACAAATCTTTATTACACTTAAACACAATTTAATTGCAAATACACTTATATATAGTACATTAAAGAGGATATGCTTTAAATGTGTTTTTAAATATTTTATTGAGATAAAATTTATATAAAATACTATAATCATTTTAAAGTGAACAACAAAGTGGCATTGAGTATATTTACAAGTTGTGCAACCACCACCTCTATGTAGTTCTGTTCTGAACTGAACTGTCCTCAAAAATTTATTTGTTAGAGTCCTAATCCTCAGTGAGTCTGTATTTGGAAATAGAGTAGTTAATAAGGTAATCAAGGTTAAATGAATTCTCACCTTTTTTCTTATAAAAAAAGGAAGAACACCAGGACTATCCATACACAGAAATAAGGCCATGTGGGGACACAGGGAGAAGCTGGCCATCTGTAAGCCAAGGATAAAGGTCTCACTAGAAACCATCTCTGGTAGCACTTTGATCGTGGATTTCCAGCCTTCAGAACTGTGAAGACTAAATTTCTGTTGTTCAAGCCACTCAGTCTGTAGCATTTTGTTATGGCAGTATGAGTGTACTAGTAAATTGTCCCTTGGTCTTCCCTTTCTTTTTTTCCCTCCTTTGTTTCTATCCTTTATTTTGTTGTACTAGTTAAGACTATAGGTTTTCATAATGCAAGATTTTCATCACTCTAAAATGCAACCCCATACTTATTAAATAGTTACTTCCCCTCTTCTCACCCCCTCAGATTGTAGCAACAACCAATATGCTTTCTATGTCCATGTCTATGTCTATGTCTATGTCTATGTCTATGTCTATGTCTATGTCTATGTCTATGTCTAAGTCTATGTCTATGTTTATGTCTATGTCTATACTGTAGACATACCACTTCTGTGTATTTGATATTATATGAAAAATTTTATATTACCACTAGAGGCCTGGTGCATGAAAATTCATGCACTAAAGGGGAGGTCCCTCAGGCCGGCCTGCCCCCTCTCACAGTCTGGGAACCCTCAGGGGTGGGAGGCGACCCGGTGATCAGGGGGAAGGCAACACCCCCATCACACCTCTGCTGCTACCACTGCCGGCAGCACAAGCCTTGGCCAGACCTGGTTACCTGAGCCTCGGCAGCTTTCCACCATCGGCAGCTTTCCTGTGCCTCGGGCTGGCCCTGGGCAGCTGGGCGGATGAGGGGACTGGGGGACTCCAGAGGCAGGCACTCGGCAAGGCTGTGCCATGCGCCTGCCACCCCAGTGGGGCTGAGGGGACTGGGCGTCGCCATCTTGTGGCTGTGGGTGCTGCCATCTTTGAGGGCGTGGCAGTCAATTAGTATATTCCCTCTTTTTTAGATAGGATTTTTGGCTGGTTTCTTTCACTTAACTTCTTTGAAGTTCATCCATGTTGTCACATGCATCACTACTCTTTATGGGTTTAATTGTGTCCCCAAACAAGTTATGTTGAAATCCATCTCCAGTACCACAGAATGTGGCCTTACTTGAAAATAGGGTCATTGAAGATGTAATTAGTTAAGTTTACACTGGAATAGGGTGGACTCCTGAACCGATATGACTAGGGTCCTTACTAGGAGACAATATGGAGACACAGGGGAGAACCTAACGTGACAACAGAGGCAGAGATTGGAGGTATACAACTACAAGACAAGGAATGCCAAGTGATTCTGGAAAGACCATAAGCTAAGGGAAAGGCCTGGAACAGATTCTACCCTAGAGACTCTGGAAAAGAGTGTCCTGCCAACTCCTTCATGTTTTCTAGCCTCTAGAGTGGTTAGAGAATAACTTCCTATTGTATTAAGCCACACAGTCTAGGGTACTTTGTTATGAAAGTCCTAAGATGCTAATATAGATTTGGGTAATGAAAGGTAGTGTGCTGCTCTAACAAATACTTCACAATGTGGAAGTAGCTTTAGATTGGGTAATAGTGATGACTGGAAGAATTTTGAGACACACTATAGAAAAAGCCTAGATTGCCTCAAAAAGACTGATTATAGAAACACAGTGTTAATGATAAGTCTAGTGAAGCCTTAGAAAGAAAAAAAGAGGCTTTGGAGGAAGCTTCTATCATCTTAGAAAATGAACAGAATGTTGCTAGAAATATGAACATATTCTGGTGAGGTTTCAGGTGGAAATAAAGAATATGTGATTGGAAACTGAAGGAAAGATGACCGTCATTGTAGGAAGTGGAAAATACCAATGAGGAATGACCAGCAAGGTTTTTGAGAATTTTATGTCAGCAGAAACACTGCCAGCTCACCTTCAAAGGAACAGAGATGGGATGAAATAAAGGAAGAATGACACTGAGGGCACATATTTAGGGATCTGGATCAATAGGACCTTGGTTCCCAAGAGTAGGGCTATTATCCAGGACAGGGCCAATCTGGTAGGCCCAGATAAAGCATGGAACTGTGGGCAGTTGTTATATTATTACTCGAGGCCCGGTGCACGAAATTTGTGCACAGGGGCGGGGGGTGTCCCTCAGCCCAGCCTGCACCCTCTCCAATCTGGGACCCCTCGAGGGATGTCCGACTGCCTGTTTAAGCCCGATCCTGGTGGGATCGGGCCTAAACGGGCAGTCGGACATCCCTCTCACAATCCAGGACTGCTGGCTCCCAACTGCTCGCCTGCCTGCCTTCCTGATTGCCCCTAACCGCTTCTGCCTACCAGCCTGATCACCCCCTGACCACTCCCCTGCCAGCCTGATTGATGCCTAACTGCTCCCCTGCCAGCCTATTTGCCCCTAACTGCCCTCCCCTGTGGGCCTGGTCACCCCTAACTGCCCTCCCCTGCAGGCCTGGTCCCCCCCAACTGCTCTCCCCTGCAGGCCTGGGTCCCTCCCAACTGCCTATCCCTGCAGGCCTGGTCACCCCAACTTCCCTCCTCTGCCGGCTTAGTCACCCCTAACTGCCCTCTCCTGCTGGCCATCTTGTGGTGGCCATCTTGTGTCCACATGGGGGCAGGATCTTTGACCACATGGGGGCAGCCATCTTGTGTGTTGGAGTGATGGTCAATCTACATATTACTCTTTTATTAGATAGGATAGAGGCCTGGTGCATGGGTGGGGGCCAGCTGGTTTGCCCTGAAGGGTATCCCGGATCAGGTTGGGGGTTCCCTTGGGGCATGGGGCGGCCTGGGTGAGGGGCCTGTGTTGGTTTGCAGGCCGGCCACGCCCCCTGGCAACCCAAACAGAGGCCCTGGTATCTGGGGTTTATTTATCTTCTACAATTAAAACTTTGTAGCCTGGAGCGGAGCCAAGCCTTCTGCTTGCTCCGTGGTGGCAGCCATTTCTGTTGGGATTTATGTATCTTCTGTAATTGAAACTTTGTAGCCTTAAGCGGAGGCCTTGGCCGGCCAGGGCTGCAGAAGCTTGGCTTCCTCCATCACCGGGGGCAACCCTAGCCTCCTGCTCTTTCCAGCTCCGTGGCTGCCGCCATTTCTGTTTGGTTTTATGTATCTTCTATCATTGAAACTTTGTAGCCTTGAGTGGAGACCTAGGCCAGCAAGGGCAGGTGGAAAGTTTGGCTTCCTCCATTGCCGGGGAAACCCAAGCCTCCCTCTTGCTCTCTGTGGCTGTAGCCATCTTGGTTGGGTTTATTTGCATATTCGCTCCTGATTGGCTTGTGGGCATGGCTTGTGGGTGTAGTGGATTGATGGTTAATTTGCATATTACTCTTTAATTAGATAGGATGATGTCTCTTATATCAAGTATCATAGCTCTCTTGTATCTATTGTCCAATGAAAAAAAATAAATAAATAAAGTTGCCTCATGTATTTTCTACATCTTCATAGCTGTTTAGGACATCTATAACAGGACCATAAGCAAAAACTCAATTTTTTTAAATAATGGAAGTTACATATGCTTATTATAAAACTAGAGTCCCAGCACACAATTAAATCGTGCACATGTAGGGTTCCTTAGGCCTAACCTGCCATCAGGGCCATGTCCGTTACCCCGCAAAGCCTTGCACGCTCCAGGGATGCTGCCAGCACCCCGCGATGCTCCCGAAGTCCCGCCCACTGTGGCCACCAGGAGACCTAGAAGTCCCACCCACCGCAGCCATCACGGACCCATCAATGCACCTCCTGGTGAGTCCGGTAGTTGGTCGTGACGCCATCAACATGTCATGACCACAGGTCTTTTATGATATAGATATTTAAATGACTCGGAATCCTATACAGTGAAAAAATATATAAAATATTTTTGGCAAATATAATTAGCAAAATAGTTATTCATTAACAGTTAAGTAACCCATTTCATTTATTGCTAATATAGAAATATTTGTTTTTACTTAAGTTTATGAAAATTTACATGAAGTATTTTATTCATAATTTTCCTTGTCTTCTGTATTTTGTCTGTACATTCTTGCATGTGTGTGTACATATGTGACTGTGTGCTTTTATGAGTGTGGTTTTTGTCTGTACATGTCAGTATATGTATGTTTGTTGACATGTTTTCTTACTAGTATATATAATTTATTTCTGTATATAATTAATATATAATCTACACATAAAATTTAGTTATCTAGTCTTTAAAGATTTGAAGAATATATTTTGCTTGTTTTGGGATATTTGAAACAGTTTTATCATAAAAAAGCTTTTTTAAAAGTACATTTTTTTTAATCCTCACCCAAGGATATTTCCATTAATTTTTAGAGAGAGTGAAGGAGAGAGGGAAAGACAGAGAGAAATATTGATGTGAGAGAAACACATTGATTGGTTGCCTGCAGCATGAGCCCTGACCAGGGCTTAGGACAAGGTATGTGCCCTTGACAGGAATCGAACCTGGGACCCTTTGGTCTGCAGGCCGACACTTCATCCATTTAGCCAACCAGCTAGGGTTAAAAGTACACTTGTCTTCTGCTATTTATCCTTTCATTTTGCATAAGATCTGTTTTATTTTCCATTGATATCACAGAGTTCCTATTTGCATAAGAGTTTATTATAATATTCAGTTTAACTCCTAAGCTCTTTCACTTCACTATTCTTCAATTCTTAATTTGTTGTGGACTTCTTGTATTTATTTTTAGAGTCCATGTTGTGTTTTATGGGTTTAGAATAGAGACACCTTTGAAATGTATTTGTTCTTGGGTATGTGTCTTTTGTATGTTTTCTAATTTTCTTTTCATGCAATGTTCCTTTTATTTTGTGTGTGCATTTGTGTGTGAGAGGGGATTTATAATTTCTGTGCATCCTCTTTGGACCATTTTTACTTATTAGTTTCCTTTTAATGTAGATCATGTCATTTGGATGTGTAACCATTTTTTTGTTGTTTGATTGGTTGGTTGTATGTTGTGGATTTTTTGTTTTGTTGTTGTTGTTGTTATGAAAAAGATCCTCTAAGAACATATTAAATGGTAGATGTTACAGCTTAGATATGCCATTTTAGAACATTTTCTCACAGATCCTATCATCTTTTCTTAAGCTTCTTTCAGTAGCTTTTCTCACTTCAGGTAAAAATATGTCCTGGATAGTAAGACACTTACATATCTATCTCACCAACTTCATTATATCAGTAAGAACTCTTGATATTCAAACAGAAACTTTCAGTAGTATTATATATAATTAAACCTTGTATAAATCTCGAGTAACAGTTTAATTTTAAATAGCGCATATACAAATAGATCAATTTTTAAAAATAGGTACATATGAAATATGTCTAATTCCCTGTAGTCTACAACTATTGTCACACATTTGGAATTATATCTGAAATATAAGTTCAATAGTAAAAGAAACCTGATAAGTATGCTTTAAAAAAATTATGGAAATACTTAGCATAGCTCTTATAATCCCTTATTTGTGTTGATTGAACAGCCTAAAATTAGCCTTTCAGATATCTAGAATTAAAATGAAGAGTCACTGTATCTGCAACAAGTGAATGATCTTATTTTGTTAGGGAAGGTCCAAGATAAAATAGATGATACATTCAAAAGGAAAATCAAAGAGAGTTTAATGAAGGAACTATTTAAAGTTATAGGCAGGCTTAAGAGAAACCAACAAAATGTGGAGCTGTTATGGTCATAATTAGCAAGTTATTAATACCAATAATAGGAAGAGAGCAAAGGGGAGGCCAGACATTATCAGCATGGTCATCTGGGCAGCTTCATCAGGAAGCTAGAGCTTCACAATTCCCAGGAACCACTGTTCCTTTCCACAGGGATCTAGCAAAGGGGGAGATGCATACATGCACAGTAAAGTTGGGGTGATGTAGGGAAGGTGCTTGCTTATCAGTCTAACTTGGGAAAAGGATCAATGGCTGGGAGGGTAAAGCCACTGCAAGCATTCAAAGTCTTGGAAAATTAAAGCCCCCGACAAAGAGTTCACCCTCTCTTCCTCTCTTATTCAGCCTTATTCTCTCTTGCTCTGCACTCACCCTGCACTCACCAACCATGTTGCCTTACCAGGGGTCCTCAAACTTTTTAAACAGGGGGCCAGTTCACTGTCCCTCAGACCGTTGGAGGGCCGGACTATAGTTTAAAAAAAAACTATGAACAAATCCCTATGCGCACTGCGGGCCCGGGACGAGTCGGCTGCTAAGCAGGACAGGCAGCAGCACCCGGCGGGGGCCGCATGTGGCCCACGGGCCGTAGTTTGAGGACGTCTGCAAGCAGTCGCATGGCCCATGGAACAGAAATTCTGGACACTGGTTTTCATTCTGGCACTACTGAAGACTAGATTGAACTTCTTCCATGGCAGGAAGGACAGAGATGGGACCTTAAATGGGAACCCCTTAGTTTTACATCGTCAATAAAGCTTTCCATGAAATTTCACCCTCTTGTGAGGGCCTCAGGAAATTATTTTACCCACAGCACGCCAAGAACTCCACTCCCACTGATAATGGAGCTAGCAGTGGCAGACCTTTACCAATCCTGGGCTGGAAGAGTTTGGGGAGGACGCAGTTATCTTCATTCAAAAAAACCCAACTGATGCACTCCATAGCCTCCAGGGAACAGAACATTGTCAAGAATGTGAATTGAAAAAAGAAAAAGAATGTGAATTGGAGATTTGAAGGGACAAATGGAGAATATATTGCATGATTCATTTTAGTAGCCTGTCTAATTTATTTAGTGAGTTAATATTAGGGAGAAGTGTAAAGGCTCCAAAGCCTGAATCGTTATGGCTGATGGTCAAATACATAAAGGTGATGTACAATTTTTGGTAAGAGTGGACTTGTATGAACTTTTTTGTAAAATATATTTTTATTGATTTCAGAGAGGAAGGGAGAGGGAGAGAGAGATAGAAACATCAATGATGAGAGAGAATCATTGACCTCATTAATTGGCTGCCTCCTACATGCCCCACACTGGGGATGAAGCCCTCAACTGGGGTATGTTCCCTGACCAGCAATCTAACCATGACCTTCTGGTTCATAGGTTGAGGCTCAACCACTGAGCCATGCCGGCCAGGCTGAAGTTATGTTTTTTAACAACATATTCACCTCTCTTATTTGGACAGTTTCTGCATTTAAGCTATTAAAAGAATCACATTAGCCTGTTTGATGATTTGGGTTATACATGCATGTTACATCTATATATATAAAAGTCTAAGTGACCATTGCAACTGAACAGACAACCAAACAGGCTGCGTGGGGTGACTAGGCCAGCAGGGGGGACAGTTAGGGGTGATCAGGCAGGCAGGCAGGTGAACAGTTAAGAGCCAGTGGTCCCGGATTGTGAGGGATGTCTGACTGCCAGTTGGACATCCCCCAAGGGGTCCCGGACTGGAGAGGGTGCAGGCCAGGCTGAGGGGATCCCCCCATGCATGAATTTTGTGCACCAGGCCTCTAGTATAAAAGAAAATACTATATAGGCAAACACTGTATGTTTCAAGAATATTGGTAAGCAATATCACATAGTGGAAAGAAAAAGAGCTAGCAAATCCAGACTTGGTTTAAAGTTAAAGCTCTATGATTAACTAACTTAACACATGCACACTCATTTCATGTTGTTAAGCCTCAATTTTCTTCATCTGCTAAAAGGAGAATTTACTAACTCTACTACCTACTTAATTAGAATTGTTTCTGTATAGAATTATTGCAATATTATCTGGACTTAAACCAAAACTAATCCAAATAAGCTCATCGGGCTGATACATGAAAGATAATAAGATGAATAATTCAACTGTAAAATAATATTCTGTAAGAATTTAATCTAATTTACTAGAGATATTTAAAGCTGTCCTGGGTAAAGCAAACTTACTTGTTTATAGAATATATTTCGATTATAGAAGAGAACTGTCAACTAATTTAAATGATATTTTATATTTCTAATATTTGTGGCTTTAAAATAACTTTTTCTTGTTTTCTTTTTTCTTCTCGGCAGGAGCCATGTAAAACAGATTTTCAAAAGTGTAGTGTGTGTTCCTGATGAAGTTATTTCAGTCCCACGTAATTATCACTTATTTGAAAATACTACTCAGTGCTAGAGTTGCTTTTATTTTATATTAGATTTCAGAAAACCTATTTGGACACAATAGCAAAAGTATAATACAGAGGCACATAATTTTTTGTAATATTTTAATTAGATGATTCACAAATCAGTTTATTGCAACATTATTTGCAAAAGTAAAATACTAAAAACATTCTGAAAATCCATGAATAGAAAAATGGTTGACTAATTCATGGTTCCTAAATTATGTGAAATAAAGAAAAATGAGATTTATATGTACTGACTAAAAAGTAATCAATGATAAATTAATGAAAAAATATAGCAAATAATACATATTATGTAACAATACATGTCATAGTAAAATAATACATATAATTAAATAAAAGGAAGACAACTAAATTAACTGGTTGTGCATTTATATAAACATTAAAAATGAAGAAAAATCATATATTTATAGCATTTGGTAACTTTCATGTTTGGGAAAATTAATGGGGGAGGCAAGAATCTTTTTTGGAATTGCTACAAAAATTATCATATAAATTAGAACTAATGTAATGGCAACTCAAGGAAGCACCTGTATATTTTGTAATGTCTGACTAATGTGTTTGTTAAATAACAAATAGAAAGACCACAATACTGCCGAAACCGGTTTGGCTCAGTGGATAGAGCGTTGGTCTGCGGACTGAAGGGTCCCGGGTTCGATTCAGGTCAAGGGCATGTACCTTGGTTGCGGGCACATCCCCAGTGGGGGTGTGCAGGAGGCAGCTGATCGATGTTTCTCTCTCATCGATGTTTCTAGCTCTCTATCCCTCTCCCTTCCTCTCTGTAAAATATCAATACAAAATATATTTAAAAAAAAAAAAAAAAAGGCCACAATACTGGTTGGAGCAACTATAGGTAATGATGAATTTTGAATTTATATTGAGGAATTATATGTTTTATATGCATGTTCATATCTATATTTAAATTAAGAAGTGATATCCAAGGGGAGCTGGGAAGGAGTGGGAGAGAGAGATTATAAAGGGCATGATGTGACTTTTGAAGTTATATATGTTTTTATTATCTTGGTTGTGGTGATCATTTTGAAGGTATACTCTTATGTCAAAACCTGTCAAATCATAAACTGTAATTATGCCCATTTTATTATACATTAAGTATTCTCAAGAAAAAAACCTAATGCCTGTTTTTTGTCTTTAGCAAATGAGTAGATTATGTTGGCAGTTTCTAAATTGAGATAGAAACATGCTTGGCAGTGAAAATCATAAGTTACTTTAGTAGGCATAGAGATAAGACCTTGAGGCAGGATCTCCCTCAGTAAGACCATACCTTCTCTTGTTTTACTCAATGGATTCTTGATTACTTGACCTCTTCTCTTCCATACTACCTGACATCCCTAATTTTATAAGATTTAAGGATTCTTTTGATGGCAGGACACACACAATACCATTCAGATGGATGAAAGGCAAAGCACCCAAAGAGAGAAGGCTGCTAGTCAGGGCCACACAGTGGGTTCAATCTGAGGAAAGAGTAACAAAAGCACCTTTGAGCTGTAGGGAGCTGCTTATCTCTGGCATGCCAGGTCGGGTAAGCTAGCTTTGACAGGCTCTCTGGGGACTGACTAACTTGGATGTCTGAGGGTTAGGGAGGGGCTGTTCCTCTTTGTCTGATACTTGGCCCCAGGGGTGATTATTTCTGGAATATAGTAGTTCTAGAATTTGATAAGGAAAGTGGTAGTGGGTGTGGACTTAAATGCTCCAAAAATGAACTGACTAGCCTCTAACCAGGGTCTAAAAACTGAGTCAAGAATGCATTTCCAAAAAACTAAATTACACCCCTGCTTCTGCAGCTTGCTCTGTGACTTACCTTTTCCAAATGATCATGATTTCTGCTACTTAATTTCAATTGTAACCAGATTCCATACTCTGACTCAGTTCCTTAATGCCCATACTTTTAAAAGTTTATCCATTTATTGTAAACCCTTTTCTGTTACAACTGAAAATTGACATAGAGACTAAATTAAAATGCTTCAAAATTACATATAAAGAAAACTTGAGTGCCTGGCCAGGGTTGCTCAGTGGTTAAGCATCAACCCATGAACCAGGGGATCATGGTTTGATTCCCAGTCAGGGCACATGCCCAGGTTGTGGGCTCAATCCCCAGTATGGGGTATGCTGGAGGCAGCCAATTAATGAGATCAATGATTCTCTCTCATTATTGATGTTTCTAGCTCTCAATCCCTCTTCTTTCCACTCTGAAATCAATAAAACTATATTTAAAAAAAAGAAAACTCAAGTCACATAAATTTATTCTAGTAAACTTAGACATCTTACCTTACAAATATGTGACTTTGAAAAATTAAGATGAAATGTATAACTTAAGGAACCCTACTTTCCCTTCATTGCAGCACTAAATAATAGCTCTGATTTATAATGTGGTATCTGTATAAATCAATCAATGAGCATCTTAACTTATGCGCTAAATATTGTATTTTCGTGTAGCTCACATGTATATACACACCACCTCCTTCCACTGTTAATGAGCCCCAGGCAACTGCAACCACAAGAAGCTTAGCAGCCCATTTCTGTCCTCAATCAGAATTAAATTCCAGAGGTGCTTCTTTCACTTAATCTTCCCCTGCAATCCTAATACTCATAGCTGACCTTTCCGTTATTTTGTTTCATTATTACTAGAACTTCAAGATTCATAGCAGATCCCATGACCACAGGTACTATGCATTGAGTCTCTACTGTATGATAGCCGCTGCTGGAGGTGATGTGCCTACATATCTCTAATACAGACATTGACCCATAAACA
Organism: Plecotus auritus; assembly: GCF_963455305.1. Classification (NCBI taxonomy): domain Eukaryota; kingdom Metazoa; phylum Chordata; class Mammalia; order Chiroptera; family Vespertilionidae; genus Plecotus; species Plecotus auritus. The sequence continues at coordinate 114,234,603 of NC_137774.1, read as the reverse complement.
AGAATTATTGCACCCTTTTTAAAGATAAGACACTGATGAAGATGACATGTTCTAGTCACAAAATGGTGAGGGCAGAATTTTAAACCAGAGTATGCACTTTTTTCCACTAAGCCAAACTGATTATTTTAACACTGTACTTGTTTTCACTTAAAGAGACAAGATCCACCATCTAAAATTTCAACCAATAGTTTTACAATCACATATATTCTATATAGTCAGAAATAGTTTTAGAGAAATTTAATTACCTTCTGCAAGTAAAATCTATAATAATAAAAGCGTAATATGCTAATTAGACCAGATGTCCTTCTGGATGAAGCCAAGGCCAGAGGGAAGCGGTGCCGGCAGCTGGGGGAAGGAAGGCCTACTTTTGCAAGAATTCGTGCATTGGGCCTCAAGTAAGTATATAAAATAACATATAATAAAACACAGTTATTTTTGAGTCAGAGTCAACTTTGAAAGTATTTTGACAAAATCTACAATGAATGCTTATGGAAATTCCATTTAAGCATCAATTTGGCATTAATATCTCCCCTTTTATTTTACTCTGGGCTATAACTTAATTTAATTGTTTCAGTAGAAATAAAAATTTAAAGTAGAAAATTTATTGGAACTAAATTTACTACAGCATGTTTATTGACAAAACCACTAAGCCTGGCTGATCATCAGGTACTCAGCACTGTCACTCAGTAAAACTATGGGAAGTTTTATCAGTAGCCTGAGTGATACTATGTCCTTCTAAGAAGGCTGTCATTCAAAGAGAAATAGCAAATCTATCCCAGCCTCCTACCCCTTTCTTCACTATGCCCTCACACTTTCTACACCCACAGTACAACTGACTGATGGATTACAATTAGGCTTATCAAGAACCAATGCATTTGAAAGCCACATACCTAAAACAGAAATACTTTTGAAAAAATAAGATTTGAGTCACCACAATTTTTTTCTCGGTGACCAAAGAGCCCCTTATAGGTAAACAATGAATATTGGTTAGCTTAGGTTCAAGTGAGACATTTGATACCTAGAGAAAAATAAGCAGGGGAGTGAATAAAGTAGTAGTCACGTTTTTGAAGAATGAAATCGGTAGATTGCTAGTGACAGGTTCAATTACTGGTCCATGGACCACTGACACATCTGCCTTAAACTCTGAGAAATGGGCAGTGGGAAAAGGATGAATAACTCTTAAGGTTTAGAGAAAATATGTAACCACTCAGGCAGAAAATTAGCAATTACATTTCGTGCCATCAGTAATAACTATTTCAACAAAGATCTTAGGTTAACGTCAGACCGTGTGACAGTATATCAACCATTACACCTGTGTTCAATCAGCAACCACATCCCTCAAAGTGATACTGAGCTGTTTAGTTCAAATGTGGCTTGTTCAGTGATAAGCAAGATGGCTGACATCTGGTACAGAAGTATTCAAAAGCAATTTACTTCACAGATTTGATGCTGACTGTTGAAAAGAGAAAAAAAAAGTCTGTAAAATTTAGACAGTTGTAACTTGTCTTTTCAGGGTTTCTTTTGATTTTTTTTCTTTACTGTGATAAATAAAATTATAATCTTGATTGAAGATAAAGCTCCCAATTATATCAGTAAGAACTTTTTTATAGTGAAAGGCTTCATATTCACAGTTAAATATAATATCATCATTAATAAAAGTATAAATTCATGATATTATTTGTGTTTCTGTATAAAGGAGTAAAACAAATGGATGACAAATTTAAAATAGAAACAGATGAACCTATGATTAATATATGATCTTCTTGGTGTTCTTAATTTAAATCTGGTCTGACATTATGGAGCTACCATTAAGTTTTATTTTTAATTTATATACTTACTGAAAGAATAACATGAGGATGATAATTGATTTAATACCAACAGATAAATATACAGTAATTGATTCATCCATGAGCCAAATTATCTTATACTTTTACCCCAAGAATAAACTAAATAAGCTAAACAAACAAAAATAATACAAAAAGTCAAGAACAAAACATAAAGTGACGTCCACTTTGGCCAGCGAACCACCCAATCGGGGGGTGGGGCCAGCCGGCCAACCTTCCTCCCAGCTGCCCATCCCTGATCACCCCCCACCCCAATAGGGGGCAGGGCCAGCTGGCCAACTTCCTGCAGCCCCACATCCCAGCTATCCCTACCCCTGATGGTCCCCCACAACCCTGATTGGCCCAAAACCCCTCCCCCTGGCTGGCCCTAACCCTGATTGGCCTGCCACCCCTCTCCCCAGCCAGCTCTACCCCTGATTGGCCCCCCCACTCTGATCAGGGGCAGGGCCAGTGGCCAACCACCCATGGCCCCTCCCCCAGGCTGCTGGCCCCTGATCACCCCCCAACCCCATTCAGGGGTGGGGCTGGCTGGCCCACCACCCACAGATCCTCTCCATGGCTGGCCCCGCCCCAATCAGCCCACACCACCCTGATCATCCCACAGCCCCTCCCCACAGCCAGCTCCGCCCCCGATCAGCCACCGCCCACACCAATCGGCGTTGGGGCTAGCCGGCAAACCTCCCATGGCCCCTCCCACGGCCCCCTCCCCAGGCCCCATTTGGGGGCGGGGCTTGCTGGCCCACTGCCCATAGACCCTCCCCATGGCCCATGCCACCCCCAATCGGCCCCCCCACCTTAATCAGGGGCAGGGCCTGCCAGCCAATTGCCCACAGCCCCTCACCCCAGCTGGCCTGGCCCTGATCAAGCTCAGATCAGGGAGGGCCACTGGCCAACCTCCCACTGTCCCCTCCTCCTGACAGGCCCAGCCATAATCTGCCAGACCCCACCTGTGCACGAATTTGTGCACTGGGCCTGTAGTTTAAAATAATATTCCTCAGTTGAGTTAATAAATGACAATAGTTGATCTACAAATGTATTTTAAAATAGCCTTAATAAGATATAACAAGAGGGAGATAAGATTTTAGTCATAAGTGGCATAGATACACAAGCCACATATTGTATATTGCTATCATGCTCTTCACATTAGTTATAAAGTTTCAAAAGTTTATGGGTAAATCAAAACAAAGCATATTTTATGGGTGCAACAAATAAATAGGATTTCCTTAAATTAAATCATTAAATGAATTTTATTATGAACTTTTAAATTAGAATATCAAATTTATATTATTGAAGCCTCAGACCTGGGAGAGATTTCTTAACAATAGATTAAATTATTTTCATATAATATGTGCTCATTATTTTATAATTAATTATGCTTGGTGTCAATTCAGACTATATATGTTCATATATAACATATACAATCTATTATATGTTATATACAGTATTATACATGTCATATATGTATGTATATATATTTAATAATCAAAATAAAATCATTTTGGTCTGCCTTTCAAGATTCTGAAAGAAGGTAACAAATTATCATGAAAGAAAAGAGATGATTCTTCTTAAAGGATCTTCAAGAATTATCCTTAAAGCCAAAGAATCACCAGTTTATACTTGTATGACTCTCCTATATAACTCTGGATTAACACAAACACACACACACATACACACACACAGATAATGATGATGAAGATGCAATGACAGATTGATGAACTATATTAAGTGATATGCAAAGCATCTTATCTTATTTAATGTATGTAAGAAGAGTATAAATGAATAAGAATTAGAAGGTATGTTGAGTTACTAAATAGACATTTTTTCCAAAAAGTTATGTTTAGACCAAATATTTGCAAATCACAGTCATTTTACATGATCTAAAAATATAATCTATTTAAATAACATACAGAAAACTTTTTGAAAGTGAAGACTTTTTATTTATTGTCTTCTGTGTTATCTGATAAATTCAGAATGCATGTGTTTATATTTGGGATATTAAGGCAGGTACACCTTCTAGTAAACTGGCTGCACAAATTCAGGTCCCCACTCATATTGGAGTGAAATTTCAGCACCCTTAAACATGAATGGCAGTCCTCTAGGCAAGGAAGAGAATAAAACTGTTTTATCCTCAAATGCAAGTAGGCCACTGAAAGGTTTTACAATAGCAGTCTCTTCTTGAGTTTAGCACACTATCTCCAATAATTGTTAGTCAACTGTGATTCGACCTCTTTGTAACATTGTAAATTGTGCTATTTATTCTCAGCACTTTCTAATTTCCCCTTATTTTTTCCTGCTCCCCACTCCTGGTTCCCTAAGTGCTTCCATCTCATCTCCATCTTATCAATGCTCAATTTCAGATAACTGTAATGTTGGGAGGGTTTGAGTAACTACTCATTAATATATAGATGATTGATAGAATCTTGTACTGTCTTTTCCGGGGCATTTACATTTTAATAGGAGATAATAATTCTTTCATTCATGGAGAATGAGTTCTATAATAGTGTCATTTTAAACTGGAGAAATAGGACAGTGTGAGAGAAACTTGGATTTGGAGAATATTCCTTGATAATTTTTACCAAAGTCATACTCATTACTGTTTAACCGTTCAAAACTTTACCCTACATCTTGGGTTCTAATGTCTCCAAAGTGGGGTTTAATCTCTCCAAAGCTGAATTTATTATTTGGAAGTAATTTAAACATAGCTGAAATCACATTAACTCTTTCATATCACTAAAGTTTCCTTGAGTGCACAGCAGTCATAATATGGAAAGCCTCTGAAGTTGGTGGAGTTCTATAATAATAAAAGCATAATATGCTAATTAGACCAGACAACCTAGTGACCTTCCAGAATGTCCTTCCAGATGAACTTCTGGACCAAGCTGCGGTGGTGGGGCCAACGCAGAGGTGGTTAGGGGTGATCAGGCAGGCAGGCAGGCAGGTAAGCAGTTAGGAGCCAGTGGTCCTGGATTGCAAGAGAGATGTCCGACTGCCGGTTTAGGCCCAATCCCATAGGATAGGGCCTAAACCGGCAGTCGGACATCCCCTGAGGCGTCCTGGATTGCAAGAGGGTACAGGCTGGGCTGAGGGACCCCCAGGCCTCTAGTCAAAAAAAAAAAAAAAAAAAAAAGTAACACAAAAGCAAAGAGAAAGTGCCTTGAGACAGCCTAATCAGCCATCCTAGCATAATAGTTCTATCTCCCAGCACCATAGATAACATTATTTTATTCCCATACACTATTCCTTCATCTTCAAGGAGAGATGAAATTTCTAAATACCTTCTCGCTATACACCCCTAGTAAGTAAAATGCACAGTACTTCTATAGCTATCCCAGAGAGACATGGAGATCGCCTGGAAGGATTCTTATTCTGTCTGAAATAATTTTTATGAATTGTAAATAACACAGTTCTGGGAAAGGGAAATATACATGGAACTTACTGAAAACTTCTTTGTTACTACATCACACAGGATTACATTTTAAATTATATAACCTTTCTTTTCACTATATTTTTATTATTTCATTTATTGTAGAACTACAGCAGTCCCCAGAGTATTTTTAAAAAACTTAAACTAAATATTATAAATTAGCTGAGTTTACCTATATTATCAGTTTGTATTGAGATAGAAAATTATAGTCAACTATTTAATATATCCTAACATCTAAGGGGACAGTCCAAAAATTACTGTACTTTCACTATGTAAAGGAAGATTTTATTAAAAAAATGACAAAGAAAACTAACACTAAGTAGAATTGTTATTCATGTACCTCATGGTGCTTTGAAAAGCCATCTCATGTTACTAAATTCCATATAAATTAAATGAACTCACAAACAAGCTGTAAATATATATAGATATTCTCATCCTATCTAATAAAAGAGTAATATGCAAATTAACCATAACTCTGCTACACCCACAAGCCACGCCCACAAGCCACACCCACAAGCCAATCAGGAGCGAATATGCAAATAAACCCAACCAAGATGGCTACCGCCACAGAGAGCAAGAGGGAGGCTTGGGTTTCCCTGGCAATGGAGGAAGCCAAGCTTTCCACCTGCCCTTACCGGTCTAGGCTTTCACTCAAGGCTACAAAGTTTCAATGATAAAAGATACATAAAACCAAAAAGAAATGGTGGCAGCCACAGAGCTGGAAAGAGCAGGAGGCTAGGGTTGCCCCAGGTGATGGAGGAAGCCAAGCTTTCCGCACACCCTGGCTGGCCCAGGCCTTGCTTAAGGCTACAAAGTTTCAATTATAGAAGATACATAAATCCCAACAGAAATGGCTGCCGCCACGGAGCAAGCAGAAGGCTTGGCTCCGCGCCAGGCTACAAAGTTTCAATTGTAGAAGATAAATAAACCCCAGATACCAGGGCCTCCACTTGGGTCACCAGGGGGTGTGGCCGGCCTGCAAACCACCACAGGCCCCTCGCCCAGGCTGCCCCACACCCCAAGGGAACCCCCACCCTGATCCAGGACATCCTTCAGGGCAAACCAGCCAGCCCCCACCGGTGCACCAGGCCTCTATCCTATCTAATAAAAGAGTAATATGCAGATTGACCATCACTCCAAAACACAAGATGGCTGCCCCCATGTGGACACAAGATGGCCAGCAAGGGAAGGCAGTTAGGGGTGATCAGGCCTGCAGGGGAGGGCAGTTGGGGGGGACCCAGGCCTGCAGGGGAGAGCAGTTGTGGGAGACCAGGCCTGCAGGGAAGGGCAGTTAGGGGTGACCAAGCCTGCAGGGGAGGGCAGTTAGGGGTGACCAGCCCTGCAGGGGAGGGCAGTTAGGGGCACACAGGCTGGCAGGGGAGCAGTTAGGCATCAATCAGGCTGGCAGGGGAGGGGTTAGGGGGTGATCAGGATGGCAGGCAGAAGCAGTTAGGGGCAATCAGGAAGGCAGGCAGGCGAGCAGTTGGGAGGCAGCAGTCCTGGATTGTGAGAGGGAAGTCCAACTGCCCGTTTAGGCCCGATCCCACTGAGAGCGGGATTAAACAGGCAGTCGGACATCCCTCGAGGGGTCCCAGACTGGAGAGGGTGTAGGCTGGGCTGAGGGACACCCCACTCCCCTGTGCATGAATTTCGTGCACCGGGCCTCTAGTTTAGAATATAGCCTCAAATGTATAGAGGAATTTTAGTTATCGGCACCATTTGAAAAAAAATATTAATATTAAAGACAACAGATATCTGTAAGTTAAATAATCTATTTATAACCATTTCTTATTAAAATTTTAGAATTATAAACCTAATTTAAAATTATATGGTTGACTAGAGTTAGGATTATAAATGTCAATTTTTAATTCCTTCCATTTTCTTTTAGTGATTTGGAATTATCCTATCTAATAAAAGAGTAATAAGCAAATTGACCATACCTCTGCTACACCCACAAGTCATGAATGAATCAGAATTGTTTTTGAAAACTAAAATTTCCCAAGGGAATATCTACTGCCCATCGATGGCCCATAAAAGTATCCTATCTAATAAAAGAGTAATATGCAAATTAACCATCAGTCCACTACACCCACAAGCCACGCCCACATGCCAATCAGGAGCGAGTATGCAAATTAACCCAACCAAGATGGCTGGGGCCACAGAGAGAGCAGGAGGTTTGGGTTTCCCCAACAATGGAGGAAGCCAAGCTTTCTGCACACCCTGTCCTGCCTTGGCCTCTACTAAAGGCTACAAAGTTTCAATTATAGAAGATAAATAAATCCCAACAAAAATGGTGGCAGCCACAGAGCTGGAGAGAGCAGGAGGCTTGAGTTGCCCCCAATGATGGAGGAAGCCAAGTTTCCGCAGCCCTGGCCTGCCTTGGCCTCCGCTTAAGGCTACAAAGTTTCAATTATAGAAGATACATAAATCCCAACAAAAATGGCTGCGGCCACAGAGCAAGCAGGAAACTTGGCTCCACTCAAGGATACAAAGTTTCAATTATAGAAGATAAAAAAATCCCAGATACCAGGGCCTCCGCTTGGGTTGCTGGGGGGCATGGCCGGCCTGCAAACCACCACAGGCCCCTCACCCAGGCCGCCCCACACCCCAAGGGAACCCCCACCCTGATCTGGGTCACCCTTCAGGGCAAACCAGCCAGCCCCCACCCATATACCAGGCCTCTATCCAGTCTAATAAAAGAGTAATATGCAAATTGACTGTCACTCCAGCACATAAGATGGCTGCCCCCATGTGGTCAAAGATCCTGTCCCCATGTGGACACAAGATGGCCACCACAAGATGACCAGCAGGGGAGGGCAGTTGGGAGGGACCAGGCCTGCAAGGGAGGGCAGTTGGGGGCAATCAAGCCTGCAGGGGAGGGCAGTTAGGGGTGACCAGGCCTGCAGGGGAGGGCAGTTAGGGGTTACCAGGCCAGCAGGGGAGGGCAGTTAGGGGCAAACAGTCTGGCAGCAGAGCAGTTAGGCATCAATCAGGCTGGCAGGGGAGTGGTTAGGGGGTGATCACGTTAGCAGGCAGAAGCGGTTAGGGTCTATCAGGAAGGCAGTCAGGTGAGTAGTTGGGAGCCAGCAGTCCTGGATTGTGAGAGGGATGTCCGACTGCCTGTTTAGGCCCGATCCTTCGGAATTGGGCCTAAACGGGCAGTCAGACATCCTTCGAGGGGTCCCAGATTGGAGAGGGTGCAGGCTGGGCTGAGGGACACATACACCCGTACACAAATTTTGTGCACCGGGCCTCTAGTTTACCTATAAGTGAAGAATGTCAAATATCTATAAAATGGCAGTCCTACTTTATATAGGTTTCATGTAGAAACCTAAGGTGAATTTTCTTCTTTGAGAGACTTTGTGTGCATTTCTGGCTTATTATTTTTAAATAGAATGTCAAATATAGTACTAAAGCACAAAAACTATATTTTTAAACATTTTGGTGGCTGCAAATCTGCCCCTTTATAATGGGGATATCAATTTACTAGCTAAATAGATGATAGATAGTAGATAGGTGATAGATAGATAGATAGATAGATAGATAGATATTTGATAGATAAACGATAGATTTTTATTTTTGTTGCAATAATTTATAAGCTTACTTTAATTATGACTTTTAATTTAGGTAATGTTTCCACTTTCAGAACAAATGAATAGACTTCCTTATAAGTTCTGAAAAATATATTCAAATCCTTAAGAAAAACAGAAACATTAAAATGTGGCCAGTTACTTCTTTGTGTCTTTCTCTGTATCCAATGGAAATAACAAAAGATAGCAATTTCCAAACTAATGATGAAATACATTTTTTTTTTTTGCAATTTATTTTAAAGAAATGTCACAGGAAAGTCTCTGCAGAATGATTGTCTGTGAAAATGAGTGAGAAAGAGAGGAAACTAAAACAAAACTTATTTCTTTGGCTGGAGGACATAGTTTAGAGATTTTTCTTCTCTCCTGAATGCCCAACATATTTTCAATAATACATTCAATTCAAATTTCATTTGCATTAAAATGCCACTAATGAGAAAATATTTGACATGCTAACTTAAAGAAACTGCTACACAGCGGTTAATGAAGTTATACATACCTGCTTCAATTCAGTTTACAATTGGCAAAAATAAGTATTGTCTTCCAAATGTTCAATTCAGTTATGTTTTGCATAACATTTAAGAATGTGTTCTTACTCAAAGCTTTGTGTAAATATAGGAAACAGGTTATACTTAATAGTTGTGCTGTACCAGCACGGCCAAGGGTAAACCTGAGGAGGTGTGGTGAAAGACTGAAGAAAAGACAGACAAGAGAATACAGCTGGGGCTCAGTGGATCTCCTGTGTCTGGATGAGGACACAAAAGACCCAGCCTGCAAGCCGATGCTTTATTTTACAGTCTGATTAAAACAAGGGTGGATTAACATGTGTACAAATGTTCTTGTTTTGGCAACACTTACTCACCTCCCACAGCCCATTAGCTACTTAGGAAGGAATTAGGAGGGCTACAAGGTCAGGTTTAATTATGCCAGGAGAGCTCTGCCCTCCAGGCTGGGACTTGTTTGTGGCCCTGCCACAGGTCAGCCTGAGGCTTGACACTGGAGCCACTCCTTACATCTAGTCATCAAACTTTTCACAATCTATTCAAGATAATTATTCTGCTAAGTTTTGAAATATAAACAATTTTCTTTGAAAATAAAGTTTTAAAAACAAGCTTAACTTATTTTTACTTACAACAATTTGGTTTTAAACCTTTGTTATTCAAAAGTGTGAAATTTATATTCTATGATGAGAAAATAAATATAGATCAAACTTTTTATACCGTTTGTTTAATGAATGTTTGCTTTAAATAAACACCCTTTGAAATATTTTCAGATAGGGCTCACTATAAGATGATAGATCGTTAGAGCAAAAGCAGAAATACAAAAGGACTATAGGAGCTAGAATTTGAAGACCCAAAACAACAGTTTAAAACTTACTAGCTTTTATTCAGGTAATCAGTCAATGTTATTTTATTGACTCTAAATATATGAACTTATCTTTTACTTTCCCCTATGCTTTGACAAATTGTCAAAATAAAATTGATACAATTATATCTTCACTGATTTTTTTTCTTTGCCTTTGAAATTGCAGTTCTTCTACAGGAAAAGCATTTTATATAGCATAAGGTAGATAGGCCTTGGGCTCTGCACTCAGCCTAGCCTCAGAATGCTGGTTCCTTTTGGTACCATTTATCTCTTATTGTATTAGAGTAGTTACTTAAGGTTTCAAAACTTCAGTTTTCTCATCTGTACAATGGTGATAATAATAGCACCTGCCTACTAGACCCATCATTCCAGTTAAGGTTAAAAGATCAAATTCATGTCCATTGCTTAGAAGAGGAACTAGAATGTTGCATAAGTTTTCAATTTATGTCTTTATTCAAGGAAATCAAGATTAATAATAAGGCTATAAATAATAGTGTTTGTTTTATTATATTCAGGAAAAATGGCATAATTCCTTTCTGTCTCATTTCCTCTAACCTTTAAAATTATAGTTATATAACTTCTTTATTTGTGTGCATCATTATCTGCACTGATGACAGAGCTATTAGGCTACTTAGAGACAGAGGTTCTCTCAGAGGAGTCCTGAGGTCTCTTTGCTCAAATATTCCCTAACCACAAAGACCTTGCCTGCCTTTTCTCCTTTCTTCTCAACACCCTTATCCTCCTTTATTTCTCTTTGTATCATTTATCATCATCTACCATATTCCATGTTTTCTTTCTACTCTTGTTAGGATGCTTGCTACGTGAAAACGAAGATCTATCTCTCTTGTTTGATGGTGCCTAGGAGATATAGTACATAGTAATCCCACAACAGGTACTAGTTAAATATTTTTGAGTGAATGAATGAATTTATATTTAGAGATCAATGACTGGAAAAAACTAGAAATCTATTACCATGCAATTTTGCAGTACATAAGTAGTATTAGGAAAGGGTACATTTGACAGCCTTTGGTAGTAAAGTTTACTTATCATCCCTTCCCCAATACCGACCCATAAGAAATACATTCTTAAAATTGGCAGAGCTATTTTATCTGCTTAAAGCTGATTAATATTTCACACCTTTGTACATAAAATCTGCTAGGGTCTACAGCATCTTTTTACATGTATGATCAGAAATAGTGCCTGCATTCAATTTCATTCTGCCTCTTATCTCCCTGTCTTAGCTTAAAGTTTCTTAGAAAGCAGATCCTGGGGGCATATTTTGTGATAATGGATTATTGGGAAGTGCTTTTTCAAGGAAGCAGATAGAAAGAGAAGTGGGGAGGACAACTATTTGGAAGTATATAACCCAGCTGGCCAGAGCATCATGGTAGGCTGACTGTTAAGGTCTCATCGAAGAGGTTTTGAAACTCGTTTGAAGTGTATAAAAATGATAGAGGAGCTTACAAAAGGGAAAATAATTTACCTATAGACTTTTATTTTCAGTGGCCAAAGTTTGTCTCAAGAATTTCATATCCTTCCATTTTCTTGGTTATACATGCTTAGGGTCTGAGCAGATCTTGCAGTTATTAGGAATTCAGTGGTAACTGGGAAGTCCTTGATCAGAAGAGCACCCTGCACACAGACTTGAAGCAAGGTACTGCTAGTATGGCTCACACATGTGTAAAGTCTGGGAACTGTCACCACAGCTTACCCCTGTGTCAGTAGCAGAGCGAGTAGCAGGTAGCAGTGACCTGGCTGCTTGTCCATGATGGGGACATATGCAAGTTGTTGCTAGTGTGTCCCCAGCTGGAAAGCCAGACAAGAGCCCTGATCTGGGGTAAGAGCGCACTGAGTCCCCACATGTGTTTATCCCTCGGTGCATGTGTGCTGGAAAAGTGTTCTGGGCCTGTACCAATAACCTTCCTAGATTCAAGGTGTTCAATCAACAAAACTCTAAATGTAAATTAAAGTACACATAGTTTTTAAAAATACCTGACTCTTGCTTTAAGCACAATATAAAATGGAATTTACCTAACTTCTGTTTTAAAAATCTCATTTGAACCAAACATTTTTGTAGTGTAAAGTTAAAACTTGCAGAAAAATGTAATAGATAATAATGTCATAATTTATAAACATTAAAGATCATCCAGCTAACAATATCAATGCTTACTATTGCTTTTTAAAAAGAATTTATAAGAGTAGAAACATTAAATCACACATCAACTAAGAGACAGCATTATATACAGCTCTGCTTCTCCAACATAGATATGTATAACAATATCCCCCCACCCTGATAAGAACCAGTAATAAGATATTAGGAATAGAAAAAATTAGTGCTTTTTCTGGAGCTCAGTTTTACTCAGACTTAAGAAGATACCTTGATTCTTCATTTTCTGTGTCAGACAATCTAATATGAGAAAATATTTTTGTGTGTGATGTATATTATGTAAAAAAATCTTTCCTCCATGCAAGCAGGGGAACCTATATTAATATGACATTCTCATTACAGAGAATGGACTACTTGCTGTGGAGAAAGTTAATTATATTAATTTTACTGACCTGCATAGCTTTTGAAATCACCACTTAGATCCAGAAACTGAGTAGTAAACATTACCAATCAATCTAAAACAAGTATGGCATTCTTATATTTACTTTAAAAATACATTTTAGAGTTGTAGATATATAACTGAACCTAAAGATAAATTTCTTAGAATAACTTGATTAATAAATATCCCTCTGGAAATGACTAACCAAAATTTTATATTTTATGCATCTTAAAAGAGACAAGTCTTGGTTGAGAGAGAAATACAAAAAATATGACATTATATGGTGAAGATCTTGAAATCGATGAATTCTCACTCTAGCAATGTTCTAGAAATGGCTGAATACATTTTGGTTCCAAGAGAGGCAAATAATCTGACCAACAAAAACCCACCAAAAAACAATTTCAAACATCCTCAAGTAAAAAAATTAATGTGTTCAAAGGATACCTGGAAAAGGTAAGAAAAAAACTGAGGCACAGAAAGCTATTTAACTTAGAATTGGATAAAATCATGGGCATTATTTCCATAACCATTTTATTTATCCTTTTTTATTATTTTTACAATGAAAATATTAGATGAAGACATGAGAATTTAAAATTGCTAACAGCCAACATAAATAGTGGAGAAATTATAAATGCAAAAGGAAATCAACAAAAACACTGTGTGGTTTTATGTATGCTTGGGCCACTGGAAAATAGGTAAAGCTGCTTTGGAAAGACTGTTTTATACAATGACTATAACAGCAGCCAATGATTCCTTTATCAAAAACCCTGGTTTTATCAGTGTATTAAACTAGTAAAATATAAAGTTATATTTGAAAATATCATTTGAAATCTTCATCCAATACAATATGTATCAAATTTCTTAACATGTTTATATACTTTGATCAAGTATTTTCTTCTCTAGAAATCTATCTTAAGATGAGCTTAAAAAATGATATATGGAGCCGAAACCGGTTTGGCTCAGTGGATAGAGCGTCGGCCTGCGGACTGAAGGGTCCCGGGTTCGATTCCGGTCAAGGGCATGTACCTTGGTTGCGGGCACATCCCTAGTGGGAGGTGTGCAGGAGGCAGCTGATCGATGTTTCTCTCTCATCGATGTTTCTAGCTTTCTATCCCTCTCCTTTCCTCTCTGTAAAATATCAATAAAAAATATATTTAAAAAAATGGGTGGAAAAAAAATGATATATGGAATATTATTGTAGGAAAATTTCAAATATTAAATATTAAGATATAATCTGCAAATCTAATACTAAGGAAGTGATAACTTAAAATATCATAATTGTAAGATGAACTAGCGTAAAACTAATTATGTTTAATGGTATATTGTATGGCATGATGACTTAGTCTGTTTAGGATGCCATAACAATATACCACAGCCTGGATGGCTTCAACAACAGAAATTTATTTTCACAGTTCTTTTTTAAAAAATATATTTTTATTGCTTTCAGAGAGGAAGAGAGGAAGAGAGATAGAAACATCAATGAGAGCATCATTGACCAGTTGCCTCCTGCATGCCCCCTACGGGGGATGGAGCTCCCAACCGGCACATGCCCTGACTGAGAATTCAACAGGTGACCTCAGTGTTGTGCTCAACCACTGAGCTATGCTGCCTGGGCTGTTTCACAGTTCTGAAGTCTGGGAAGCACAAAATCAAGGTGCTGGCAAAACAGGTTTGACTCTAAGTTCTCATCTCTTGGCTCTTAGAGGCAGTCACCATCTCGCTGTGTGCTCATGTGGTGACTTCTTTGTGCTTTCCAGAGAGTGTCAGAAAGAATTATCTGATATCTTTTCTAATAAAGACACTATTTCTATCATATTAGAGTCCCACCATTACGACCTTATTTAACCTAAATTACTTTCTGCAGGCCCCATCTCCAAATACAGCCACACTGTAGGTTAAGGCTACAATATATAAATTTGTAGGGGACACAAACATTTAGCCCATAATGTGTGGCAAACATTTCTTGTATAACATTATGAGAAAATCATTATAACCTTTTAAATACTATATTATGTTAGTTTCATAAATATTAAATTTCTTTTTTATAAATAGAATTTTTTATTTGAAGAAGAATGCATTAAAAGGGTAGAGAAAAAGAAAATGGTAAAAATACTTACCAGAAAACTGTTATAACAGTGTAGATGAAAAGTGTGTTATCAATTCAACGAATTGTTTTACAAAAGATACTGAAGTAATTATTTCTACAAAGTCAAATCCGAGACATAATTGGACATACAATAACTCAGGAAAAATGGTAAGAAAATACTTATAGGCATAGCCCATGGACATGGGCAATAGAGTAGTGAAGACATGGGCGGGGGGGGGCAGAGGGTTTGGGAGGGGGGAGACAGGAATATATCTATAATACTATCAATAATACAAAGTTTATTAAAAATAAAAGAAAGAATACATGAGGGGAGAAAATGTGAGCTGACAGACTCAGTTTAAAAATAGAAGGAAAGTGGTCTAGTTTCATTTTTTTGTACATATCTGTACAATTTTTCCAGCACCATTTATTGACTAAACTGTCTTTATCCCATTCATGTTCTTGCCTTATTTGTCAAATATTATTTGACCATAAAAGTATGGGTTTATTTCTGGGCTCTCTACTCTGTTCCATTGATCTATATGTCCGTCTTTATGCCAGTACCATAATGTTTTAATTACTATGACCTTTTAGTATAGTTTGATAAATGATAAAGCTAATTATATGAAATAAGTAGAAATAAAAAAAATTCAAATTATCACAGGTAAAATAGTAAATCTGTGGAAGTAATATAGAACTCACAAATGGTATATTGTTGAAAGCAATATTGTAGAAATTTATAAGTATTAGGTTATATATGATTCTCTGAGTAATAAGTTAATTGTGTAATATAGATTATTATACACAGTTACACTTCATTTCTGATTGAATATGTCTTATTGACTGCATATTTTATTAAATACTGCTACACTTTCCATGTAGTAGAGACTTTTGATGTAAGTATTTCTTATGAATTTCTAGTTGAAGACAGTGTGATCAGAAATGTATATAGAATTCCTATATTCTATCTTGGGAAAATAATTGAGGCTTAAGATGAATATATATTCAGTTTTTTTGAAAGTTATGTGTATATTCTAAAATAAGGATAGTTTTTTATTTTAAAATTCACTATAAATTAAAATATATTATTATGTAATTTGTGATATTTTAATATGCTATGTTTTCATTAATATTCTATAACTGCATATGTTATAATGAGATAATGCAATAAATCAAAATCTACTACTAATATCTTTCTGTTTGCCTCATTATCTACTTTTTAGTGAATACTATTGTTATGCTTTTGAAACTAAAGAATGTAATTCATAAAGGATGCATAAAGAAATGCATTTTTTAATTTTTAAAAAGCCCTATTTTTCTAAGTTAATGTTTTGTCTTGAATTCCAGCTGATATACATTGAAGAACCACATAAATAAATATTTTCCTGGCTAAAATGTCTCAAGAAGAAAAATAAGACCAGCTTAAGTGACAGTCTCTAAATAAGAAATAAAACTAAAATGTTATAAAGTTAGCAATTACTATATGAAATCTGAATCACTCTTTGCAATCCAAGGACCTTGACTCACAGTTAACTCTTTTAAAAGGAACAATGGATAATGAGGTGAAAAAATATAAAGGTCAAGACACTGGAAGAAAATTCTCAATAGCTAAATGACAACTGTGCAAGGCCACTGGGGACATAATAGAATGAGGGATGTTTAGCAACATAATGAATTAAGCTCAATTTTTAATTGCCTGTTAGATTACATATCAAGTATCTCTAAAATAGAATTATAAAGTATAAGGTAAAACTTAGCACACAAAATGAGCTATATTAATCATTACAAAGGAACAAAGATTTCAGGAAAGTTTTTCCCCTTTTCAAAGGTCTTTAAAATTGGAAGTTAGAAGAGTAACAACAGCAACAGCAATAACAAACCGTAAACCAAAAGTCACACACACACACACAGAGGATAATATTTTAAATGTTAATCCTGATACTCTATTTTTAAATAAATCCAAATGGCTATTCAAGAATTTTAAGCTTACTTCAAAGTAAAGTTATACTATTAAAATAATGCTATTAGGCTGGAGAACTAGAGTCCCCTGGGTAACTTCTGGCCATAGAAATAAGTTGAGAGAAAAGGTTGGCAGATACATCCATTCTTTCCTCTGGTTATGTTGCTAGAATGTGGAAAAATATAAATGACCTTTTAATTAGACCTAAGCCAGTAGTAGAAAGATTACGTTTTTAAAAAGAATTCCTTTTAAAATGTGTTTTCAATAGTCATTTTTTTTTTGTATAAATATGGCTGCAGAAATTGTATGTATTTTTAAAAATAATATATTTAATATTTAATGCCCAAGTTGGAAGATATTATGTTGTGGTACCCTCTCCTTTAAACTGGATATTTTAGTAGGTGATCCATACTTTCCCCTTTAGTGGAGTGAAAAAACAAATAGGGAATGTTAAAGAAAGTAAATTATTTGATTATCTATAATAAAAAAGCATATTATGCTAATTAGACCGAACAGCCAAACAACCTTCCAGACATCCTTCTGGATGACATTCCAGATGAAGCGGGGGCTGTGAGGGAAGCCCAGATCCTGGGCGCCAGAGGGAAGCTGGTGCCGGCAGCCAGGGGAAGGAAGGCCTACTCTTGCACGAATTTTGTGCATCAGGCCTCTAGTACAAGTATAATTTTGAACATTTTTTATGGGTGATGGAAACGTAAAACTACTGTTGTGAGAGTCAGAAGGATTTGAAACAACTGTAAGTTCCATCATACATTAGTACATATGTTTGGATATATAGTTAATTTTATTTAGATCATCAAGAATTATTTTTCTAATCTCTAAAGTGATGATACATATCATATGATTATGAAAAGAAATAGATGAGATAATTTATAGCAAAATTATAAGTTTAATTATACCAAAGTTCTGTATCAAAATATCTTATTTTAATCATGATATTGATTTAAAATAAAAAATCAGGTAATAATTAATATTTTAACTGTTTTTTTTTTAATTGAAATGTAGATATAGATTTTTATTTTATTTCATAAAGACATTAGAATCACAGTAAGTGGATTAAACTTATAACCATCATACCTGAGAGGGAAAAAAAAAATTCTGTCTTTGGTTATTTCTTATTAATGTCTTCTATAATCACTTGGTAAAAACCACAACAGCAGTGCTTAGATCATCTGAGGTGTACACAAATACAGCAATATACATCATATCATTGTTAGCAGAAGAATGACTTAATACATGTTAGTATTTTATTAGGATGGGCTTGAATTACCAATGCCATATTTGAAAAAGATAAATGTAGGGATGTAGACTTTGCAAGAAAAAAAGTTAGCATATGATAACTAATAGAGCAAATGTGAAATAAACTTAAATATTTGAAGATAGAGTAAGTCAATGGTATTTCAATATTTTTTGCTTTCATAACAAATATCATTTATTTAGAATTGCATAGCTCTTAGTATGGATTTCTCTGAAAGCACACCATGAGACAAAGACTTGGGTGCCATTGTTAATTTGACAGTTCATCCAAGAGATCAGGAGTAAGAAAATGGGGAATTTGAGAATAAGAAATGCACAAGTCAAATTTTGATAATGAGTTTGCTACAATAATGAACAACTAGGGGAACCTCCAATTTTTTCTATCAGAAAGAAGGGAAGGATAGGGCATTGATCCATCAACTCCCATTTCACACTGTTTAACTTTTCTGAACTGCTGGTTTGCACTTGTATGCAGCTGGCTGGCCTTGAGCCCCTGAGAAAGCTTAACAGAGAGACCCTGTTACATGCAGTTAGTGTGGGATACTGAAAAGGGTGACAGGGATTTTCTACCACAGCTGTACTTCATCAAGTAGCTTGAAGATTGGAGTGGGGGTGGGGGGCGATATTGCTGGTGCTCACAGGTGTCTACTACACCTATATTTCCCACTGCTCTGTAATATTTAGTCAACACATGATTACCACTTTAAGAGGCCACAGTTTATTATAGGAATTCAGTCAAAGTAGAGCCCATGCAATAAAAGTGACTTGGAAGATAATGGACCCAATTCTGAAAAGAAATGGTTGAAGAAAGTATGAATATTATGCCTAGATATAATAATACTCAGGGGAAATATGATAGAAGTCCTCAAATATTTGAAATTTTTCATGTGGAAGACAGCATGCACTTTTCTTTATATCTAAAAGCATGAAGTTGAGGCAAACATGTGAACTTTAAGTGGAGAAGATTAAGCTTGAAATAGGAAAGACTGCAGTATGAAATCTTTCTAATAATGGACTGGGCTGCAGCCAAGGTTAATGCATGTCCAATCACAGGAGTTGGTCAAACAGAGACTAGTTGGACCACTTGTTAGAGATGTTTAGAGAAGAATAACTTGTCATAGAGGAGGTTAAATATACACACAATATTATGTAATTCTATAAATGCCAGGGAAAATTAGGCTTATCAATTTTTTTTCACTCAAAAGTATGTATTGAGAGTTGTAATAGACATCAGGTGTCCAATGATAGAAACGTGTTGAATGGTATGGTAAGGAGATATTCAATATATGTCTATGTAAGTTTTATAAAGGAAAATCATAGACAGTAAAGTTAAATAATAACAGGAGAGGTGAATAGGATTTATTTTGAATGATCAAGGAAGTCCTTAAACCAAACAATAATATTTAAACTGAGACAGACCTCAAGGAAGCAAATTGGAAGAGTTGTCCGATACTAGGAGACAAAATATCCTATAATTTAGGGTTTAGCACTCCAAGAGTCTCTCTAGTCATATATCTTTATCATCAACAATCTATCACCCAATCATAAAATTCTATGCAAGTTACTATCGGCATGTACTCAATTTGAAACTGTACAGAGAGCTTAAATTTAATGGCAATAGGAAATACTCTGCATAAAATACAATGAATGGGTTAAAGCAGTTAAATGTGCTGTGGAAGATTTTAGAAATTCTCAAGGAAAACTATGTATTAATTCACTATTTTGTATTTTTATTTAAGACGAATCTCTTGAAATATTATTAAAGCCACATGTATTAAAGCATTTACTAAAATGTATCTTTAGAATTAAATAAAACAAAAGTATAAAAACAAAATAACACTTTAAAAAATAAGTTCTCCTGAGAAGTAAGTTACATCATTGGTTCAATTTATTTGTTTGCTCATTCATTTTAGCTTTCCATGTTATTTTTCAGTATGAATACAATATTAAAAAGACTTAACCTCTACGGGGTTTATGCTGTTACCAGATTAACCTTTGGTTCTAGCAATTAAAATGTTGTCACATGATGAGCAAAAGGGGGCTACATTCTGCAGTAAAAAATTAGTCCAGAAAAGCTGATCTTGGAACAATATTTTCAAAAGATACATATGATTCGCTCTAGACTATAATATGTATTATTCTTAGGAAACAATCTTGCAGCGTGACAAAACTGGTGATTTCCTGATAATGTGTAATTTAAGAAGGTACAAATTGTCTCAGAAAATAATCAAGCTTGTTATTAGCATGTACTTAGAGTGTCATATATTCACTTTCCTACTGTGGAATAAAGATCAATTTTAGTCTTTCGTAGATGAAAATGAGTTGTGAACATTTTGTGAAAAAGCAGAGTTACTAATGAGTACTTGTTAGGAAACTATATCAAGAATTTTAGGGGCCTATAAAGAATTGGCATAACAGGATATATTTTTCTCATTCTCATGGAAATTGAGAAAGCTGAATGGTTCACTCATTAGGCAAAGTGCCTGCATGTTCAACTGGATAACAACCATACAAATACATATTAAATTTCCACAAGTAAGTTTTTGGTTTTCTTTGGACAAAAAAATGTTTGTTCTATACTATGAATCACTTTTCTTTTAATTTTTATTTATTTCCTGGCAATTACTAATGTAAAAGCTCCATATTATTTCATATTATCATTTTACTTTGAAATAAACTATATTATAGAAAAATACAAATTAGTGAGTATTCTGAGACATTTCCTGATTTAATGGTAACCAGCAAGCTAGTTGTACAATTTTATTTATGAACTAATATTTTAAGGCATAATTGTAAAAATAGCATAGATCAAGTTTTGAGAAATCTATACTAATAAAAGGGTAATATGCAAATTGGTCATGACACCCTCACACTAACAACCAAACAGCAGGCTATGTGGGGTGACCAGGCTGGCAGGGGGGTTAGTGAGGGACGGCCAAACGACTGAACAGCAGGCTGCGTGGGGTGACCAGGCTGGCAGGGGGGTAGTGAGGGGCAATCAGGCCAGCAGGCAGAGGTGGTTAGGGGTGATCAGGCTTGCAGGCAGAGGCAGTTAGAGATAATCAGGCTGGCAGGGGGGCCAGTTAGGGGCGATCAGGCAGGCAGGCAGGTGAGCAGTTAGGAGCCAGTGGTCTCAGATTGTGAGAGGAATGTCCTACTGCCGGTTTTGGCCCGATCCATGGATCGGGCCAAGACCGGCACTCAGACATCCCCCAAGGGGTCGCAGATTGGAGAGGGTAGGGGCTGGACTGAGGGGACCCTGCCCCCTGTGCACAAATATCTTGCACCAGGCCTATAGTACTTTTATAAAAGGTTATCTATGTTTTCTGAAACACTTTGCAAACTTCTATTCCTTTTAATCCTTAGTAGTATTTTCTACCTATTTCTTTTTTGACAGGAAAGTTCACGCTATCCATAGTCTTTCTCTAGTCTGATTTCCAAAACCCTATGCTCATTTTTCAGTTATCTCCTGGAATGTTTCCATTATTAATATGCTATTCACACTCTGCATGAAATACATTTGACACAAGTTTAAAATTCCTCTTTCCATCTTATAAGGACTTACCAACTCACAATTATAATTAGGAAATAGTCATTTGTTCCTGTATCTTTTGTTTTCTAATGTATCTCAATTTAAACTTACAGAGGGATAATTTTTGACTTGCACACTATATCACTGAAATCCGTTCCTATTTTCCCACCTGTAAAATTGAAAAGCTTGGATATTAAATTTGAATATACTAAAACATATGTTGAAACACTCTGCTCATATGATGCATTCTATTCTATCATAAAAATAAATGGTAGTACTTATCTTGATAAAACATAATTATGTCATTTACTTTAATTTTTTAAATCTAAAACTAGACAGAAAAATATATTCCAAACTAACAAAAGGTAACGCAAATGCCAACCAGTCTCATGAACTCACTGAGGTGGCACACTTCCACAGTTCCACACAACATACAACTTAAATGCTGGGAGCTATATAAAAGGGGAGACATTTAAATGCAGAAGCTAAAATTGTGTTTAAACAGAAAATTAAGGTAAACAGATTTACACAATTTATATATTTTTGTTAATGTTTGTGGCTTCAAAATCTATACGTACCTTTAAATGTGTCCTTAATGTTTTTGGTGTATATTTATTTGCATTATTGAGGTAAAGTTAGCATCCTTATGACTTTTTGAAAACAAATTATTGTTAATTTTGATAAGGTGGGCATTTGCAAAGCTGAATCATTGGCTTATTAATTAGAAGACAAGTATGTTATTGGCAAAATACAAGATCCCATGTAGATCTAATGTTAGACCGACTTATAGCTTTGAAAGACTCTATGATTAGCCTCATCTTGAAAAATTGCAAAGACCTGGAATATCTATTTAATCTTTTTTAGAAAAGCTTTATTTATATACATTTTATGTTTTCATAATTATATTTCACTTTTTTGAGTTAGGTTTGTTGTTGTGTCATATTTTTTTAAAATTATGAAAGAATCCAGATGCTATAATATCTACTCACTTTTCTCAGTTTCCTAAAAAAATGAGAATAAATCAAATTTTCAGGTTTAATTTCACTGGTGAATTGGAAATATATAACACACTAGCACTTTTCTCTTGGGACTATTTGGCATTTTATGATTCATTGTAATATCTGGCATAAACACTTTTTGACACAGGATTGGTAAAAATATGAAACTGAAATTACCGTCTGCTGAAAGCCACTCATGGTTATCCACCTGTAAAGGAATTTGCTAATTCCAATGATTTTCCATTGACATCATTATCATCTGATTTTACAAAAGGTGAGTGTATATTTATAGACTTAGATATCATATGGCAAGAGCAATTCAAATGGATTAATGATTAATGCAAATGCAATGTTGGAACTAGAACTTCATCATACCAGTGAATATAAAGGTAGAATTGTCTACAAAGATGAATTTACCAATAGCTATTCATAATTTCAGGTATTTTAATAAAATTTCAGTAAATTCAGTAATATTTTGCAGTAACATAAACAGGGAAGTTGATGATTTGTAAAAGAATAGGGTTAAACTTCAAAATTATAAAACACACACACACACATACACACACACAGTACTCCCTTGCCCTGCATAGTAATTTATTATCATTTTCACTAATTCACCTTTCAGGGTGATTATTTGCATTTTTTAACTCATTTTTTTTTCTAACAAAGTACTTTAATGGTCTGGCTTACTTTATCAAGCTATCTCTTACTTTCCCACAAATTCACTTACCAGCATGCAGTACATACTTGTTTTATTAAATGTGGAATCTAATTCATGTCAATTTATATTGTTTATATTTTCAAATTTAAACATTGTATATCTACATATTTGCATTTAATGTTCATTTCAATGGCATTTTCAAATTTTATTTTAAAATGAATATAAGCTTAATTTTTGTTTAGACATAGCTTAAGGACCTTAGTTGAGTATGTACATTTAAAAAAGGAATCATGAATTTTTCATACCATATTTATGCTACTTTTGCTTTATTTTTGATGTTTTTATAAAATATAGAATGTTTCAAAAATGAAGTAATAATAAGAAAAATTCCAATGCTATAAATTGATTAGCATATTTATTCATTTGCTAACAAGTATATAATTTTTAAAAAATATATAAGTAATAACTGATTATCCTTTAAGTGTAACTTTAAAAATAAAACTAAAGTCTCTGTTAGTCATTTTATCTCACTCCTTAGAAATAAATAAAATAATTTACAAATGTATATCTTTTCAGTATATGCTATTCTTTTGCACAAATATGTTTGAGAGAGAAATATTTTTTGCTGATTTTCAAATGTATTTAATTGGCATCATAACGTAAAAAGTAGTCTGTAACATTATTCTCAAAACATGTTATTCAATTCCCTTTGAAGTCTACATAATAATGCAGATGTATCTAATTTATCCCTAATTACTATTTTCATGATTTGTACTTCCTTTTAAAATGATTTTAAAATAGGAGAAAAGTCATTGATTTATTTCCTTAAAAGTTATAAAATCTTTTCTGTTGTATGTATCATTTTCTTGTATTAAAGAAAAACAATGCTGCCATTTATCTAAAGGAAAAAAATGCAAATGGATATTCTACTTTCACATCATAAATTAATATAATCTATATTTATAAGGAAATGTATAGTATTTTAACTTTTGTTAGATAATATAGGATTTAAAAAATATGTAATATATTATAGTAATGGCCATGTTTAAAGAGATTATTAGGAAAAGTGTTGATGACAATTAATACTTAGTAAGCCACATCAAATATTTATACTATTTAGGGCTCTTTTTTTCCATGATACAAAGAGAGACAGAAAGATAGATATGCTTCTCTAAATTATATTTTTTCAAATAGATATTAAGAGGATAAAAACAAAACAGAAGATTCTATTAGAAACTTGGTCAGGTCTTTCTATGGGATGGGTGAAATTAAAAAATAAAACTATGTTGCAAAATAGGTAATTCATTATTGTTACATTATCAAAGAGTGCAATGCATATTGGTATTTTCAAAAGAGACAGCTGTCCAAATAACTTGGGGAAGGATTACAACTCTGCCATGACTTATACCCACCCTCTGCCCATACACTCGAGGGAAGATGTGTTTAGGAAAATGAGAGGAGTGATTAGCAAAATAAAAAGAGTGATGAGCACTAATACTGTTGGACATCACATTGATTGAAGATGACTTTATGATTTAATCCAAAATAGGGAGGAATTTAGATTCCCCTTTAGAGTAACGAAGAGAAGTAATTCAGAGCCAGATGGGTAGTCTTGGTGAAAATCAATCTCCTAGATAGAACATATGGGGACCCTTGATAACTTAGTCAGAAAGGTATCAAACTCTCATCAGACACTAAATCACAAAGTTAGCTAAATTGGGGAAAATAAAGCCTGCTGGCTGTATTAGTGTAAGTTTGTATGTAAATGTGCCTGTGTGTCTTTCTTTCAACTCTTCTTCTCCACTGTAGTCGAGATACAACTATTGCAAACTATGTAGAGAGCTTCTTGATAGGTTTTCCTGTATGCTTCATATGCTGGAAATGATAGTCAAGAAGGAACCAGGAGAGGGAAAATAGGGCCTCTTCTTATTAAAAGTAGATATGAATGTGGGCAACAGGTAGCTAGTTACATTAAGATGCATTCTCATCATATTCTTCCACCCTTACATCACCATTTATCCAGAGTAAAGTTACAGTAGATATAGGATCCAAAATGCCCAAATTACAGACACAATAGCAACATCTTTGCTAATCAGTCAAGAAATGGTACACATGCAGGTGACACTTCACCTTCAGTAAATATTTCAATTTCCTTGGGATTACCAAAGAAATTTGAATTTGTATAGTTGTAAGTAATCTGGATCATTAATAAAACACATGTTATCTGACAGTGCAATATAGACTATGTCTGTTATCTCAAAGGAATTCAGGTAGTAAGCTGCCATAGGATGATGCTTTATCAGTATTAAGACCCCATGCAATGAATGTCAATGAGATGTCAATACCTTTATTATAGTGTGTTCATATAATTGAAGGTACTCAAAAGTTACTACTTAATAAATAAAAACAGATTTCTAGGATAGAAAAAATGATATGCAAATATTTTGTTTTAAAATAAGTGCATTTTGGGGAGATCCAACATGGCGGCCGACAGGATAGCAGGGAGAGAGAGTGTGACAGAGTAAAGAAGTGAGAGGGACGTGTGTGAATGTGTGTGGTGGATGTGTGTGGTGGATGTGTGGGTGAGTAAGGGACAGATAGATACCTCAGGAGTCCCAGGGACTGGCATATCAGGCTCAACTAGACAGCGAGCTCTTCCTACAGGTGCAGGCACCCCAAGGCCAGCTTGGCTTTGGCACAGAACGCACACCATGTTGTAGAGGGGAGCAAAGGAAACCAGGAGTTCTGCCACAACAATATGCAGATTGACCTCAGACAGCACCCCAGACCTGTGCAGGGAGCCGCTTGCCAGCCATAACCCACATGGATCTACCACCATGTTCCAGCAGTGAGCAGCACAGTACCGTGACATGAGTCTCAGACATCTGCATTAAGAGTGCACCAGACAGACCTTCAGAGTTCTCCATCTTAGCCAGAGCCCAAACCTAGCATCCCAGGAGCCCATGCTTCAGGTACCTGTGCTTTGAGTGCAAGCCATGGGTACCCCACTACCCGCTCCATCCCTGATTCCAATTGAGAACCGCAGCCCGATGTGTGCTAAACCCCCACCCAGACAGATCCTTTGCAGGCAAGTGCCCTGCCCTGGGCACAGACAGAGCATGCTCTGAGGCAGACAGAGCCCTCACCAGGCCAGGTCCCCAACCCTGGCACAGACCATGCTTGCTCCACCCAGACAGATCCTTTGCAGGCAAGTGCCCTGCCCTGGGCACAGACGGAACATGCTCTGTGGTAGACTGAGCCCTCCCTGGGCAAGCATTCTGCCCCCAGCACAGACTGTGTGGGCTTTGCCACCAAATGTGCAGAGCTCTTGCCAGGTGAGGCCCCACTCCTGGCACAGACTGAGTGCACTCTGCAGCCAGATCAGACAGAGCTGCAGCCCACTGTGTGCTACACACCAGACAGAGACAGAGCCTTTGGTTGGTGTGCACCCTGCCCCCAGCACAGACAGAGCTGTCACCTGATGCATGCCCTACCCTCATCCCAGGTCAGAGATGCTGGTGTGACCTGGTGTGCCCAACCACAGGTTACAGGGCCACATTGTAAGTGCACTGCCAGAGGGACCTAGGGCACCATCCCACCGTAGGGGATGGCACCACACAGTGAATTGCATGCAAAAGGGCTCTGGGTCCTAACAGAGAGTCACACACCAGAAGAACTGTGCACCCCACCCACCAACCCCAAGAAATGGATAATTCAGGACCAGAACTGTGGGAGAAGTGGGTACAACTAAGAGCAGAGACAATAAAGATGTAAAACTCAGGGCAAACTCAGCCCCCGGGGCTAGCAAGTCCACGATCAGTGGACTACGAAGGGTTTTGACACCTCGGAACCCAAGCAGGGATCCCAGGGCCAGAAAGAGACAAAAAATGGGGAGGCAACAAAACAATCACCAAAGGAAAGAAAAGGAGGAATAGCCAGATAAGGAACTAAATGAAACAAGACATGCAATATGTCCGAAAAATAATTCAGAGTATCGATCATACAGTTCATAAACTGGATGGATGAGAAAAACAACAACTTATATAAGAATCAGAAGGAAATTAAAAATAATATACCTATAATAAAGAATATGATGGAAAGTTTCTACGGTAGACTAGAAGAAGTGGAGGACCAAACTAGTGAGTTAGAGGATAGGGCAGTAAAACACATCCAATATGAACAATTGGAGAAAAAATATTAGAAAGCAGGAGGAGAGCCTCAGGGAACTCTGGGACAACATGAAATGAAGTAATATACATATAATAGGGGTGTCAGAAGGACAAGAGGAGCAAGGATTAGGAAACTTATTTGAAGAAATAACAGAAAAGTTCCCTGACATGGGAAAGAAAAAAGTCACTCAAACACAGAGTCCCAAACAAGATGAACCAAAAAAGACCCACACCAAGACATGTTGTAATTACAACGGCAAATATTAAGGACAAAGAGAGAATGTTAAACACTGTAAGAGAGAAATAGAGAGTAACCTACAGAGGATCTCCCATTACATTATCAAATGATTTCTCAACAGAAACACATCAGGCCAGAAGGGAATGAAATGAAGTATACAAAGTGATGCAAAGCAAGGGTCTGAATCCAAGAATACTCTACTTGGCAAGGCTATCAATAAAATTGAAGGGGAAATCAGGAGCTTCACAGATAAAAAAAAAAAAAAAAAGCTAAGGGAGATTATCACTACCAACCTAGCAATGCAAGAAATGCTAAAGGGACTCCTGTAAAAAGAAGAAACAGAAAGGGAAGAAGGAACAAATGCATAAACAATAAAAATGGCTACAAACAAGTACCTATCAATAATAACCTTAAATGTAAATGGACTAAATGCACCAATCTAAAGACATAGAGTGGCTGAATGGATAAGAAAACATGACTCATGTATATGCTGTCTACAAGAGACCCAACTCAGAACAAGAGACTCATACAGACTAAAAGTGAAGGGATGGAAAAATATTTTCCAGGCAGATGGAAACAAACAAACAAACAAAAGCTGGGGTAGCAATACCTATATCTGACAAAATAGACCTCAGAGTGAAAGACATAACAAGAGATAAGGAAGGTCACTTCATAATATTAAGGGATCACTACAACAAGAGGATATAACTCTGGTAAACATATATGCACCCAATATAGGAGCACCCAAATACATCCAAAAAAAACAAAACAAACAAAACTTCTGGAAGATATCAAGGGAGAGATCAACAGCAATACAATCATAGTATGGGACTTTAATACCACATTAACATCACTGGATAAATTCCCTAGACAAAAATCAGCAAAGAAGGATAAATCTTAAATGACTCACTAGATCAGATGGAATTAATATCTTCAGAACATTTCACCCAAAAGCTACAGAATATACATTCTTCTCAAGTGCACATGGGACATTTTCAAAGATAGAGCATATATTGGGACACAGGCAAAGTCTCTCCAAATTCAAGAAGATTGAAATCATATCAAGCAACTTCTCAGATTACAATGGCATAATATTAGAAATCAACTACAATAAAAGCAATAAAAAAACACACCTGTAGGCTAAATAGCATATTATTAAACAATGATTGGGTTACCAAAGAGATCAAAGAAGAAATAAAAAATATCCTGAAACAAATGACAATGAAAACACTACAATCTAAAATCTATGGGACACAGTGAAAGTAGTTCTGAAAGGGAAGTTCATAGCATTACAGACCTACCTCAAAAAACAAGACAAAATGGTAATAAACTATCAAAGTCTACAACTTAAAGAATTAGAAACAGAGCAACAAGAAAAGACCAGAGTGAGTAGAAGGAAGGAAATAATAAAGATTAGGTCAGAAATAAATGACATATATATATACACACACACACACACACACACACACACACATACACACACACACACACACACACACACTCTGAGTGGCAAGATTATTATAACCACCTGATGTTTGTAGGCCAATTAGCTGTACACTGCATCTTATGGGATATGGAAGCCGAAGGCCTGTTCAAACACCTTTGCTGTATGCAGTTACCAAGATAAAACATCTCCAATTTGCACAGGAACAAAAGGATTGGACAGTCGAGCATTGGAAAAAAGTCATGTGGTCCGATGAATCACATTTCCAGTTGCATCATGCAGATGGCAGAGAGAATTTCGCGGAAACAGCATGAAAGCCTGCACTCCACATGCATGAGTACAACCCTTCAAGCTGGTGGGGGCAGTGTTATGGTTTGGGACATGTTTTCCTGACATGATTTGGGCCCTTTAATTTGTGTGGAACAACATCTGAATAGCACAACATACCTAAGTATCATTGCTGATCAAGTTCATCCTATCATGTTGATGGCGTGTATCCCAATGGAGATGGCTTCTTCCAACAAGACAATGCACCATGCCACAGTGCTCGTATTGTGCAGGAGTGGTTTCAAGAACATGAGGGAGACTTTACCTTGCTTAGGTGGCCCCCACAATCACCATATCTCAATCCAATTGAGCATTTGTGGGACGAAGTTAAAAGAGCCATCAGGCAGCTGGTTCCACAACCATCAAATCTCACAGAACTGGACAGTGCTAGTCATCAGGCATGGTGTCAGATTCCTTGCATCACCTTTCAACATCTCGTGGAGTCAATGCCAAGAAGAATCGCCGCAGTATTGAAGGCAAAAGGTGGTCCAACAAAGTACTGATGGGATGGTCATAATAATCTGGCCACTCAGTGTATATAAAAGATCAATAAAACCAAGAGCTAGTTCTTTGAAAGGATAAACAAGATTGATGAACCTCTAGCCAGGCTCTCCAAGAAGCAAAGAGAGAGGACCCAAATAAACAAAATCAGAAATGAAAGAGAGAAATAACAATAGAACCCACAACTCTATTCCAACAAACTAAACAACCCAGAGGAAATGGATATATTCCTAGAAAGATATGACCTTCCAAAACTCAATCAGGAAGAATAAAAAAAAACCTGACTAGGTGGAGAACTATGGGGGAAATTGAGGCATTAATCAAAAAACTTCCAGCAAACAAAAGCCCTGGGCCAGATAACTTCACATGGGAGTTTTACTAAACATTCAAAGAATAACTAAAACCTATCCTCCTCAGACTATTCCAAAAAAGTCAAGAGGAAGGAATACTTCCCAGTTCTTTCTATGACCCAGGAAAACCCTAATCCCACAACCAGATAAAGACACTACAAAGAAAGAGAATTACAGAAGCCAATGTATGTGATGAACATAGATGCTAAAATCTTCAAAAAAAATCATAGCATTACATTAGAAAGATCACACACCATGATCAAGTGGGATTTATTCTGGGGATGCAAGGATGGTACAATATCTGCAAATCAATAAACGTGATATACCACATAAACAATTGAGAAACAAAAATCACATAATCATGTCAATCAATGCAGAAAAAGCATTTGATAAAATCCAACACCCTTTTTTGATAAAAACTCTCAGCAAAGTGGGAATAGAGGGATCATATCTCAACCTAATAAAAGCCTTATATGACAAACCTAAAGCCAACATCATATTCAATGGGCAAACACTCAAACCATTTCCCCTAAGAACAGGAACAAGACAGAGATGCCCACTCTCTCCACTCCTGTTTGACATAGTACTAGAAGTGCTAGCATAGTGATCAATCAAGTAGAAGAAATAAAAGGCATCCAAATTAGAAAAGAAGTAAAACTCTCCTTATTCACAGATGACATGATATTGTACATTGAAAACCCTAAAGACTCCATAAAACTACTAGATTCAATAAATGAATTTGGCAATATAGCAGGATACAAAATTAATACCCAGAAATCTATGGCTTTTTTTATACTCTAATAATGAACTCACAGAAAGAGAAACAACAAAAACACTACCATTTACATGGCACCAAAAAAATTAAGATACCTAGGAATAAACTTAACTAAGGAAATAAAAGACCTATACTTGGAAAACTATAGGATGTTCAAAAAAGAAATAGAGGAAGACATAAACAAATGGAAGAATATACCATGCTCATGGATTGGTAGAAGCAACATCATTAAAATGTCCATACTACCCAAAGCAATCTATAAATTCAACGCAATCCCCATTAAAATACCAACGGCATACTTCAAAGACCTAGAACAAATTCTCCAAAAATTCATATGGAACAAAAAAGAACTTGAATAGCCACAGCAATCTTGAGAAAGAAGAACAAAGTTGGAGGTCTCACAGATATCAAGCTATATTACAAAGCCATGGTTCTCAATACTGCCTGGTACTGGCACAAGAACAAATATATAGACCAATGGAACAGAACAGAGAACCCAGAAATCGACGCAAAGCCATTATGCTCAATTAATATTTGACAAAGGAAGCAAGAGCATACAATGGAGTCAAGACAGTCTCTTCAATAAATGGTGTTGGAAAAATTGGACAGATACATTCCAAAAAAATGAAACTAGACCATCAACTTACACCATACACAAAAATAAACTCAAAGTGGATAAAGGACTTAAACATAAGATGGGAAACCATAAAAATCCTAGAAGAATCCATAGGCAGCAAAATATCAGACATATGCCAAAGCAATATCTTCACTGATACAGCTCCTAGGGCAATGGAAACTAAAGAGAAAATAAACAAATGGGACTACATCAAAATAAAAAAAAACTTCTGCACAGCAAAAGAAACCATCAACGAAACAAAAGAAAGCCCACTGCATGGGAGAACATATTTGCCAATGTTATCTCTGATAAGGGTCTAATCTCCAAAATTTATAGGGATCTCATACATCTTATCAAAAGGAATATAAACAAGCCAATCAAATAGGCAAAGGACTTAAACAGACACTTTTTGAAAGTGGAGATACAGAAGGCCATGAGATATATGAAAACATGCTCAAAGTCACTAATCATCCGAGATGCAAATCAAAACAACAATGAGATACCACCTCACACCTGTCAGAATGTACATCATCAACAAATTGACAAATGACAAGTGCTGGCGAGGATGCGGGAGAAAAAGAAACCCTTTTGCATTGCTGGTGGGAATGCAGACTGGTGCAGCCACTGTGGAAAACGGTATGGCATTTCCTCAAAAGATTAAAAATGAAACTTCCATTTGACCTAGAAATCCCACTTCTAGGAATATACCCCAAGAAATCAGAAACACCAATCCGAAATGACATATGCACCCCTATGTTCATAGCAGAACAATTTACCAAATCCAAGATTTGGAAACAGCCTAAGTGCCCATCAGCAAATGAGTGGATTAAAAAGCTGTGGTACATCTACACAATGGAATACTATGCTGCTGTAAAAAAGAAGGAACTTTTACCATTTGCAACAGCATGAATGGACCTGGAGAGCATTTATGCTAAGCAAAACAAGCCAGTCAGAGAAAGGTAAATATCACATGATCTCACTCATTTATGGAATATAATGAACAACATAAACCGATGAACAAAAATAGATCCAGAGACATAGAAGCATCGAACAGTCTGTCAATCTTCAGAAAGAATGCAAGGGAGGGTGGGGATGGGGGTTAGAGATCAACCAAAGGACTTACATGCATTCATATAAGAATACCCAATGGACACAAACACTAGGGAAGTGAGGGCAAGTCCTGCGGGTGGGGATGGCCAATGGAGGAAAAAGGAGACATATGTAATACTATATATAATACTTTAAACAATAAAGAATTTTAAAAATAATAAAAAATAAAATAAGGGAATTTTTTAAAAATGAACATAAAAATCTAGTGATTCTCCAATTTACTAGAATGTAAGCACCCTAGATCTTTTGGGAAAATTCCACATCTTTTGATACTTATTTAATCAAACTCTATTTCTATTGTAATGGAAAAGGAGCTCTAAAATAATGAAGTGAGATGCTAGGTTTTGAGTAGTGTATAATTTTAGGAAACAGAAAATCTCTAAACATGTGTATAAGATCATGCCAATCTGACATAATTCCAATCTTCATACTCTTGCCCTGCCCATTTTTTAAAACTCCACTTCAGAGATATTTTCAGAACTTTTCAAATATTGTGGCTTATTTCAAACAGTAAAATCTTTTTTAGCTTTTAGATGTGAATGCTTGAAATAACCATAGTTTATTTGGAAGAGTGTTGAGTGAATAAGTAATTCAAGCTATGTAACCTTTTTAAGTAAAAATAAAAGAAGTTGATCCAATATTGGGAATAATTTCTTCATTTGGTTTATAAATTGGTTATGAAAAATTTTGCATAAATGTTTAGAAAACATTTTGAAAAATGGTAACATTAGTGGAATAAGTAAAATTTTTTTTTCACTTAACCTAGTCAAAGGAAAACATTTATTTTGTGTGTTTTTTTTCTTTTTCATCACTCTAATGTTTCTTTATTTAGAGACCAAGGAATGCAAGTACCTCATAAATGGGCACTCTATTTTTTGTTTATAATTTTTCTCCTCTTCCTTCTTTGTTAATAGGCTTTAGGGTCATTAGGCGTTTAAACAGCTATTTATTTGAAGACACTTCCATTTTTTTTGCCTATATATATATATCAGAATCTATGTTATTTATCCTTAATAACTCCTTCCCTATGATGGTTTCTCCTACTCAAGGCAGATTTATCATATCTTCCTTGGTCATCTCTTTTATTTGGGTAAACACACCAGTTAAAGGACATCACATGGTTTTATAATGTTTTAGAAATCTCCTCTCCATGTAAGTAGGATTACCTTAGGGTTGTAACTCGTAATTTATTCAACTTTGTATTTCATGTTCTTGTTTTATGATGGTTCAGTGCTGTATTCTTCTAAGATTTTACTTTATGATGGGTACACAGTAGATATTCTTACTTTTTTTGGGGGGTGGTAGAATTTACTTGAATTATAATATAATGAAACAAAAATGAGGAGCTAAATAAGCCTATGGTTAAAAGAAAAGCAGAGGTGATTTACTTCACATAAATCTAAAATTAATAGTTTTAAAATACAAGGTTTTTACAACTTAAAATTTAGAGTGATAATGGAGAAAATATGAAAATCTCTACAAACTGATTGAAAACATCTTGATAAATGAAGAAAACAAGAAATCCAAAGAAAAATGCTCAGGAAACCAACATTAGGAATTAAAAAACCAAGATAGATCAAATAAACAATACTATCAAATTACTCTGACTTATGAGCAACAATAGAACAGTTTAAAAGGAGAGACAAATTTTGAAGAAATGTATACTGCAGGAAAATACCAGTGGGTTGAAACTAAATTTTGTGTGTGTGTTTTTTAAGTGAGTCATATAGCAGGTATACTTTCAGTAATAGACTCACTTGTTACCTTGCCAATAGGCTGAGAGAACTTTGCAAAGGTAAAAGTGCTTTTTTAAACTGGCTGTCATTGTGTGCTAGACAAGCTCAGTTGAATGATTTGAATTTTTTTGATCGGGAAAAGAATGAGAGAAAAGATGGAAGTAACTTCTGTTTTATTACTGTGATTTGTAAGTCATAAAGAATTATAAAAATGTGAGGTATTATTTAAATAGGCTTATTCCAAAGGATTTTCAAATCCACATTGGCAAGAACAGACTACAATGAAGATGTGAAATTTGGCTGATTTCAGTTCAGGACTCTGCCTGTTCTCTTTGACTATATCTGAGGGAAATGATTAGTCATCACAATCAGGGTACAAAGTAGCTCATTGATGATGATAAATATCAAGGAAATCTCTAGTATTCATGAAACATATAGAAGTTTAATAAATGAGTTGGATTTGAATAAAATCTAGTATAATTCCCAAAATTGTAATAATATTCTTAATTCATAAAACATAAATGCTTGAGAAGGGAATACAAAATCAAAACCAACAAAAGGGGACATAATAAAAGTAAATTAAATAATATATAAATGAAAGAATTTATAAAATATAAATATGTAAATTTACAAAGGATTTTAGGAAAATGTTAACTTAATGCACCTGTTTCATTTTCAATTCCAAGTCCTGAGACACCTTTGCTGAGCCAATCGGCAGGTGGGTTCCACAGGCAAGTGAGAGCTCAGACTGCTGGAAACTTGAAGAAGAAGCTGGTGAAGTATCATTTCCTCTATTAGGAGAGTCTGTGATCCCATGGCTGATAGTCCTATGTTGAGGTGGATTTGAGGTCAGATTTGGTCAACTGTGATTTGTGGTCTCCCTGGGAGAAAGGGTGAAATAATTGTGAACACTTTAAGTTGAAGTGAAATCAGTGAGATTGGCTGAATCCTTTCCAAATATGTAGCTAGAAAAACATGAAAAGATGAAAGAGCAGAAGACTTTTGCTCTGACAGAGAACTGCCATCCCGTCAAGTACAGGAATGGACTCCTCTTTCGAAATATCTGCATTACCAGTGCCCTAAATTGCATAGAGGATGATGATATAATGTGGGAAAATTTAAACAATCCATGACTCTGAATTAAAAGTATTCACAGCAATTGGCTGAGAAAATGAAGAATTTTTAGTAATAGAAATCCAGTGTTTATACTACTTCTACCAAGACCATCTTTCCTATGAACTGTTCCCAGCCAATGGCTGAGTGTGGCAGGAATGATAAATCAGGACTATTACTGGGTGATACGGAATCCTCTGATGTACAACTTTGGCTTCAGTTCTCCCTGACAGTCTTGCTGAACACTTCTCAGGTTTGCACTAGAGTCTACAATATTTTCACATTATTATTCTTTCTCTTTCCTTCACTATAGGTCATACTGTACCTGACAGTCCACCCAGCCTCAACTGGCTTCTTCCAGTTTCTCTCATAAGCATTTCTTCTAATAAATTATTTGAACACTTATTCTCATCTCAGTGTGGGTTCCTCAGAGGACCCAGGCCAAAGCATTCAATTTTTCTCAGATATTTAGTAATACTAGAGGCCCAGTGCACAAATTTGTGCATAGGTGGGTCCCTCGGCCTGGCCGGCGATCAAGGCCAATTGGGGCCATCTCGGCCCGTCCCAATTGGGGCCGATCAGGGCCAGCCGGCCAGGGGGAGGGACTGGCTGGGGAGAGGGATGGTGGGAGGTTTGCCGGCTGCAGGAGGTTGGCTATGGGAGCACACTGACCACCCAGGGCAGCTCCTGCATTGTCTGTCCCTGGTGGTGAGTGTGTATCATAGCGACCGGATTTTTGGTCGACTGGTCATAACGGTCCCTTAGGCTTTTATATATATAGATACCTAAAACATACTTGAATGAGAAAAATCAAATAATTTTAAGGAAATTATGTCTTACACTTTACCAAATGTTTTCATCAATTATGCTCAGATAGCTTACACACAGGTAGAGTTGGATTAGATGTGACAGAAAGATTTGATTGCCCTTATTCAATACGCTCATTAAAACTATGTTTGTTTTTAAGAGTTGTTTGTTTTCCATCTCCCAAAGCTATGTCAGTTAACATGATTTATTAATATAGAGAGAACTATTTGTTATTAATTATATTGTAAACAATAACACTTCATTAGCAGTTATTTACTGTTATTGTCAGCCTAATGGGAGATAATTACTAGATCAAACTGTACTATTTTCATATCAATCATTTTCCTCCTCTTTAACCAGAAGTTACAATACTTTGTGATATTTTGCTTTGAATCTGAAATATTTTTACATTTTTATGTGAATTTATAAAATAATTAAGATTCTATTGGATTAGTAAAATATTATTTACTAATTTTGTATACATTTTTATATTTTTTATAGTTGGAATCGAAGAAAATTAAATTTACATATAAAAAAGGTTGTTTGAGTAAACAAGCCTTATGCAGTGCTGTAAGGCTCATATTAAAGGGTCTGTAGGATGTCATAAAAAGTCAGTGATTGTTTCAGATATTAAAAGAAAATCCTGAACATTGCAAGGCCAAATTATCATGTTTTATCTCAAATTTCTATGAAAATAATTAACAAACTTAAAAATTGTTGCCAATTATATTTCATTTATGAAACATTAGACTTCATTTAACCCAATGATCTCTCAGTTGATTATTAACCTTGACTAAGACAAGGTATCAATGGTCTTTAAGCAATTATAATTTATTTAAATATTTAGTGAATAAGATATTTTCAAAGTCACCATATCATGTAGCATTAAGTAAACCAGTTTTTAGTAATTTTTTTTTACTTTATTAATCAAAGTTTGCAAAATTTTTCAATAGCCAAATGATTAAGCTGAATAAATAATTGTTTAAACTTATATTTAGTCTAAAGAAGATTTGAATGAGGTAATGTCATGCGACTCTGGTGCATAGCTGTGAAAATAGAATCCAGCTTACAAGCTATAACCCATCAAGTAAATACCATAGAAGCAAGCCAAATGGACAGGTAAAGTAGCCTGATAACATAAGAAGCATTAGAAACTGTGATACATCTACACAATGGAATACTACGCTGCAGTAAAAAAGAAGGAATTCGCACCATTTGCAACAGCATGGATGGAACTGGAGAGCATTATGCTAAGTGAAATAAGCCAGTCAGAGAAAGATAAATATCACATGATCTCACTCATTTGTGGAATATTATGAACAACATAAACTGATGAACAAAAACAAATCCAGAGACAGAGAAGCATCAATCAGACCGTCAAACCTCAGAGGGAAGGTAGGGGACGGGAGGGATAAGGGGGAGAGATCGACCAAAGGGCTTGTATGCATGCATATAAGTCTAACCAATGGACACAGACAACAGGGGGATGAGGGCATGAGTGGGGAGGGGGTGGGGGGCAATGGGGGAATAAGGACACATATGTAATACCTTAATCAATAAAGAAAAAAAGAAACATTAGAAAAGTGTAGGAAAAGCAAATACCCAGTATTGATTAATATAGCATCATCTTCTTGCTATTCGATAATTTACTCAACAAACACATGATTTATATCTAAGAATGGTTCCATCTTTTTCTTGAGCTTATGTTTTAGACATATATTCTTTATATCAGCTGTTATACTTATAACACAAAAGTTCTCATGGAATCAGTCTTTGTCTTAAATTGTTAACAGGAATCATAACACATTTATTCTAGTGCTCCTACCACAACTCTAAGTCAAATTTCTATGTCTTATTTAGTAAAAATATATAAAATTGGAATGTACAAAAATTTAAAATTTCTGTGCATCAATGAACACAAACAGCATGGAAATAAAATCTATGGAACAGGAGAATAAATTTGCAAATCATCCATCTGATAAGGTTAATATTAAGAATATAAAGAAGATTCCTAAAATTCAACAACAGAAATAAAACAGCCTAACTAAAATATGTACAAAGGACTTGAATATACATTTCTCCAAAGATATAAAAATAGCTAAAAACACATGAAAAGGTGTTCAACATCACTAATCATTAGGGAAGTAAAATCAAAACCACAATGAGATGTCATCTCATTCTCATTATGACAGTTACTATGCAAACAAATCAAAACCAAAAACGTAACACCATACACATATTCACAACAAAATCCGGAGAATAACATGAGTTGGTAAGGATGTGGGGAAGTTAGGACTCTGATGCACTATTGGCAGGTTGTAAAAATGGTACAGCCATTATGGAAAGCTATATGGTAGTTTCTCAAAAAGTTAAAAAGAAAACTACTATATGATCCAGCAATTCCACTTCTGAGTATATACCCAAAAGAATTGAAAGCAGGGTCTTGAAGTTATGTTTTGACACTTTTGTTGACAGTATTATTATTTACTTTACAACAGCCAAAAGGCAGGTGCTACCTAAGTGTCCAACAGCGAATTAGTGGATAAACAAAATGTGGAATATACATGCAATGGAATGCTATTCAGTCTCAAAAAAGAAGGACATTTTGACACTTGCTACAACGTGGATAAATCTTGAGGACGTATGCTTAGTGAAAATAAGCCAGTCATACACACACTGTATCATTCTACTTGATATCTAAATATAGAAACCCTTGAAACCTAGATATAGATACCTAGCATAGTCAAATTCATAGAGACAGAAAGTAGAGTGGTGATTGCTAGTGACTGGAGGAAAAAGGGAATGAATGTTTGTTTAATGGATGTGGAGTTTCAGTTTTGCAAGATGAAATGAGTTATGGAGATTGGTTGCAAAATAATGTGAATGTATTTAACACTGCTGAACTGTACTCAACAATAATTAAGATAGTACGTTTTATGGTATGCATATTTAAACACAATTAAAAATTTAAAATTTCATTGAATATGTTCTGCATAGGCAGCAAGAAAAATGGCAAATGTGTAGGAAAATGTTCTTTCTAAATTGCATTATTATATAAAAACATTCAATATATTTCTTGACACATAGAAAGGACTAAAGATGGTAACTGGACTTAATTTTTAAGTACACATATTTAAAAATTTATTGCTTACTTATTACTTATGAGGAACAGGTATTAACTTTTCAGTAGGAAAACAAATATGCTATTTTAATAGTTTTTATTTTACAATAGAATAAAATTTTACCCAGGATGGCACCTATAAAAGGGATTTAAATCATAAGAGCATCCTCAAAGCTTAATTATTCCTATCTTCTGTCCCCTCAGTCTCTGAGGTTTAAATCCTCCAATTCTTTATGTTATCTCAGGCAGTATCCTTACTCATGAAATATTATTATCTAAGGCCTCTCAACTGTACAGAATACATGAATGATGCAGCTAAAGTAAGGGGCAAATAAACCAAAGTGAAGGCCAAATGAAATGCATGACAGAATTAAAATAAAGCTTACTAAAAGATTCGGTAAAAATCTCTCCTTAAAAATCATTAACACATGACCAAGGTAGTTAGTTATGTGATTTACCACAAACTACACAAGTAATTGGAAACAAATAAGGACCAGGAATACTAGTTTTTTTCTTCTACCATAATAAAGCCATTTCATATGCATCCCAAATCAGGTAATTATTCACCAATTTATTATACACTAGAGGCCTGGTGCACAGATTCGTGCACCAGTGGGGTCCCTCAGCCTGGCCTGCAGGGATCGGGCTAAAACCGGCTCTCCAACATCCCCCAAGGGGTCCCGGATTGCGAGAGGGCGGTTCGTGGGTGATGCACCCCAGAATCAGGCTCCCTCCTCTCTGGTTCTGGGTGCGTCACCCAAGAACTGCAGCTGCCAAGTCACTGCAGCTCCTGCATTGAGCGTCTGCCCCCTAGTGGTCATTGTGCATCATAGCTACCGGTTGGACAGTCGAACGATCAGACGGTCGCTTAGGCTTTTATATATGTAGATACAAGGTGGAGCAAAAGGAGGTTTATAGTTGTGAGTACTCAAAACAAAGTTTATTCTTGTATTATTGTTTACTAATTATTGCATTATTTTTCATATGAACAACTGTATACATACTTTCGAGCTATCCTGTATGAACCTGGGAATGCAAGATAAAATTTTATCTTTTACTTTTATGTGGTAGCTATTTTGATGTTTTTTCAATTTGACTTTAAGGCCATTTTGTCTCACATTAATAGTAAAAAATATTTTCATCAAGATTTTCAGTTTATTTAGAAATAATTTCTTCAAGTAAGTAAAATTCAATCTATTGGATTTATAGAAACATAAACAACACCACAAAGACATATCTTTTCCCCATGTTGCTTCTTATATTACTGCTAGAGGCCCGGTGCATGAAATTCATGCACTGGGCAGTGAGGGCCCCCCCCCCCCCCCCGGCCTGTGCCCTTTCACAGTCCAGACCCCTTGGGGGATGTCTGCCTGCTGGCTTAGGCCTTGATCCCCCCAGGGATAGGGCCTAAGCCGGCAGTCAGACATCCCTCTTGCAGTCCAGGGCTCTCGCAGTCTGGGACCCCTCATTACTTACGGCATGCCTACAGCGGAGGCGGGAGAGGCTCTCACCACTGTGCTTACCAGCGAAGAGCCCAGCTTCTGGCTGAGCGGTGCTCCCCCTGTGGGAGTGCACTGACCACCAGGGGGAAGCTCCTGCATTGAGTGTCTGCCCCCTGGTGGTCAGTGCATGTCATAGCGAGTGGCCGTTCCGCTGGTCATTCCGCCTTTGGGTCAATTTGCATATTAGGGTTTTATTATATAGGATAATAATTTAATAAGAATACTATCTAATAAAAGAGTAATATGCAAATTGACCATCACTCCAAGACACAAGATGGCCACGCCCATGTGGTCAAAGATGGATGCCCCCATGTGGACACAAGATGGCCACCACAAGATGGCCTGCAGCGGAGGGAAGTTGTGGATAGTTAGGGATGACCAGGCCAGCAGAGGAGGGCAGTTGGGGGTGACCAGGCCTGCAGGGGAAGGCAATTGTTGGCAATCAGGCCAGCAGGGAGGGCAGTTAGGGGTGACTGGGCCTGCAGGGGAGGGCTGTTGGGTGGGACCAGGCCTGCAGGGGAGGGCAGTTAGAGGTGACCAGGCTAGCAGAGGAGGGCGGTTGGGAGAGACCAGGCCTTCAGGGGAGGGCAGGTGGGGGGGACCAGGCCTGCAGGGGAGGACAGTTGGGGGTGACCAGGACAGCAGGGGAGGGCAGTTAGGGGTGACTAGGCCAGCAGAGGAGGGCAGTTGGGGGAGACCAGGCCTGCAGGGGAGGACAGTTGGGTGGGACCAGGCCTGCAGGGGAGGACTGTTGGGGGGGACCAGGACAGCAGGGGAGGGCAGTTGTGGGGGGACCAGGCCTGTAGGGGAGGGCAGTTGTTGGGGGGGGACCAGGCCTTCAGGGGAGGGCAGTTGGGGGTGACCAGACTGGCAGGGGACGGCAGTTAGGGGTGACCAGGCCAGCAGGGGAGGGCAGTTAGGGACAATCGGGCCAGCCGGGTAGCAGTTAGGTGTTTATCAGGCTGGCAGGGGAGTGGTTAGGGGGTGATCAGGCTGGCAGGCAGAAGCGGTTAGAGGC
This sequence comes from Plecotus auritus, assembly GCF_963455305.1. Classification (NCBI taxonomy): domain Eukaryota; kingdom Metazoa; phylum Chordata; class Mammalia; order Chiroptera; family Vespertilionidae; genus Plecotus; species Plecotus auritus. The sequence goes on along the minus strand of NC_137774.1, from coordinate 114,192,498 downwards.
AATCAGGCAGAGGCAGGTGAGCGGTTGGGAGCCAGCAGTCCTGGATTGTGAGAGGGATGTCCAACCGCCCATTTAGGCCCACTAGGATCGGGCCTAAACGGGTGGTTGGACATCCCTCAAGGGGTCCCAGATTGGAGAGGGTGCAGGCTGGGCTGAGGGACAACCCCCCTCCTGTGCACGAATTTCATGCACCGGGCCTCTAGTAATTTCATATAAATTTTACAATGAAGAGCTCTATCATTGTTCAGTTATTGTCCCTTTCAAATTTCAGTAATTAAAATTACTGCCAAGAATCACTATCATTATTTCTACCGATATTTCCAATTCTAATTTTGCAGTTTTCCAGGTTACCAACAAAATATGTTTTTTTGTGCGTAATTTTGACAATTATTTTTATGTTTAAGTACCGGTATAAAATCATGTGAATCAGTAAAAATTTAATAAGAATACTATCTAATAAAAGAGTAATATGCAAATTGACCATCACTCCAAGACACAAGATGGCTGCCCCCATGTGGTCAAAGATGGCTGCCCCCATGTGGACACAAGATGGCCACCACAAGATGGCCTGCAGGGGAGGGAAGTTGTGGATAGATAGATATTTCTTATCTAATCTGAGCAATTCCTTTCAAGTACTCTAGACTTGCTGTACTGACCCAAATACTCCCAAATACTTGGTCTCTAAGTAATAATAACAGAACATACCCTTGCTCACACAAACCAGGTCAGAATCTCCTGCTTTTATCACATCTTAAGAATTCTCTTTCAAAGGCTGTTTCACCAGCATCTGAGGCAAGATGTGTAGTAAGGATTTTGCCCTTAACTGCTTAAGATGAGCCTGTGAGGAGTGTTTGTAGCTCCTTTAACAAAGATTCCATGCTGATCACATGACAGGGCCTTCAATGTCACTTTAGTGAAATTGTAAGACATGGAGAGCAGGAAGCCTGCAGAAGCAATAACTGAGAAAGAGTGATTTAACAGGATGTACAGCTGCCTGATGGAGCTGCTTTGGCCTGAAACTGAGAAGTAGTGCCTGCAATTTTGAATAAGCTGTGGAGGTGGAAATGATAAAGAAAAAGAATGTTAGGTCAGCCTTTAGTGTAAAAAATGACTTTCACTGGGGGAAACATTGTCATCAGTATTGACAACAGAAACATTTACTAGATTCACTACTGTAGTTTTCTTCTAAGGTCAGTAAAATTATTTTGACCATCTGTTTTTTTGCAGGGGGGAATAGTCTTAGTTCACTCTCTTTGGAGAAATTGAAAGGAGAATAACTACTCAATCATGTTTCAAATTTCTAGGAAGGCAAGATTAAAGGCAACTAATATTTTATTTATTTTTCTTTATTTTTTTGCATTTTAATTTCTTTATTGATTAAGGTATTACATATTTGTCCTCATATCCCCATTACCTTCCCAAACCCTCCCCCACTCATGCCCTCACCCCCCTGTTGTCTGTGTCCACTGGTTATGCTTATATGCATGCATACAAGTCCTTTGGCTGATCTCACCCCTTTGCCCCCACCCTCCCCTACCTTCCCTCCGAGGCCCGACAGTCTGATCGATGCTTCCCTGTCTCTGGTTCTATTTTTGTTCATCAGTTTATGCTGTTCATTATTTCACATAGATGAGTGAAATCGTGATATTTATCTTTCTCTGACTGACTTATTTCACTTAGCATAATGTTCTTCAGTACCATCCATGCTGTTGCAAATGGTAAGAACTCCTTCTTTTTTAGTGCAGCGTAGTATTCCATTGTGTAGATGTGCCACAGTTTTTTAATCCACTCATCTGGTGATGGGCACTTAGGCTGTTTCCAAATCTTAGCTATGGTAAATTGTGCTGCTATGAACATAGGGGTGCATATATCCTTTCTGATTGATGTTTCTAGCTTCTTGGGATATATTCCTAGAAGGGGGATCACTGGGTGAAATGGGAGTTCCATTTTTAATTTTTTGAGGAAACTCCATACTGTTCTCCACAGTGGCTGCACCAATCTGCATTCCTACCAGCAGTGCATGAGGGTTCCTTTTTCTCCACATCCACACCAACACTTGTTGTTTATTGAATTGTTGATGATAGCCATTCTGACAGGTGTGAGATGGTACCACATTGTCATTTGGATTTGTATCTCTCGGATAATTAGTGACTTTGAGCATGTTTTCTTATGTACAACAAAACAATCCCCAGAGGAAAGAAAAAAAGGAATTTCCAAGAAAGGAAATAAAGGCAACTAATATTTTATATTAATCATACAAAATAACTAATAATTTTATGTAAAAATTTTGATGCAATAAATTTAAATTTTAACTGCTATGTGTAGCTTCTTTCTCATTGAATTTATTTTTGGTTGAATATACTCCCTGCTTCTATTATTTAAAATATAGACATAGGCATAGTAATTGCTAGTCTGAATGTTAATGGTCTCTCAAAATTCATACCTTGAAATCCTACCCCCCAAAATGATGGTATTAGGAGATGGTGTATTTGGGTGGCACTGTTATAAATGGGATTAGTGCCCTTATAAAAGAGGTTCCACAGAACTCCTAGTCCCTTCCACCATGTGAGTACAAAGTGAGAAGGTGCCAAGAAGGTGCTAAGAAGAGGACCCTCACCAAATGCTACCAGGTAGCACCTTGATCTTGGACTTCCCAGCCTCCAGAACTGTCAATAATAAATGCAGCCCACACAGTGCTATTCAAATGTTGTTTATAAGAGACTTAGTCTGTGGTACTTTGTCATAGCAGCTCAAACTAAGACTGTAATTAAATTAATAAACCTTTAAAGGCAAAAATCAATTTTATTTTGAAACTTTAAAAAAGGGAACAGAGAATTCCAGCCTGGCTACACAATCCTAAGAGCTGCATTAGACAACAAAATTTAATTCACAAAATCCTGAAAATTAAAACAAATACTCTGAACTATAAACACAGTATGCTGAATTGAAGTGTTGGCTGGCCAAGAAGGAGTCAAACAATCTTTTGTGTTAGATGCTTCTATGGCAGGATATGAGCATTTTAGCAAAGGTAAGAAAAGTCACTTTTTCATTTCATTAGTGAACTGAGTGAATTTCTAAACCACAACACCACACATTCATATGAAGATAATATACTCAGTATGGTTGATTGAACATTGCACAGGATATCTGACACAATCTCAGAAGAGAAAGCAGGAAGCATTAATATTAGTTTGCTAGAACTGCCAAAACCAACTACAGGCTTAAACAACAGAAATTCTTCTCACACTTTTGGAGGCTCAAAGTGTGAGATCAAGGTTGGAGTCTTCGAAGGTTCTTTCTCCTAAACCTGGTCTTCCCTCTCTGGGTGACTGTGTCTTCATGTCCTCTTTTTATGAGGACACCAGTCATGTTAGATCAGAGCAACCCTCGTGACTTCATTTTAACTTAGTTTCCTCTTTAAGAACCTTATTCTAAAAATACAGTCTCATTCTGAGTACTGAGGATTGGGACTTTAACATTAAAATCTGTGGAGCACATAATGTAGCCCATAACGATGCTATTCAATCCCGCAAGAAAGAACTACACACAACACTTGCTGATGTTTTTCTTCTCCTTTAGTCTTGCTTCTTCACAGTGGAATAATATACATAACACAATACCCAGTATTCAAACTATTACTCAGAGTGAAGAATTCTCACTTATACTGGGAAGCATATTATGTAGGGTATGTGACACTTTTAGACATGAGGTAGCAAGTTATCTGTCATTTCTTCCTATCTCTAATTTCCCATTGCCAATGTCCACCCAACATAAAGTTAACTCTTTACCTATCAAGTTGTGTCTCTTGGCACCACCAGAGAACCCCTGGTAAAGAAAAATTCTCTAAGGGTACAGCCCACATAGGCCTGGTCGTGGGTTTCTCCTGTCAAATCAAAAGGATGGTATTAGTTGGTCTGTGATAGAAGCAATATCAGCAACATAGACTGGTACTTTAGTACTACTAAAATAATTACAACATTTGTAAGCTTCATTCTGGCAGGAAGCAAAGCAACCAGATGGGCTAGGAGTGCAGCTAGTGGGAGATGTCAAGAAGTTCTGGAGTGGTACACAATATGAGTATGGCATGTCTCATTATTTGTGCCACTGAGAGCCACTTTCATCATTATATCTTCTATGAAATCAAGATCATCTTACTTCTCTGAAAATGGAGATACATGTCCAGTCTTTCAAGGTGAGAGGTAGCTGCAATCTTTAAAAATGAGGCTGGATAAGTAGTGCTGGCAAACCAAGTACTGCCATTGGTTCTGGGCTAAAATTAATATAGTTGTACATATCAAGTGAACATAGAATCCTTCCAACCCAATTTCAGCTGTCATGGAGGCAACAGATGCTATTACATTTAGCCTTTAGCATTTTAAAGGGCGATGCGAGACCAAAATAAAACATTTTTATTATTACACTAGAGGCCCGGTGCACGAAATTTGTGGACGGGAGGGGAGGTGTCCCTCAGCCCAGCCTGCACCCTCTCCAATCTGGGACCCCTTGAGGGATGTCCAGGACTGCTGGCTCCCAACTGCCCGCCTGCCTCTGTCTGATTGCCCCTAACCTCTTCTGCCTGCCAGCCTGATCACCCTAACCACTCCCCTGCCAGCCTGATCAACACCTAACTGCTTCCCAGCCGGCCCGATTGCCCCTAACAGCCCTCCCCTGCTGGCCTGGTCACCCCTAACTGCCCTCCCCTGACAGTTTGGTCGCCCCTAACTGCCCTCCCCTGCTGGCCTGGTCTCTCCCAACTGCCCTCCTTTGCTGGCCCAGTCTCCCCCAACTGCCCTCCCTGCTGGCCTGATTGCCCACAACTGCCCTCCATTGCAGGTCTGGTCTCTCCCAACTGCCCTCACCTGCAGAATTGGTCTCCCTCAACTGCCCTCCCCTGCTTACCTGGTCTCCCCAACTGCTCTCCCTGCTGGCCATCTTGTGGTGGCCATCTTGTGTCCACATGGGGGCAGCCATCTTTGACCACATGGGGCGGCCATCTTGTGTCTTGGAGTGATAGTCAATTTGCATATTACTCTTTTATTAGATAGGATCTTATGATTCTTATTTTGTTCAACAAGTCTTTTCCACAACACAGGTAAGGGTAGCAATGTTTATGCTAATGTTTTTGCCTATTTTTCTGAATTTAGTCCACTTAATTTTCAAATAATTGCATATGTAGAATTATTTAAAAAAAATTAAAAATAAATACACATTTTAAAATATTTAACTTTATTATGGGTTCCTCAAAGTAAATGGCATATTTTTCTAATATTTAAAATTATTATGGATATTTATAATTTCTTTTATATTTTATCAAAATTTTATGATTTTATTAAAATTCTCCAGGAAATGATTTTGATTGTAACAGCTTTTCTTTGGAAAACTGTAATCCACTTATGAGACTATGATTATAGTAATGAAAGGAAGGGGCTGCCTGTGCTTCTAGAGCAGCTAGAAATTGACAAGGGTCAGAAGGAAGCCGTGAGGGCAGAAGCAGGGTCCAGTGGCCAAGCAGGAACAGTCTAATGCTCCCTCCAGCACTTTTTTCAAGGAGTTAAAGGAATCTTTGCAATAAAGCAGAGACGCAAACTCCTGCCTTATCTCTGTACGTTGAGAAATACCACAATTTGGAAGAATGAGCTCCCATTGCAGGGCTGTTTAACAGATAGGCTTGTCTTTGTTCTTTATAGAAAATTCTGACCAGGCCTCTCCCTCAGATCAGAGGCAGATTCTCCATTTGTTTTCTCATTTTCCCCAAAGTGCCATTGATTTCTATCTGGATTGAAATGTTCACAGGCAAATATCACAGAGACTGTGTTCAAGTCTTAAGGTAGTCTTTCTCTCTTCTCTGCTATCAACACACACACACACACACACACACACACACACACACACACACACACACACACAGGCTTATTAATCATGTTGTATAATCTTGGGCAAGGCATTTAATATTGTTAGCCTCAATTTCCTTATCTATTCAATAGCAAACACTACACTGGCTCTAAAATCTGAAGTATATATAGCAAGTGAGATGTTATAGGTGACAGTGCATTTAAATAATAAGAATTTCTACACGGGATTTTACTAGTAGTAATACTACAAATATTGAAAGTCAGCAGCTTATCACTAGGGCTTTAAATTACATTAATTTCAAAAATTATCTTAAGTAAAATGAATTTTAGCCTAGAGAAACTTTTTTTTTTAATGGGGGTTGAATCCAGTTTAGTGTACATTGTTTTAATTTTCTGGATTACAATTAATGTAACAAATCACAGTGCTAAAAGCACTATGGTGAAAACATTTTAGGTGACAAGCTTTCTGTGGGTATAAAGAGGCAGAAATGATGTTATTTAAAGTCAAATAGCATCTACCCATTTGAAATCATAATGACTTCACAGCATTGAACTATCATAACATTATAGTCCTTCTCAGCAAAGGAATGATGAGTCTACAATATACACTAACATTCAGAGAAAATCGACTGATTTTTATCTCTACTTTCATAAATTTTGACCTCAGAAAACTTGTGATAAAGCTAATGTACCTCTATTTTTTTTGCTGTTCATTTTTGAAATGTAATTAAGCTTCAGCCCTATTATTCCCTGACAATGGAAAAGCCACTGATTGTGCTGCCTTTGAAATCCTGTATCACATTAGGCACTTTCTAATAATGATGCTCTTGGCTTAAGAAGAAGAGAAAATTAACTTGACCTAATTAAAAACTGTACAGGTTCTCTTTATTATTTTGCACAAAACTTATTTGGGCCATATGCCAATCAAAGAATGAACATTTTTTTTAAATCTTCCGTCAAATGGAGATAAAATGATATATGTTAAAGTAAATCAGATAGTAAGAAGTGAGATTTGTCAGAGTCCATAAAATTTCTAAGCGGAGTGCACACCAGTGAATTTTCAAAATGGGAGCACATTCATCTCTGTTAGTCTCTCAAGTGCCTTAGATCCAAGAAAATGACATGGCTGTGCCAAGAAAGGTGATCCTGTAGCATAAAAGTACCTCTCTTCAAAAATAATTACTACAAACTTCAGTGAATAATGAAGACTCTCTTATTATCTTGGTACCATCTTTCTATCTTCTTCCATTTTCTCTTACAATGAAATGTCCCCTATTATTATTTCTAAGTGAATCCAGAGCCAGGACACTACAGACGGCTTGGAAATTTTTCAACTTGCAGTTTTCATTCTAAGTTAGAACTACTTGAATTCAGACAATGAGCAAGTCAAAATGAGAAATAAAGTTGTCTCCTATTACACCTTCAAAAACCCAAGTAGACATACTATTCTTTAACTTGTTGAAATCTGTTTTATAAAATCTCTGAGCTCTTTTTTATCTCTTGCATATTTATAATTGTCTATATTACCCCTGTGCTCTGTGGTTCCTGACCACATTGCATAAAATGATCAAACAGTTGCTGTTTTCTTGGTTTTGTGCATAATATTTTATGATAATATAATTTTTCTTCCACTATTCATTCTTGGCCATGCACATAGATAGCCATTGTCTCTGATATTTATTTTGTCTCAGACTAATGCTTCATGTTTATTTAGGTATGGCTTCATACATGTAATTATGTAATAAATACTTGGTATTTTATCTCATGTTACAAAATCATATATACATATATTTAAATATGTTTTTATTGATGAGAGAGAGAGAGAGAGAGAGAGAGAGAGAGAGAGAGAGAGAGGAAGGAAGAGGGAGAAAGAGAGAAAGTTTATCCATCTATCCATTGATTCGCTGCCTCCTGCATGCTACCTACTGGGAATGAAGCCTGCAACACAGGCATGTGTCCTGACCAAGAATCGAACCAGTATCCTTTGGGTACATGGAATGACACTCAACCAAGTGAGCCAAATCAGACAGGGCACAAAATTATATTTTTAATAAAAGATATAAATTACAAAATACATATAATTGTATGATGTTTTAATATAAGAAAAAATTTCATTTTCATTGGCTTCCAGTTGACCAGATAAAAAATTAAACTGCCACCAGCCTTACATAAGAGATTTTCTGGAATATGTCCCAAATTAACCTTCTAGTTTCCAAAGGAAATTTTGGACTTACTCTAAACTCTGGCCTAAATGAATTTTCCTTATACCTGTGAACTCCACTCTGCATGTCTGCCTCAAGTGTCCTGTTTATAGTATTCTCTTTTATCTAGTCTATGAGGCTCTCTGAATGCCAAATAGTCAACCTTCAAAATATATTGTTAATGAAGCCTTTATAATTTAACTTTCCTATCTATTTCTACTGGAAACTGGAAAACTCTTATGATTTTTTTATCCCTCCAAAATCCAATAACAGTTTATTGGTACCTCTTTCATGATACAGCATCAGCCTTCCTAATTACTTGCATGTATTAGGTCTTTGAGTATTAACTTCCATTGGATTTGTATGTTATAATTGACACAGTGAGACTGTTGTATATGAACCATTCATATGTAATAGTTGTGGTCTGCACATTTGTGAAAGGGAAGTTGGTTTTTGTAAAGGAAAATATGACTGACAAATGTGCTTGATTTAGGAAGGCTAGATACATGGAGAAAAACTTCTACAGCAAGGTTATTAGTTCAGTAAAATTAAATCACCAAGTCACTGGGCAAGGTAGGGGAATGGAGAGGGAATTATTCTGAAGAGAAAACTGGCTTAAATATCTACACTAATAAAAAAGAAACATGCAAATTGACCATACCTCCGCTACACCCACAAGCCATGCCCACCAGCCAATCAGGAGCGAGTATGCAAATTAACCCAACCAAGATGGCTGCAGCCACTGAGCAAGCAGGAGGCTTGGGTTTCCCCGGCAATGGAGGAAGCCAAGCTTCCCGCCTGCCCTGGCTGGCCCTGGCCTCTGCTCAAGGCTACAAAGTTTCAATTATAGAAGATAAATAAGTCCCAGGTACCAGGGTCTCCGCTTGTGTCACCGGGGGGCGTGCCCGGCCTGCAAACCACCACAGGCCCCTCACCCAGGCCGCCCCACACCCCAAGGGAACCCCCACCCTGATCCGGGACACCCTTCAGGACAAACCAGCCAGCCCCCACCCATGTGCCAGGCCTCTATCCTATCTAATAAAAGAGTAATATGCAAATTGACCATCACTCCAACACACAAGATGGCTGCCCCCATGTAGTCAAAGATGGCTGCCCCCATGTGGACACAAGATGGCTGCCACAACATGGCCAGCAGGGGAGGGCAGTTGGGAGGGACCAGGCCTGCAAGGGAGGGCAGTTGGGGCCAATCAAGCCTGCAGGGGAGGGCAGTTCGGGGGGACCAGGCCTGCAAGGGAAGGCAGTTAGGGGCAATCAGGCTGGCAGGAGAGCAGTTAGGCATCAATCAGGCTGGCAGGGGAGTGGTTAGGGGTCATCAGGCTGGCAGGCAGAAGCAGTTAGGGGCAATCAGGAAGGCAGGCAGGTGAGCAGTTGGGAGCCAGCAGTCCTGGATTGTGAGAGGGATGTCCGACTGCCCGTTTAGGATCCTCCCGGTAGGATCGGACCTAAACGGGCAGTTGGACATCCCTTGAGGGGTCCCAGATTGGAGAGGGTGCAGGCTGGGCTTAGTGACACCCCGCCCCATGCACAAATTTTGTGTACCAGGCCTCTAGTTAAATAAAAATAATTAATAATAATAATAATACAAAGGGTTTTGTACATAGGAAAAAAGAAACTTCCCAAACATATACTACTTGGTTGACTTTTCTGGAAAATATTATACAATTGTGTGCACATACACACAAAACTATATACACATGATTTTTTTTTTTAAAAGACACAGATGAAATTTTGAAATTGTTGATTATTTTCAGGTTTTGGATCAGTGTAATACTAGATAAATAATAATAACTTTAAGTGGATCTTGAGATAATCAATAAAATATTAGGAAATAAAACAAATACATTTCAAAATAAGCAGTTAACAATGCCGTAAATGAAACTAGAATTATTATTAGTATGCCTAGCAAAATTGTTGAATAGGTACAATAAATGATTTAAACCTGTTCAAAATAATTAATAGTAAATATTACACAAATGAAAGGAAGAGATGAACTAGAATTTCTAGTAGAATCACCCTACATTTCCATTCATGTGGCCCAACTGAGGCACAGTCTAGTGAGTCAGAGATACCAGTCCTTACTAAAATAATTAAGTGGGGAGTTACACATTTTAAAAGTAACTTCAGAATATAATGTTAGTCATAATCTGAAGCATATTAAACAGATTCAACCCTTTTGCTTAACATGCACATTAAGAAACCAGAATCACGGGAGAAATTTTACATGCAGATGAGCACTTGTGAGGAACTCATGAAATAAATGTTATTTAGTCTGAAAAGCCCTGTGATTTGGGAGCCAATCTACTAGATAGATGCCAAATTAACTGATAATTGTCCTAGGCTGAAAGTAGCCATACTGTCTGGTACTGATAAGTACTTGAAAACTAACATTTTCATAATTTCATGAATCTATTAAATGAAATAAACCTGTAAAAATCATAGAAACATCAAAAAGCAAACATATAGCTAATGCAAATTACTTCTTTGTTAGAGAAAAATACATTACTTAAAGCAATTTTCATTTGAAAAGCTAAATTCACAATTATACCGCATGTTGTGCTTGAATAATGTCTCCATTCACATAGCCCATGCTTTACCCACATATGAATGCTAAATTACAGTAGTGTATGTGGATATAAGATAAATCATTGTTAAATCTTGGCATCCAGAAAAAAGAATTGGTTTTGCCAAACATCAGAATAAAATCATTTGCAGGAGTTTCTGCCATCCTTACTCCTGAATAAAGATTATGCCTTTTTCAGAATACTTGTATAGTCATATTCCATATAGCTTTTCTATCATATAGTTGGTTCTTATTACAATGAAAAATTGTATAGATATCTTTATTGTTTTCAGTTCCTGGGTAATTTCTCAGTAATATTAACTTGTCTCTTTGGGCAATTATGTCACCTATAGAAAATATTATGGGTATATATTTGTAAATTAGAGAAACAAAAAGTAATCATAAACTTTTACAGTTTAGAAAAATGTTTACACATAATTTTTATTGTCATACTGCCATATTTTTCTTACGCAGCTTCATTGTTCAATGCCAGTACCTAATTTTTTGTATAACTTTATCTTGAATAAAATAATTGATTTCAAATTAAAAGAATCAATGCAAGCTAACTTGTTTAAATATAAGACAACTTAGTTATAAGCATGTAGATAAAACAGTTACATAAAGAAATTAACATTTTTAAATGTGCATGAACATTTGATTGATGGGTGGGGAGATGCAACAACTTCCTTTGTTTGGATAGAACCAGAGACACTTAAACTGTGTGTTTCATTAACACAAGAAATCAAATTACTTGAAACTTTTGATAAACAAAATAATATAAACTTATACTATCTCTACCGCTATAAAATAAATACATTGCATGATGCAACAATAATGGAACTGTAGACATTCTACCATGAATTTCAGATTTGAGCTCAGTTATTATCCAAGTAAAGAGAAAGAATGGCATTCCTTGATGAGTTCTTTATGGTTGTTTGATCCTAAAAATCTAAAACACAATTTTCAGTGTCAACTCTGTAAGATTGATAGTAGCAGAAGTACTTCTTGTTCTGTATTTCACCACTCTTACTTTTCCACAAGAAAAGTCTATCATCCCACATCTAATAACCCAATATATGACATTGACTCACTCATCTCAGTAAATCTTCAAAAATGAAAGATATCCAATAACAGAATTATATTCCATATTAAAACCTAATTGAGTTTCCACCTTATCCAGGCAGGCAGACATTAACTTCTGATTGTTTTTCAGTGCTATACCTGCTACTGTCTAAGAAAAGTTATTGACAGAAATGCCTGGGATTATGAGGAAGATGGGTGGAACCTAACCTTTTCAACTCTCTGTGACACCAAGAGATGCAGGCATTTTGTTATCACTTAATAGCTAATAAGCTTTTCCTATTCCAGTGATTCTGCCATGGTGGTAATTCTATGGAAATATTAAAATGGGAAGGGACACATGGAGAATTACCTTTTAATATATTCATACCCATATTTCTGCCAGGTTACTAAAGCCAGATCCTCTGAGTACAAGAGAGTATGTACTCATAACCCCTTTTATGATTACACATTGTCTCTCTAATCCCTTTTTAGTTTTATCAATTTCTGCTGATATGTTATTATGCATAACCATACTTATTAAATAATCCTAAATAATTGCACATTTATTATGTACTAGAGGCCCAGTGCACAAAATTCGTGCATGGGGTGTGTCCCTCAGCCCAGCCTGCACCCTCTCCAATCTGGGACCCACTAAATGGGCAGTTGGACATTCCTCTCACAATCCAGGATTGCTGGCTCCCAACTGCTCGCCTGTCTGCCTTCTTGATTGCCCCTAACTGCTTCTTCCTGCCAGCCTAATCACCCCCTAACCACTCCCCTGCTAGACTGATTGATGCCTAACTGCCCTCCTCTGCAGGCCTGGTCAACCCTAACTGCTCTCCCCTGCAGGCCTGGGTCCCCCCCAAATGCCCTTCCCTGCAGGCCCAGTCGCCCCCAACTTCCCTCCTCTGTTGACCTGGTCATCCCTAACTGCCCTCCCCTGCAAGCTTGATCACTCCCAACTGCCCTCCCTTGTAGGCCTGGTCCCTTCCCAACTGCCCTCCCCAGCTGGTCTGATCGCTCACAATGCCCTCCCCTGCTGGCCATCTTGTGGTGGCCATCTTGTGTCCACATGGGGGCAGCCATCTTTGACTACATGGGGGCAGCCATCTTGTGTTGTTGGAGTGACAGTCAATTTGCATATTACTGTTTTATTAGATAGGATATCATTTTTTATTTCTTGCACTAAAGTTGGTCTTCTCTGCTATGAATGTTTTGCTTTAGAGTTCATAGGATATGTCCATTTCCAAACTTCCAACCCATTTTTTTGTTTTCAACAGTGTTTGACCCTACATCTCAGGTGCTTTTCAGAGAGACTACCATTTCACAACCCCACTAGCAATGTATCATCAATCCAGTTTCCCTGCATTCTCACCAGCTTGTCACTATTTTTATTTAAAGTTGTTCTAATAGATGTGTAGTGGCATCTCATTGTGGCCTTGTTTTGTATTTTCTTAATAGCTAGTGATGTTGAACATCTTTCATATGCTTTTTTTGCCATCCTGTATCCTTTTTAATGAAGTGTCTGTTTGTCTTTTACTCATTTTCTAATTGAATTGTTCAAAATTGTTTACTGGTGAGTTTGAAAACTTCCTTACATATTTTAGATATTGGACTTTTGTTACATATGAGTTTTGACAATATTTTCTCCAAGTCTATGTTTTGTCTTTATATACTCACAACAGGGTCTTTCACAGAGAAAAAAATAATTTTAATGAAATCCAATTTATAAATTATTTTATATGCATTATGTTTTATTTCATAGCTGAAAATTTCTCGCTAAGTTTTAGGTCCTAATGATGTTCTCCTAAGTTTTCTTTTACAAATTGTTGTACACAGGGGCAGGCAAAAGTAGGTTTATAGGCATAGTACAAAGAATAATACAATAATTAAAAAATAATACAAAAATAAACTGTGTTTTGTGTACACACAAATATAAACCTCCTTTGCCAAACCCTGTATTTTGCATTAAATCTTTAACATATTTTGGGTTACTTTTTATGTACATGATATTATATATGATATTCTGGTGAATGTCCATAAATACCCAATTACTTATTATTTTCTGTCTTTTTTCTCTAATGTTTAGTTTTAAATAACTTTTATTACTGTATCTTTAAATTCACTAATCTTCTCATCTGCAATATCTATTCTATCAATAAACCCATCCAATATATTTTTAATCTAAGCTTTGTAATTTTTATCTTTAGAAGTTTGATTTGAGTCACTTTCAATTTTTTATGTCACTACTTAAATTCAGTCCTTCTTCTAGCTTCTGGAACATATGGAATAGTTAGAATAGCAGTTTTAATGCATTTTTCAAATAATTATATAATCTTTGAATTTGAGACTAGATTGATAGATTTTATTTCTCATCAATTATGACTTCCTGCTTCTTTGTTTGACTGGTGCATTAAAATAGTTTATTCCAGAAGGCCTGGAAATACCCTGAGCTGTTTTAAATGATGTATTGTCCTGGTAGTAATTCCTGAACAAAGCTTCAAATATACTGATTAATGGTGTTGCTTTATAACTATGGGTCAGCTCAGAGTGTGTTTTTTTGTTTATTTGTTTGTGTTTTAACTAGCTTATGAGCATCAGTTGCTAATAAAATTATGGTTTATAGTTTGTTATTTGGTTCTGGCAAGATATTCAGATGGATAAATCAGGTCACATAACAAAAATGTGCCAGCAGGGTATATAAAGTCTAGGCTAATACTCTTTTTTGGACTCCCTGGATCTGAGGTGTCCTGTGCACATGGTATTGGTTCTGTTAGAGAGAGAAGAGACATTCCATATACCCCTGCAGAGGAAGAACAACTGGATCCTGTATCTGCAAAACCCTGCTGGGAACCAACTTTTAGCTGATGCTCATTCTTACATTAACGATGTTGTTGTATGCTAAACTTTTCTTGCAACACACTTGAAATGAATAAGCATTGTTATGTTGGGTCCTATGAATCTTCTTTCACAATTGAAGTCTGATTTACCACCACAGTTAGTGCACCTGGTAATTTATTATCCAAAAGCAGACATTAAAATTTTACCTTGCTGGTGCTAGATATTCTTGTGTTCCTATAAATATTCATGAACTTTCATCAGAAATGCAGTCATGTTACCTACAACAAATTGATCTTTTTGGTTCTTGCTTTAAGCTTTTTGAGTCAGGACCAGAGTAGTATTTATTCTCGGGCTAAGTTTGATCATGACTGAAGCAAAATTATTCAGAGTGCTCCATCTGATGGCTGATAAATTATGAGACTTTTTTGTTTGTTGTTTGTTTGTTTCACTTCAGCTCCACATTCTACTTTGCTCTGCATGAGGGATTCTTTTCTCTAATCCACTCATTGCTCTTTCTTCAGCCTCAAGGTTTGGGAGAGACCATCCTTAGTCTCTCTCTCTCTCTCTCTCTCTCTCTCTCTCTCTCTCTCTCTCTCTCTTGCTCTCGCTCTCTCCCTCCCTCCAGCTCTTTTCCTTTAGTATTTTGTTCTGATTATACTAGCCACCTTGGACTCCACAGATTTCTAGGTCTACCACTTAATTCAGGCATACCCCTAATCCCATGCCACAGGCTGGAAGCTTCCCCAGGCATTAAGATGGGACAGTTATAAAGGGTCTCTCCACCTGTTTCACATCTTTCAGGGATCACTATCATTTGTTGCCTGATAGCCAATGTAATCTATTATTTTTTGTGTGATTTCTTTTTCCAGACAGGAAAATAAATCTGGTTCTGTTATTTCATCTTGGTTGGAAGTAGAAGACTCTAAAGAATATTTCTTGGGGAGAAACCAAGATGGTGGCATACGCAAACACCTAAACTGCTGCCTCACACAACAATTTCAAAACTACAACTAAAAGACAAAACTGACATCATCCAGAACCACAGGAAGGCTGGCTGAGTAGAAATTCTACAACTAGAAGGAAAGAGAAAAGCACACTGAGACTCAGAGGAGCTGCAGAAGGCAGAGGTACTGAGACGCCCATGCCTGCAGAGAGGACTGGCAACTGAGTGAGCGGCTGGCTTTCTCAAGCGGGAGGGAGACAAAAGCTCCCAACTGCACTGAACTCCAGTTCTGGGCGAGACTCTGGGGACCCAGACTCATTCGGGGAGAAACTGGACTGTCTGACAGCGGGCAGAACTCGAGGGCGGCTTTCTCTCAGAGGTGCTTGCAGCGATTACCGCGGGACACTGAGACACAGGGGCCTATTAGGGCAGGGCTGACAGGAAACCAATGCTGTCAGCTCTGCCCTGAGACTCCACCCCATCCAAGCTGAACACAGAGGCTTTTGCAAGTCTTTTCTCATAAGGGTATCTCCAGCACAGAAGTTCTCCCAGCATAGACACAGCTGATCCTCACAGCCAATTGGCCTGGAGGTCAATTCCTCCCAGTGATACCAACAACAATCAAGGCTTAACTACAACAAGACTGTGCACACAGCCCACAAAGGGGTGCACCAAGAGTGTCCACCTCAGGTTAACTGGGGAGGCTGAGCCACTGGGCCCTATAGGACACCTAGCACACAAAGCCACTCTATCAACTCAGGGAAGCAGCCAAAATGCAGAGACAAAGAAACAGATCACAAATTAAAGAAATGGAGGAAAGCAAATGACTGGATATAGAGTTCAAAACCACGGTTATAAGTTTTTTCAAGAATTTTCTAGAAAAGGCCGATAAATTTAGCGAGACCCTTGAGGATATGAAAAAGGACCAACTAGAAATTAAGCATACACTGACTGAAATAAAAGATATTATACAGAGATCTAACAGCAGACTAGAGGATCGCAAGAATCAAGTCAAAGATTTGAAATACAAAGAAGCAAAAAACACTCAGCCAGAAAAGCAAAAAGAAAAAATAATCCAAAAATATGGAGATAGTGTAAGGAGCCTCTGGGACAACTTCAAGCGTACCAACATCTGAATTATGGGGGTGCCAGAAGAAGAGAGAGAGCAAGACACTGAAATCCTACTTGAAGAAATAATGACCAAAAACTTCCCCCACCTGGTGAAAGAAATAGACTTACAAGTCCAGGAAGCGCACAGAACCCCAAACAAAAGGAATCCAAAGAGGACCACACCAAGACACATCATAATTAAAATGCCAAGAGCAAAAGACAGAGAATATTAAAAGCAGCAAGAGAAAAATAGTTAGTTACCTATAAGGGAGCACCCATACGACTATCAGCTGATTTCTCAACAGAAACTATGCAGGCCAGAAGGGAGTGGCAAGAAATATTCAAAGTGATGAATAGCAAGAACCTACAACCAAGATTACTCTACTGAGCAAAGCTATCATTCAGAATTGAAGGACTGATAAAGAGCTTCACAGATAAGAAAAAGCTAAAGGAGTTCACCACCACCAAACCAGTATTATATGAAATGCTGAAAGGTATTCTTTAGGAAGAGCAAGAAGAAGAAAAAGGTAAAGATAAAAATTATGAACAACAACTACATATCTATCAACAAGTGAATCTAAAAATCAAGTGAATAAAAAAATCTAATGAACAGAATAAACTGGTGAATATAATAGAATCAGGGGCATAGAAAGGGAGTGGACTGACAATTCTTGGGGGTTAAAGGTGTGTGGGGGGTGCGGGAAGAGACTGGACAAAAATCGTACACCTATGGATGAGGACAGTCTGGGGAGGGTGGTTAAGGGCAGAGGGTGGGGTGGGAACCGGGTGGAGGGGAGCTATGGGGGGAAAAAGAGGAACAATTGTAATAATCTGAACAATAAAGATTTATTATAAAAAAAGAAAAAATATATTAAAGGCACCAATAACAAATAGGGGACATTCAGACATAGTAACAATTAAAATGGAATTCAGTTATAGCCTTGGCATTTCATCATAAAATGTACATCTCAATTGTTTGCAGCCTAGGCAAAAACTCTAGAAAAGGAGTGACTAGCCAAACTATTTTTATGGAATTTTTAAAAAGCAAAATAGTTTATCATAAATAATATTTTTCTATTATGGAATTCTAAAATAAATTTATTACATAACCCTTTTTATAAATAACTTTAATAAATATAAAGTGCCCAATTTGTTTCTCATGACTGTTTCATAAAGCAAGAAGAAATATTCTCTTTTTTAATTTAATAAATCTTTATTGTTCAGATTATTACAATTGTTTCTCTTTTTCCCCCCATAGCTCCCCTCCACCCGGTTCCCACCCCACCCTCTGCCCTTAACCTCCCCCCCGAGACTGTCCTTATCCATAGGTGTACAATTTTTGTCCAGTCTCTTCCCGCACCCCCCACACCCCTTTAACCCCCAAGAATTGTCAGTCCACTCCCTTTCTATGCCCTTGATTCTATTATATTCACCAGTTTATTCTGTTCATTAGATTTTTTTGTTCACTTGATTTTTAGATTCACTTGTTAATAGATATGTAGTTGTTGTTCATAATTTTTATCTTTACCTTTTTCTTCTTCTTGCTCTTCCTAAAGAATACCTTTCAGCATTTCATATAATACTGGTTTGGTGGTGGTGAACTCCTTTAGCTTTTTCTTATCTGTGAAGCTCTTTATCAGTCCTTCAATTCTGAATGATAGCTTTGCTGGGTAGAGTAATCTTGGTTGTAGGTTCTTGCTATTCATCACTTTGAATATTTCTTGCCACTCCCTTCTGGCCTGCATAGTTTCTGTTGAGAAATCAGCTGACAGTCGTATGGGTGCTCCCTTATAGGTAACTAACTATTTTTCTCTTGCTGCTTTTAATATTCTCTGTCTTTTGCTCTTGGCATTTTAATTATGATGTGTCTTGGTGTGGTCCTCTTTGGATTCCTTTTGTTTGGGGTTCTGTGCGCTTCCTGGACTTGTAAGTCTATTTCTTTCACCAGGTGGGGGAAGTTTTTGGTCATTATTTCTTCAAGTAGGATTTCAGTGTCTTGCTCTCTCTCTTCTTCTGGCACCCCCATAATTCAGATGTTGGTACGCTTGAAGTTGTCCCAGAGGCTCCTTACACTATCTCCATATTTTTGGATTATTTTTTCTTTTTGCTTTTCTGGCTGAGTGTTTTTTGCTTCTTTGTATTTCAAATCTTTGACTTGATTCTTGCGATCCTCTAGTCTGCTGTTAGATCTCTGTATAATATCTTTTATTTCAGTCAGTGTATGCTTAATTTCTAGTTGGTCCTTTTTCATATCCTCAAGGGTCTCGCTAAATTTATCGGCCTTTTCTAGAAAATTCTTGAAAAAACTTATAACCGTGGTTTTGAACTCTATATCCAGTCATTTGCTTTCCTCCATTTCTTTAATTTGTGATCTGTTTCTTTGTCTCTGCATTTTGGCTGCTTCCCTGAGTTGATAGAGTGGCTTTGTGTGCTAGGTGTCCTATAGGGCCCAGTGGCTCAGCCTCCCCAGTTAACCTGAGGTGGACACTCTTGGTGCACCCCTTTGTGGGCTGTGTGCACAGTCTTGTTGTAGTTAAGCCTTGATTGTTGTTGGTATCACTGGGAGGAATTGACCTCCAGGCCAATTGGCTGTGAGGATCAGCTGTGTCTATGCTGGGAGAACTTCTGTGCTGTAGACACCCTTATGAGACTAGACTTGCAAAAGCCTCTGTGCTCAGCTTGAATGGGCCGGAGTCTCAGGGCAGGGTTTCCCGTCAGCCCTGCCCTAATAGGCCCCTGTGTCTCAGTGTCCCGCGGTAATCGCTGCAAGCACCTCTGAGAGAAATCCGCCCTCAAGTTACGCCCGCTGCCAGACAGTCCAGTTTCTCCCCGAATGAGTCTGGGTCCCCAGAGTCTCGCCCAGAACTGGAGTTCAGCGCGGTTGGGAGCTTTTGTCTCCCTCCCGCTTGAGAAAGCCAGCTGCGCACTCAGTTGCCAGTCCTCTTTGCAGGCGCTCGCGTCTCAGTACCTCTGCCTCCTGCAGCTCCTCTGAGTCTCAGTGTGCTTTTCTCTTTCCTTCTAGTCATAGAATTTCCACTCAGCCAGCCTACCTGTGGTTCTGGATGGTGTCTGTTTTTTCTTTTAGTTGTAGTTTTGAAATCATTGTGAGAGGCAGCAGTTTAGGTGTTTACCTATGCCGCCATCTTGGTTTTTCCTCAACAGGGCTTGGTGCCTTTCATATATTAACTTTATTTCAGTAGCTCTGTTGTATCTACCTTTTTAGTTAAGATACTTAAGGAACTTAGGCAGTGTAGGTAATATTTTTTAAAATAGTATTTGCATAGAATTCAACCAGTGTCTTAGCTCTGTTTATTAATGTCTATACCCCAGTTCCTGTGTGTCAGCTGAGTAACCATTGTTTCTGAGTAGTTCTTGCTATGAAGCAAACCACTTCTCGGAGCAAACCTCCCATTACAGATTCTAATTTTTGGCAAATAGTGACACACAATAGTTGTTAAATAAATATGCATTGGATTACTTAATTAGTTCATGATTTAATTAGAAATTATAGCCCCATATAGGAATCACAGGATGGCACATCCTATTACATACAAGTTAGAGTGGCACATTTTATTCTTGTTTCAGATTTTAACAATCAAGAAATCCTCTCAAAGAACAATTTGTTGCTGCTTTGTCTCACAGAAAAAGAGATTGTGGAGCTTTGTCCTGTATATTTACATACACAAAATCTTCCAGTTGTATTTATACAACAAAGTATTTAGGTTTTGTCAATATCATGGATTGCACAATTCATGTGTGTGTGTGTGTGTGTGTGTGTGTGTGTGTGTGTGTGTGTGAAGATAGAAAGGCCAGAGAAACAAAGAGATAGAGAAATAGGTAGAAACAAACAATAGAAATAGATATTATACCTGGTCAGGAGGTTGGTTAATTCCTTAGAGCTCTTTATTAAAAAAATTACTACCAGGGCTTCTCAGCATGTCAGACCATTGGGTTGCTTCCAAAGCAATTAATTATCAGTGGGGTGCAAGTGAATTCATTAAAATAGAGAATTGCATTGCCTCTGAGGATTTGTGGGGAGGTTCAGATCTTTTAAAAGAGTAACAGCTGAATGGGCAAGTAAAGCCAATTGTAGCTTTTCCAGTTTCTCAGTTGTAATTCAGGTTGATTTACGGTGAGATACAATTATGGTAAAGGGTAACAATTGTTTTATCTTTTCAGCTGAGTATGTAACTTATATGTATAGTTGTACCAATCTGTTCTTTGATTGATTTCATAGATTAAACCAGAGAGACAAGTGAAATAGATAAAAATTTTAATAAGGAGAGTCTGAAGCAGGAAATTAGTTTATCACAACTTGCCTCAGAACTCTAGTACTTTTGCAAATAGCTCTAAATAGGGGTGAGTCTGTGTGGGTACCTAAGGAAGTGTGTGCATGTGTATTAGGGGGTGGGTGGGTGGATAAAAAAGGCACAGTCAGCTTCCAAGAAAACTAGAATATGTTTCAGTCACTTCTGCTTTCCAGCACAGGTCCTAACCCTCAGTTACACTGATGAACATAAAAAGACATGTGTCATTGGAAGATCTGATTCTAATGGCATATTGATCTCTCCTCCTCAACCATTAAAACATTACCAGAAGGTGACCACATTTATTCCTATATGATATTTGACTTACATTAATTTCTCATTCAAATATAATTAAATGTATTTCATAAATAAAATTTCAATTATGTGATGGCAAATTACATTTATTCCAGAAATTATTTTAACACTATTAATAACATCATAGGTACTATGAAATACTTAACAGTTTTATCTTACATATATACTTTATGTGCCTACACAGGTACTTCAAAATTATAAAAAGAAAAACATCTTATCTAATATTTTAAAGACTACAATAGTTTCATGATAAAAAATTCTTCCCTTTTCTGGAGTAATAGAGGAATCAGGTATTGTGTGTGTGTGTGTGTGTGTGTGTGTGTGTGTGTGTGTTCCAAGAGACACAAATGTGGTTCTAGATAAAGTTCCTATAGGCCTACCAATGTTATTGTGCCCGTTAAACAAGAAAATATTTAGATAAACATGTAGTGGACAGGTCTTGCCTCAGTGTGCTAGGTAGATATTGGTTAACCTTTTTGTCACTTTCACTACAATAATTATTTGGTTCCAAAGGGTCTGCTAGTCAAGTAGCTGGCTCAAGGAGAAGTTGCACTGTGAGTGCAGAATTTATTTTCTGTCTTTTCTTATCCTTTCTTTGCCATTCAGTTATCTCCTGCAGGCACCTGCTGCTGGTCTCACCTGTCACTCTGGAGGAAAATGACAACTCACTTTCCTTAGGGAAAGGCCATAGGGAGTTAGTGCACTAAATGTCTTACTCCTCCCACTTCCAGATATACTTGCCTTCCAACGAAGGATGGCCAGAGTGCTTTTGCTTCATTTATTCAAAGATTTCAATAGAATCTTCCCAGCCTTCCTTAAATAATGGAATGCCTTTTTATAAAGACAATTCAATGTCTATGGCAAGCCTTTTGAGTTCCACTAGGCTTTGGAAAGAAACCAACATATTGCTTAAACACAGCTTTTTTATTTTGAAACTTACTGTTGAATTGGTGCCCATTCCACCTAACTTTTTCATGAATGCATGACTCATTTCTACTAGCTTGTGGATAGCCATTTTCTTCTCTGTTTAACTGCTAATTTTCACAGTGCCTAGCACAGTAGGGCTTTGAAAAATACTCGGTGATGAAGCTACCCTGCACCAAAATATCTAACCTAAGTTGTCACTTATGGGTCCCTAGACACTGCTGTTTAATTGCTTACAATTATTTTAGTCCATGTCTACCCAAGCAAAATGAAGTGGTGAGTCAAGCATTTGTCTTGTGAATGTGATCAATATAGAAATTCAATATGGATAACTGAGGCAACCCCCAACTCACTTTTCCCTTAGTAACAAGCTTTCTTTTTGTCAGAATTGTTCAGATAATTGCCTCAACCATCCATTTTACTTTGTATTATAGACACCGGTCTGTAACTAGCCTAAGGGATCATGAAAACTGAGTTGTCAGTGCAGTTCACAGATAGATCACGCCCTAGTTCATTCATCTGTGGCACTGGATAAATCAGGCTGGCTGGCCTCAGATAATTGCATTGATTAGTTCTGCCTCTTCATGGATGAGATACGTAGGGCCGTTTTGCTTCTGAATAGTTTCATATCCACCATTTATTCAGGTCCTCCAATGGCAACACATACCAAAGGGAAGGCATAACAAGTAACCGATTAATTTGGGTTGTGCAAGTAGCCAACAGAAACATTTTGGACCTTGAACAGGTACTATTTTTGAGTGTGACAACAAAAGTAAAAGACAAACTTGATTAATGTCATCAAACTGCTAAAAAAACAAAACAAAACAAAAAAACAAAAACGAGTTTAATTTCATAGGGAAATAATACCCTTTCTCAGAAAACATTTTATCTTAATTAATGAAGTAACAGTCTGGACACAGCATAAACTTACAAAAATATTAGTTGAGTGCTTTAACCTCAAATATTTGATAAATGCCCACATTTTAAAATTTGGTTATCTCTATATTTCCTTTGTAAAATTATGAGCTAAATATACAAGTTCTGTGGACCATGTGATTAGAGTTTCATTTTTTCCTACAGCTTTCTGCTATTCCTAACCAAGTTAGTTACATTGCATATTGTTTTAGAAAAGACTGAAAATAGGTCATTTTTGTGTGTGTTGTGTGTGTGGTGTTTTAAGAAAGTTAAGAAGGATTGCTTAAAAATAAATACAGAGAAAGTGGGAAAGAAGTGGTAAAGGACAAAGAAAAATGTATAATTAAAAAGTCTGAACAGATTGAATGAAGATTTTTCCCCCTATTTTTAACTACAGGAATATTTTAAAATCAAATCACATTTATTCACACTTGGCCCCTGAAACCTTTTTTTTTTTCCTATGGAAAAAGAGTTTATACACTTTATGGGTATTCACTGGCTTTTGAGATGGTACACTTTAATGGCATGTTTATAAAGGAATTAAAAACATATGCAAGAATTTTCCTCTTATAATACAGACGGGCTTAGATTTTAGGGAAAGCATCCTTGGAAAAACAGATTCATTTTAAATGAACTCAAACACATTAAACTTAGTTTAAGAATCATTGAACCTTCTCAAAATCTGGCAACATTTCTTATACATACCCAAGGTAAAGATGTGTGAAGGAAGAGAGGTGGAGTAAGTTTATCATAGTAAACACCAAGCTTTGGACTTTTAAAATAATGATTCACCATCTCAAATTTTTGGGCTTTTAAATAATTTCTCCCTCATTTCACGTCACTCCAATAAGTCCTAAATTTACACTTTATTCCTATACAGAGAAATGAACAGTGTTAAGAAATACTCATTAAATGAAATATATAACTCCTCATAATTCAGCACTAAAGTGATTTGTTTTTCATTTTGCCAATTAATTTGCCGGAAAATTTCCAAAGAATTGCTTCGACGTGCACCTTCTTTTGCTTATGTATGCCCAGACTGAACTGAAGGCAGTGTGAAGTTGATGATTATCAGAGTGGATGTAATATAACGCAAGGGCCATCCTGGCACAAGCCAGATCACTTTTGTCGTAAATAGAAATGCCTTTCTTATTGACTGCTTTAAGTAGTAGAAGTCACTTTGTATGTAAACAAACCTTTGCCCAAATGAAATCATTAAACAAAAGAGCATTTTATTGTTGCAATATTCTGGCTGCTTACTACTGCCAGACAGTATTCCAAATCATTACTGAACAACGATATGTAGGATAGTAAATATTAGATAGCATGCTGCAAAATTATGAAGACATGCTAATAATTATTTATATTTAACGAAGTTTTGTTTATTGTAAACCTAAAAATCCACTAATTTTTATTGCCCTAACGCTGCTTG
This sequence comes from Plecotus auritus, assembly GCF_963455305.1. Taxonomy (NCBI): domain Eukaryota; kingdom Metazoa; phylum Chordata; class Mammalia; order Chiroptera; family Vespertilionidae; genus Plecotus; species Plecotus auritus. Next base: position 114,168,015 of record NC_137774.1, on the reverse strand, counting down.
GTTTGCTGTGTTTAGTAACCAACTGTGTTTTTGAAGCAAGCAGCCCATTAAAAACAATTATGGGCCTAAACAATCTACACAGCCTGAATATCAAAGCATGCTTATTATGCCATTCTAGGAAAACTGCAGAGACCAGCTGGGTAGGATTACCACCTTTATCAAAACTCAGTCAGCAGCATGTTAAAGATGGAAAAATCCAGAGCAACAAGCTAATTAGAATTTCCATCAGTGGACTAAGGTAAAAATTCAAACATTGATGAGTTTGTGAAAAAAAAGTCTGAAATAGTCAAGTAGGACTGGATTTTAAAGATGGGATTTTGACGATGTAATAGAGAAACTCATATTTCTATGTGTAAAGTAGAAATATTTGTTCCGTGATGTCACTTTGGCATCTTGAAATTGGCCGCATTGAATGGATTTTATGAGGGGAATAAGCCAATGCTGAAAATCAGGGTTTCACCTTTAGTATCTTGAATGTCCAGGCTTTACAAAGAGATGAAGGAAGTATTAATAATGCAGATCAAACACCAGTTTGCCATGAAAATAAATATTACATTGTAAATGGCACAATAAATTGAGGAAATATTCTTCCAGTACTAAACAATAATTCTCTGATTTAGCACAAATGTTTCATATCACTGAACAACAAAATAAGCTCTAATATGTAAATAATTGTTTTATTTTCTTACTATATAGTAATGTAAACAAAATGTCAACAATTATTCATGTTGGAAATACACTGATTAGTAATTGTAATCACATGTTTTATATGTTTACAAAAATTGGAAAAACCAGTGAATGAATTCTGGGAGAATAAATTGGTCAGATAGAGTCAATAATAAAGACTAAAGTAAAAAAAAAAAGACTATATCTTATAATTATTTCTTAACTATGTGTCATACATCCCTACTATAAGTACAGGTCTTAATAAATTTAGTTACATACTCACATGCATACATTTTTTCAGAGTTCATTGTTCAACATTTGCAGGCACACCCTTGAGTAAACCATCAAACCAAAGAAAAGTATAAATCTCTAGTTTGATACTTAAGAGTAGAGACTTTGCACTGGAATCATTAAAATGGTAGAGAAAGCCATTGCCAACACCTGCTCCCCATTCAAATCCTGGTCCCTATTTTGAAAAAGGAGGATGAAAATAATAGAATTTGAAGAATTGGGCCATGTCTATGTTTAGATATTTTAAAATATTCAGGGCTTTTAAATATAGCTCACTGTATTATTTTTCAAGCAAAACCGTGGAATCATTAAATGGTATAATTCAGGTAAACCTTTTTTTCTTTGGAATCTGAATTGATTGCTGGTAGAAATGTAGGGGTTGAAGTAATTGCTCCTGGGGTTACTAAAAGGCAATAATTGCAACAGCATGCAGGGCAGCCAAGTCTTGCCCAGATATGCGGAAGGGAGTGGGAAGTTAAATGGGTAAGCCACTGCTTAAAAGCCCATTTTTGCAAAGTGCAAACATAATTGCGAGACCAAATATTTTACATGTACTCTTACTTTATTGTGTAAAAGGTCTGTCTATATATAAATTTCAGAAAGTGTTAAAGTGGATTTATGGAATTATTTTGATGAAATAATTTAGAAAGGTAAAATAATAAAATAAATGCTTTGTATACAGTTTTGTATGTAGAGATGAACACCTTGAATGGATTCAACAGATATGTATTAATTGATTTTGATGCATAATATATAGACATAGTTTGTTGTTTTTTAACAACCATCTTAAAATGGCCACCATTTCAGGTAGAAATAGTTTTGGTATTTAACTCAATTGATAGAAGAAGAAAGTTTCTTACAAAATACCTTAAATGTTAAATCATACAGATATTTTATATATTATTTTTGAATAACAAAAGGTCTATATTTCTAAAATAATTGGAGATTCTAAAATAAAAATATTATTGTGCTTTTAATTATTTATCCTCTATTATAAATATAATTGCACCTACTATTCACATTCAAAATTCAAACACATGCCACAATTTTATGCCTATTGTTATTACCAAATACTGATTGTACCATTCAATTAGAATAAATTAAATAGTAGAAGTTCAGATAATATACATATACTATTTGTACCAGTAGTGTTAAATCACTCATAAATAATAGTTGTCTATAAAAATAATTTATAACTACCAGAATAATTAATAAGAACAAGAGAGTAAAAAAGAAGTTGTAAAAGTTTTAGATTCTTGTTTTCATTCTTGCAGATGCACTAAATTGCAGTGAAGTGGATAAAAAGCAAGCAATTGAACACTAAAAGCAAAGTCTGACTCAAATAACCATCAATTACTTGGTATGGATATGAAGGCCTGAAAGAAAATTGAAATAACTGCAGCCTATAACATTTACCTAGAAAAACGTGAGCAAATAGATTCTTCAACAATTACTGAGATTAAAAGCCTGATAGATCAAATATGAATATAGGTGTAAATAACAGAATGGCATTTATTTATTCAATATTTAGCAAATATTTATTAACTACTTCTATGAGTCTTACACAGTCCAGGATCTAAACTGCCATGCTTTCTATCTTGGGGTACTTAAATTCTAGCTAGTGGAGGTAGATAGTGAATAATAAACAAACATAATACCTAAGCAAATCACCTAACATTTTAAAGTATGTTAGGTATTGCACAAAATGTATGGTAGGTTAATGGTGAGTAGGAGTTTAGATGTGTATAATATTTCAAGTAGTGAGACTGAGGAAACTCATTGAGAAGATGAGATTTAACCAAAGATTACAAGGTGGAGAGAGAATTAGTCATGGCCAGAGCAAAGAGCATAGGATGACACAGTTTGACAAAGAGGTCATTTAGCTGGAACAAAGTAAACGAGGGTCTCAGTAGTAGGTAGGATCATCTCAGAGGTTACTGAGCACAGACAGATAGAGCATGGCCATGTAGGCCAAGGGAAACACTTGGGGTTTTTCTCCAAGTGAAGCTGGGAGCCTTCAGGAAGGGATGCCGAAGAGTGACCTGATGCTACTTAATATTATTCTACTTTTTTACTGTGGTAAAACACATATAACATAAAATTCACCATTACCTTCCCAAATTGAAACTCTGTTTCCATTAAACAATAACTCACTATTCTTCTCCTCCCCCAGCCCCTAGAATCACCATTCTACTTTCAATCTCTGTGAATTTGACTGTTGTATGTACTTCATGTCAGTGGGACATTGGAGTACTTGTGCTTTTATGACTAGCTAATTCCACTTAGCATAATGTCTTGAAGATTCATTCATGTTGTAGCATTTGTCAGATTTCCCATTTTACCCCAAGCCCCCAAAAATTTCCTTGACTCTCTTTATTATAATTGTTTTCTTCAACTAATCCATACCTAGCCACAGCCCCAGGTAACCTACAGACTGTTTTCTGTCATGATAATAAGAATTTTTATTTTCTAGAAATAAATATATGGGATCATATAAATGTATGTACTATTTTTCTCTGGTTTCTTTAACTTAGCATCATTTTTCTGTGATTCATCCATGTTGTGTATGGTAATTGGTTCTTTTTATTGCTGATTAGTATTCTTTCACATGGATATATCACAATTTGTTTATCCATTCACCCATTTCTGAACAATTGATATTTCCATATTTTGCTGACTCTAAATGCAGCTTCCACAAAGCTCTATTTTATGTATACAATTTGGTATTAGCATATGCTTTCATTTCTCTTTAGTAAATACCCAAGAGTTGAATGGTTGGTTTATATGATATGTGTACATTTGACATCATTAAAAATAGTCAAGCTGACATCTGTAATGGCTCTGCAATTTTACATTGCCATTGGCAGTATCCTAAGAGTTTCTGTTGCTCAACACTCATACTAACAATTTTAGTTATTTTGAAATAAATTGTGATCTGGATCACTTTCTTCAACAGTTACAATTTACTAAATCTGGAAAATTGGGTTAGAGGTAGCATTCTAGCCCATTAAAGGACAGAACTACACTGTTTTTAACATCACAGGTTGCAAGATTCATCAAGACCAGGGAGATCTGAAAGATAATAGCAAAAACAAGTGGAAATTTTTTAAAAAAAGAATAGAAAAGATAACCATACCAAATGGACATAAACTTGAGATTCTTCCATTAAAAATTGTTTTACTATAGTAAATGGTGAGCTTTGCTGGAAGAAGGAATTTCATCCAAGTGAGAAATGGGAGCAGCAACCTATTGTTATGTACATTAAAATAGATTTTACAAAAACTTTTTTTGGGGGGAAGAAGACAGAGCAAGTGTTGACCAGAAAATTCAGGTGTGGAGAGCAGGTCTGAGGTGTGGAAGACCCTAGTGAGCCGGAGACAATCTACAAGCCCTGAGTGCCTGGCCAGCATGACACAAAGAACCAAAGACGGATTTTGAAATAGAGTGAAATCCTTTCTTAGTAGAAGAAAATGCTATTTACAAAGGCAGATTGCTTTTGAAGGTTACAATAATGATCCTAGCAGTTCAAATTCAGCATTTATAGAATTTTAGGGCTTAGTTGCAACTGTGTCACCAAAACTGAGTCAGGATTAGTTAGAAGGTAACTAACTATACATTCAGAATATCAAGTAAAAACACTAGAAGATTGGTTCTCTCTTTTGGTTTTTTATAAACTTAAAAAATCTAAAGCAGCCAAGCAAAAAAAAAAAAAAAAAAAAAAAAACAACAAAAAAACAAACACACACACACACACACACACACACACACACACACCTGCTTCAGATACCTAAGTTGGGAAAAAACACAGGCACCTAGAAGTTAATCAACACTGAGCACTAAATGAGCTCAGTGGGGTTTAGATGGCTCTTCACACTCTTATTCATTCATTTTTCCAGCTACCAGAGAGAAAGTGGGAACTCAGTGACACCGCAACAAGAGGTCATTTTCTACCCAGAGAACCTCCTCATTAAGTTTCAATTATTTTGCTAGTTTGTAAAACTGCACAGTTTTTCCTGTTTCTTACATTCCTAACACATGTAGGTGGTTAATGTCTCTTCCCATATGTTTCTCAGCAGGATCTCAACTATTAGAATACTTTCAGCTAAAGTTCTTTTTCAATAGAGCATGTAAATGTGACCCCTGATGGGTGGTGTTTTTTCAGACATGATAAGAATCACTGACTCAACCAACTATTAAGAAGAGTATCCGAAGACTTCCTTATTAAGGCATCACTGGCAATGGATATTAACAAATAGACCACACATAATGTTCATGATATCTACTATGTTTACTTGAATAACCAGGAGAAAGAGGGGTAGAGGGGTAGAGGGAAAGGGGGAGAGAGAGAGAGAGAGAGAGAGAGAGAGAGAATAAAATTGCCTTCTAGAGGTTTAGTAACCATGAAAGAATCAGTGAGTGGCCCTAAATAGCATCTAGATGACTTCTATAATATTTACTCATGGCAATGACCTTGATTTGACAAAATATGGTGCAGAAATTAGATATGTTTGGTGAAATTAGTCTCAGTAAGTTTTCTAGTTTATTGGATATCTCCTTTCACTGAAATATACTTACACACCTGGAACTTCATTCTAATTCTTAATATGAAAAAAGTATATACATGTAAGGAGAATTCAACTAATATTACTTTGTAAATCATGTGCATCTTAGTTTAATTGGGCCATCATCACATAAAATAGCATACTCCTAAATATTTAATAAGAACTTTTTTAAATTTTTATAGCTCTATGTATCTTTACTTGCTATTTCACTTAATTCTCTCAAGAATCCTGCTGAAGGTGAACAGAACAGGTAGTCAAATGCTTATTTTGCAAAAGGGGAAATTGAAATTTAGGCTGCCAACAAGATTATACAGTCAGAACCTAGTTCAGACTCACATTTAATGCATTATAACTTTTACACTATGTTATATTATGCCATAAAGTTTGTTTTCTCTGCCATGGGTCACAGAATGATAAAGAGATACCTTTTATATTTTTTGTTCTTTAAAACTGCCCCTCTAATAGCCAGGTAAATTATAATATACCCAAAAGCTCTCTCTCTCTCTCTCTCTCTCTCTCTCTCTCTCTCTCTCTCTCTCTCTCTCTCTCACACACACACACACACACACACACACACTCACACCTCCTGCAAAAAGTTACTTTTTTAATGCAAAGGAAAGTTTTGAGGACTGTGATTATACCAGTTTGTGTCCCCTCAGGAAACAGATGGCAAACTCAATACAGAATAATTACAATTCAAGAAGGCTTTATTTACAATAAATTGCAAAGGTATGGGCTAAGGAGAAGCAAGAAATGGTGCAATGGCCAGGAGTTGACCACCCCAGGTCCTATGGGATGTCGGTAAGAGATGTGTGACCAGAACCTGCTATCAGAAAACATAGGATATCTACTATTGCCTTGAAAGAGAAGTGACCTTGGATAACCCAAGGAAATCTTGCAGGGAGGCTGTGGGGATAAACACCCAGGCTTTACTATATTTTCTTATGATTTCCTGCCAGAGCTACCCTATGTCTACCCCCTGGAGGCACTGGATATATTAGTGTGGTCAGGACAGGATGGCCTCTGGTTGCAGAAAGACACATGAGAAGGGTGGAGAGTGACTTTAGAAGAGGGAAAGGATAGAAAAGACTTCAAAGAGAGTTTTATTAGGAGAAATAGTCCACTTAGAATACTCTATTTAATGGTAGGAAAGGCAATCCATTGTCTCCCTCCTTCCTCTTGGTAGAGGTCTGGTACATTCTAATTTGTAAAACTGAGCCTGTACAGAGCCTCTGACTTCAAGATTATCAGAAGTGAAAAGATCTAGGCAATTATCCTGTTTCTTCACCTGTCTTGAAAATGTAAGTGATTTTATATGTGACTGCATGTTGTGGACACTCTATGACAGCTCCCAGTTCTATAATTAAGGAATTAAGAGGCCTTTAAGATCTAGACAAATATAAATGAGTAAATTATTCCAGGCTTAAGAAAACATACATTTTAGTCAGCATTTAAAATGGTGAGTTCTACTTTTTTTCCCTATTATTTCTTCACATTTGATGGGGATGTGGCTATGATTTATTTCCTTCTTTCATTTCAATTTGAAAAGAAGAAAATAAAAATAAAAACAAAAACAAAAGCAAGTGATCCAGTAATAATCAGTTTGTGCTCAAGGAAATCGGTAGTATTTCTTGGCCACCTGCTAATTTCAGAAGCAATTCAAAAGCACTGGACCTTTCTTCCTTCGTCAAATGAGAGAAACACTTCTGTTAGTGGGCCTTAGGGGGACAGCAGCCTGCAGAAAGACCTAGTTTTGGCTTAATCAACCTATTCTGAGAAAGTGATTAAAGGGCATTTCCTTTTGAGGATGTAAAAACGTTATCTCTTTGGTCACAAGCTGAGTATATGAGCTATCTATTGACACAGTAGTATTGTCTGACACAACACCCTCAACTCAGAGGCATGCAATAATAAAGATTTAAGTCTGGCTAATCTGGGCATGGCTTGGCTGTTACTGTTCATGTCTCTGTGAGTCCTTTGCTCTTTAAAGTGTCTGCCAATCTTGGGTTCCCTCAGATACCTGGGGCTTGACGATTATGATGTTTGCAGCTGGGTTTATTGGGGCAACTCAGCTCTACTTCACATGCGTACGTTCTAGCAGCTTGCTGCGGGCAGGTTCTCCTAGTAAAGGGAGGGGCAAGTGGAAAAGCCAGCTTCTCTGTAAGCATTTTTCATTTTTTCCTATCATCTTGTGGGCCAAGTAGCATTGACTTTTTATTTTTAATATTTTTGGACTTGGTAGCAATATGTTTATTCACAGAGTACACCTCGTTAGTGAGATTTTTTTCTGGATTACTTAGGGAAGTGGGGGAAAGAATAGAGCAAGTATTTACTGTATAAAGCACCTGGAAAACTCATGAACAAGCTGTGGAAAAAAAGAATAAATTTAAGAAAAATGAAGGAATATATGTTTGTTTTGATCGAGAAAAGGCTTTATGTTGGTCATCTTCCCATCCATTTCAGAGGGATGATAGAATACCACTGCACAAAGCCTTACAGCCCGCCTGAGCAGCAGTCATACATCCTCAACATTTGCCGGAGAAAGACACATTGAGTCTGTCAGGCTCCATAGTCTGGAGTATATTTGACTGACTTTGTGATCTGACTCTGGGGCATGACTGCTCTTCGGAATCCTTCTGTTTTCTTAAAACGTAATCATTCTTAATGCTCACTTTGCTGCCTTCCTCACTCATGTTGTTTTTCCAGACTACTCCAGCTTTTTTTAAAATTTCCTCATTTCTAATATTTCAGTGTTTAAAAATTCAAACCATCAAATTTCTTTTTCAAAAACTACTATTTGTTAAACAAAAAGACAACTGACTGAATAACACAAGATATTTGCCAATGATTCATTCAATAAGGGTTAACATCAAAAACATGTAAGGGACTCATACAACTTAATACCCCCTCCCCCTAAAAAAACCCCAATCTGATTAGAAAATGGGCAGAGCTTCTGAATAGACCTTTCTCCAAAGTGTTATCTAATCATAACACTGTACATGTAAAACTAATGTAATATTGTATGTCAATTGTAATTTTTAAAAATTTAACTAAAAAATGAAAAAAAAGACATGCAAGTACATTTAGATTTTTTCTCTAGCTACATATTGGTCGTTTATTTTATTGCCAAAAAAGTGTGAGCCCTAGCCAGTGTGGCTCAGTTGGTTGGAGCATTGTCCCACACACAAAAAAGTGGTGGGTTTGATTCCTGGTCAGGGCACATACCAGGTTGAGGTTTGATCCCCAGGCGGGGATCAATGTTTATCTCTCACATCATCATCATCATTCTCTCTCTCTCTCTCCAACCTTCTTCCTCTAAGATCAATTTTTTACAAATGTGAAATGTATGTAATTTTTGCTCACAGTGCTAATCCTTGCAGTTCTGAAAAACCATCTGCAGGGATTTTCATATGTTTAAGATTCAAAAGGTCAGCCCTAACCGGTTTGGCTCAGTGGATAGAGCATCGGCCTGCGGACTGAAGGGTCCCAGGTTCGATTCTGGTCAAGGGCATGTACCTTGGTTGCGGGCTCCATCCCCAGTAGGGGGTGTGCAGGAGGCAGCTGATCGATGTTTCTCTCTCATCGATGTTTCTAACTCTCTATCCCTCTCCCTTCCTCTCTGTAAAAAATCAATAAAATATATTTAAAATTAAAAAAAAAAGATTCAAAAGGTCAGAAGTTTACTAAAAAAAAAGAAAAGATTCCTATTCAAGTAAATGAGATTATCGTATAAAGACAAAATAAACTTTGATTTCTTAAATTATATTTTAATGCACTTGGGAGTATGTAGAATTTTGGAGGAGGATGTTTCTTTGTAGTTCTATTGCATATATAAAATATATTACATGTAAAAGATTTTGTTGTTTAAGATAAATAGGTTCTGTGCTATGAGTCTAAATTGTCTAATATGCTTTTATATTGTAACGAGTATAGAGTACATGATGTTAATTTTGGTATCATTTAAGTTTCAGAATTTATTCTATAGTCAATTAGTATTTAACTTCCCACATGTATGAATATTTAAAATAAATAGGACTCATCTGACCCAACATTTAAAATATATATAAAGATATCATATACTTTTCCAATAGGATTTAAATAAAATACAAAGTATTTTCAAAAATGTGGTGCCCAAATTTAAGAAACTAAATGTCCAAATTATAGCTCTAGAGATAAATAGATGGATAAGTAGAAAGATTTTTTAAAAATGTTTTAAGTAACTATTTATTTAAAATGTAGTGAGCTCATGAAACATAAAATGTTATATTTCATTCCTTTTCTATCACCCATGTTACATCATATATTGCCAGATATAGAGAAAAATGCAGGATTTATGTGGAAAGTAGTTGAGTATAATTGTATCAAAAATGTTTCTGATTGTCCAATTCCACCATTCCATTTGCTCCCCTTTTTTTTTTAATTTTTTGAAAGGATAGTATTTTTTTTCTCTTTATTGATTAAGGTATTACATATGTGTCCTAATCCCCCTACTCCCCCCCCTTCCCCCCACTTATGCCCTCACCCCCCTGGTATCTGTGTCCATTAGTTAGGCTTATATGCATGCATACAAGTTCTTTGGCTGATCTCTCCCCCTTACCCCCACCCTCCCCTACCTTCCCTCTGTGGTTTGATGGTCTGATTGATACTTCTCTGTCTCTGGATCTGTTTTTGTTCATCAGTTTATGTTATTCATTGTATTCCACAAATGACTGAGATCATGTGATATTTGCCTTTCCCTGACTGGCTTATTTCGCTTAGCATAATGCTCTCCAGTTCCATCCATCATGTTGCAAATGGTAAAAGTTCCTTCTTTTTTACAGCTGCATAGTATTCCATTGTGTAGATGTACCACAGCTTTTTAATCCATTCATCTGCTGGCACTTAGGCGTTTCCAAATCTTAGCTATGGTAAATTGTGCTGCTATGAACATAGGGGTGCATATATCCTTTCTGATTCGTGTTTCTAGTTTCTTGGAATATATTCCTAGAAGTGGGATTACTGGGTCAAATGGGAGTTCCATTTTTTGTTTTTTCATGAAACTCCATACTGTTCTCCACAGTGGCTGTACCCATCTGCATTCTCACCAGCTTTGGCTCCCCTTTAAATTTGAAGTGTGCTTTCTCTCCCTTCTTTTAAATTCTTCACTTAAAGCAGGGAAATTCAGAATTGTAGATCAAATATATGAATACATATTTCAGTTTTTTTCGTTCACTCAAATATAAGATTTTTGTATGTTCCTTCAGTGCACCAAGATGCATGCTAAGTGTTAAGGATATAAAGATGAATGATCTTTGCTTCTGGAGACCACATGTTGTTTTAATTTTATGAATCACAGCAATGAAGATTATAGAAAAGTTTAATTTAAAGTAATTTTTAATTTTCTTTAATTTGTGCAAAAATGCCATGAGATTCAGAACCATAAATTCTAGGACAAAGTTTGACACAAATTGGGATATCTCTATTATTTTTTAAAATCAACAACAGACTTTTTTATCTTCTTTTGAGACTTAAGAGTTGCTTAAATATCTACTGATCATTAAAATTCAACTCCTTAGTGTTATAGAATAAGATTGCTTTTTCACTATGTAAATTGGTGCATATATTATTTAAACTACTGCTAATTGTGCACCTCACTGAAGTAATTGCGTTAGAGTCCATACTAACATTTGTTGAGAAATCAAGATACCATTTCTTGATTAGGTTTCAATTTAATATCAAAAGTAACCTGAATTGTTTTCATTTGACACATGCTTAATTTAAAATAAGAAATGGAAATAATATTTCCATATATTTACTGATAGACTAGAATTCTAAATTATCACAACTTTGAAATAGGCTTCTTTAGAGTATATATTTTCAACTACTTCTAATCAATATACCTGTTATAACCATTAAACAGAGCAAGAATAATTAAAATATGAGAGGATAGAAGAGTGACATAGTAAATTTAAAATATTTTAATAAATATTATTCATTTGTTCATTACAAATTATACAAACAGAGAATATTATTTCAAGGTAACAACATACCTTATTTAAAATATAGTTAAATAAAAGATGATGAATTAGAAAATACTATATAATGAACCTTGTGGTAATGAATTAATGCCACAAACTGAAATTAAATAACCGACTGTATTATATTAAGATAATTGAAACTTTCTGAACACATATTAAAAACAAATTAAAATTAAAAATTGACATGCAATTTAACAAACCTTGCTTATATATCTAAGTAATAGTCTCTATGTATGTAAAATTTGTATTATTTTTTAGTATTCAATAATAAAAAAATTATAAAAATCATCAATGGTAACCAAGCATTTTCCTCTCAATAGGTACTGCAATATTTGATAAATACAAAGTTTTTATGTGTTAAACTGTTAGGAGACCAGTATTTTTCTGTCTCCCATGTTGTTTGCTACATTGCTAGAAACAGAGGAAGATTCAGGATATACCTGGAATATATATGAATATCATTAGCTCATTATCAGCCTAATGTCCCAATAACAAAATATTGATGATAATTATAATAGAAACTTACTGTATCTCAATCACTTGTTCTAAATATTTTATGTTAGTTCATATAATATTCACAGCAATATTATGAAATATATACTATTATGATACCCATTTTATAATTCGAAAACTGAATTGCAAACACCGGTGAAGTTTCTTTGACTACATGCTCCAATCATATTTCTCATACCCTTATCATGAGTTTGGTGTATATTCATCTAGTCAATTTTTACTTTTTTACATGTATATGTCTGTCCACGAACAATATATAATAGTGTGTTGTGTGCTTTAAATGCATATAAATGACTGTGTGATGTTCTAAAAATTATATTTTCAAGATTCTATGTACATTTAAATAAATTAAAAAGATGATGCAACCAGCTCGGGCTGGTGGGCTCAATGGTTACAGTGTTGGCCCATGCACCTACTACTAAAGAATCCTGGATTCAATTCCTGTTCAAGGGTACGTGCCTGGGTTGCAGGTTCAACCCCTGGCCCTGGTTGAGGCATGTGTGAGAAGCAACCAATGTCGATGTTTCTCTCTCTCTTTTCTCCTTCCTCCCTCCCTTTCACTCTCTCAAAAAAATCAATGAAAAAAATATCCTTGGGTGAGGATTAACAACAACAAAAAAAAGATGATATAGCTAATTTAGATGAACTCTAGTTTCAACTCTAAAAAAAACAGAATTCTGAAAACCCATTTCATAGGAACTATTTTGTTTATTTCCTCATGAATACATTGACTTTCTGATATCACATTTTGTGTGTTCTTATAAAATTTCTCAAAGTTCTGGACACATAAACAGCTTGGGAGGAATCCAGATTTGTGAAATTTATCTAAATATTTTGATACACTAATGTCTTCTGAATAGCCTTCCCAGAAGAATGCCTCTTCTGTATACTCTGCTTATTCTCTTTATTTTGCCTTAGGGATTAATTTATTGACATCAAACCAAATAATATAATTAAAACCTTTTAAATCATATTTTATTTTTCCATAGCTATTTAAACTGTTCCTTGCACTTAATCTTCTGCATGCAGTTTCTGAGCTATAAAAAACATTTATGATAAATCCACTAAATGATAGTTTTCTGCAATCCTTTATTATCAATGATTGAAGGTCACACTCCCATTTTAATTCCAAATATATACTTTTCAAATGATTTTGTGTAATGTGAAAATATCCTTGAGTTCAAGAAGTACTAGGATTTTTTTATTCTCTGAGTATAATATTTCTAGTCTCCAATGTCCTTACAGTGGCTAGTCTCTGATAAATAGCCAGAGGATTAATGTTTTAGTGAAAGCTAGCTTGTCACCTTCAAAAGGAAACCTCTTCAAATCAAAGTCTCTTATGTGGCTCGACTACAAAGTGAATTTTAAATAAATACTGTAAAAAGAAATCAAAATCATATTTTTGCTGATTTTTCTGTTTCTACCAATGTGTACCTATGTTAAACACACATGGACAAATATGTATAACTGTATATAGTTCCTTGCAGAGAAAATGTATATTGATATTCTTATAAGGGAAGTCTCTCTTGAGTAACAGCAATACCAATGAAAGTAAATAAGTGGACATTGCTTTCTTTATGTAATTTAACAATCTGCTATCATTTATATATCTTAAGGTAATGTGAATCCAGATGTATACTGTGAACAGATAAAAAAATTCTCCAACTCTTTTTAAGGTTGATGGATCCTAATGTTAAAATTTGATTTTTCTTGGCACTGTAAATTGGTATATCCAAAAACTTTATTAGATTTCCCATATGCTGGAAACAGAGCAAACTAAATAGCAAACAAACATGACAAAATTGTTTCCTGTCAATAAAGCACTGGAATAATTTGGAAATATATTACCCAAATCATTTATTTGTATTTTCCGCTTTTGCCCCAGTTGCTGATTCATTCCCTTCCTCCCAAGGTTCAATGTACAGTTAAAAGATGCTAAAGGGGAGATTTGTAAAAGAATAAAAAGGACACAAAAAAATCTAACCTGATTCTGCTCACCTGAACTAATTTATTAGGGAAAGTGTGCTAATTTTCTAACCTTATAGTTTTATTGTTTACTATTCTGTTGTATTATTCTGAGGCCCTCCTGGTTTCCTCTTTTTCTAAACTTTATGGTAGTTAATGGTGATTCAGTTTCCTTTATCTAAGAACTCCTATTGATCAGAAATCAGCAGTTCTCCCTACAGCTTCAGTAGTGTTTGTCTTACAAGTCATGCTACATAATGCAATAATTATTTAATAACATACCTGACAAGCTAATTGTTTTGTTTTAATACTGGTTCATTTTAACTTGACTACTTTTTATAGCATCCAGGGAGGCAATTTGAATGTTTCCAAATCCATGTTAGGCAAGTTTCTTCTAGGAAGTTTTCATGCTGCTAGCTAATTTCATCCCTAGTGATTTATTTAACTGTAAAAAGTATTATTTTTCTGATAGTTGCCTGTTTTACCTTTTTCTCTAATTTTCAGTGCCAATTTTTACAATGAACCTACTGGGAGATATAAATTCTTCTGTCAAGTGAAATTGAGTACAACATGGGGTACTTTAGCATGTTTGACTTTTAAAAAATGATGATCTAATATTTTATATAACAAATAGTGTTTAATACCATTTGAGCACTTCTTTTATATATCTGATTTAAATCCTAGTACTGTACAGTGCTAGATTAAGGCTTTTCTAAAATAAAGTGAAAATATTATTTCAAAATGTATTTATGGTTTCATATTTTCAAGAACCATTCTCATACTAAGGACATTATAATTTTAGTTTCATGGCTTAATAAAAGTATTAGGTGTAATGAATAAGGACACATTAAAATGTGTTTTGACCTAACAACGAACTATGAAGCTAAAAAAAAAACCTCTCAATAATGAGTTCTTCAAAAATGTATAATGAAAGTATACTATATAGTTGGATAATATGTGAAGTATTAACAGATGCCAATTCTGTTAATTTTGTTCCCATGTCCATATTAATTGTGTTATTTCCTTACTTGGATTTATGAGATATGAATCTGGCATGCCTGAGGGAGAGTCTTAAGGTAACTACAGGACCAAAATATACAACTTTATATTTAAAAAATATATGTTCCCTAGAAAGAGATAGCTCAAACAAAATAAAAATGAAATATCTTGGAGAAGACAAAGTCAGACATAAGCCGTCACCCCAGAACTCCTTACCAGCACCACTACTCTTGAAAAAAGAGATTTTAAAGGAATGCAACAAGAATGTTAGATGCCAATGGCATGGACCTGTATCTTCTTTGTCCTCTTTCTGATTCTGAAGTTGAAACTATAGAATCCCCAAATTAATTTAAAGGACTTGCATCCACTCTTTGTGTGGAATTTTGGGAGTTGACAATCTCTAATAATAAAAGCATAATATACTAATTAGACTGAATGTCCTTCCGGACAAAGCCGGGGCTGCAAGGGAAGCCTGGGTCCTGTGTGCTAGAGGGAAGCTGGTGCTAGCAGCCGGGGGAAGGAAGGCCTACTCTTGCACAAATTTTGTGCACCGGGCCTCTAGTTTAAAGATAATCCCTCTCACTACACACAGTGTGAGAACAGTAGAGTAGAAATAGCTGCGTGGGGTGATAGACACAGGCTGGGCCTGGTCATAGACTTAGGGAAGCAAAGAAAGCAGCTGAACCTCCCCAGAGCCAAGAAGGCTATAAAGCTGAACTACAGCTGCAAGACAATATATGACCTGGAGGCCTTTGGCTGGTATGAGACTGAGGCCATGGTTTCTGAAGGCTGAGTGAAAATTAGGGCATCTCCATACAAGTATATCTGGAAGTGAATATGTTAATTTCTCTGACAGTGATTAAATATTACTTGCTACAGAATTGCTGAAATGTTACTCATAGTGAGAAGAAATCAACCTATCATGATAGCAAAACTATCAATACTCTCATAAACAAAAAGGATTTCTCCTAATAAAAGCATTATGAAATATATAATTGAGAAAAACATTAAATAGCTACATATATGAAATTTCCATATATCTAGTGCATAAAATCATTATTGAAAATGTCCATATATCTAATATCTATTATTTAAGTATCTTTAGATAATTGTTTTGGCAAAATATTATAGTCAAATTCAAACTGTTTAAGATAAATGAAAGTTTGGATTTGGTTAATTACAATATTTGTTAAACATGAGCACAATCTCTATACACATAGAAAACAACTTTCTCAATATTAAAAGATCTAAAATGTTTTGTTTTTCTTTAGGATTTCAATATGTAGGTCAGTGATTATTTTTTCCAAGTAGATTAAAATTTATCTTTAGCTCAGTTTTATTCAAATATCTAAGATTTCTTAGTTTTTCTCCCAAGTACATTGAATCTTAAATCTTAGTGGTAGTTAACTCTAAGAGCTATTATTTTAATATACAAGTAATGTCAGTTTTGTGGATTCCATGCAATAAATTAAGCTCAAATATGCAGAGCAATTGTCTCCTTGATTGGAAGCATGCAGGTAAGAAGAGTTGCAGATAGGCATGGAAGACTTTTAGCACCTGGAGAGCCTGAATGTCCATAGGAACTCGGAGTTGTCAGATGGATGTCCAATTCTGCCAATTTATTCTGTATCCCTCTCTCTAAGTTTGTCAGGTGTACGTGTACTTAACAAGTTTACCAACTTCATCTGAACACATTACATTTAATAGTTGTCTTTACAGTGATAACTTTACAGACACATTCACCTTAATTTATCCCTGTCAAGTGCAAGCAAAAAGTTCTATGTCCAAAATTTATATTTACATGTCTCCACAATGAGCACCTTTAAGGAGTAGTGGCAAAGGGATTATTCTAAAGGAATATTGGGGAGTATTTTATTTTTAATTTACATTATTCTATTCAATTACTTTTTAACAAACATGTAATTAGAATAAAGTAAATAAAAGGAAAATATGTTTCTTTGAGCTGTCTGTGCTACATTTCTTGATTCTAGGAAGTAGAAACTATTTTTGACTTCTTTATATATAATTTAATTATTTCCATTTAAGTAAGTGTAATACTTATGTTCAATCCAAAAATTTAAAAGATCCCTAAGGTAATTATACAATAAGATGGCGGGAGGAGAAGGTCCAATTTCTGTCAGGACTTTCTCCCTAATACTCCCAAATTTAGGATTATTCAGCAATACACTTGACATTTACTTCTCTAAAGAGATTCACTTTATTTTTTTCTAATGTTTACTGAGATTTAATTTATATACAATAAAACTCACCATCTATGGGTGTACACTACAATGTGTTTTGACAAATTTATAAAGTGGTTTAACCATACCCAATTGAGACATACAACATTTCATCATCCCAAATGTTCCCTATGTTACTTTGTAAATCAACTTCCCATCATTGCTAAATCATTGGCAGTCACTGATCTGATGTCTGTCCCTATAACTTGCCTTCTCTAGAAGGTCATGTAACCATGCAGTATGTAGACTTTTGTGTCTAGCTTATTTCACGTAGCATGTTTTGGATATTCAGCCTTACTGTTGCTCATGCTAGTGATTTGTTATTGTTTTTTCAATGTCTGAGTTGTAATAAGTATGAATGGATTGTAATTTTTTAAAACCAATACCAAATTGATGAATATTTGAGTTGTTTTCAGTCTAGGATTATGGTGAATGAAGCTAATATAAACATTCACATACAAGCCTTTGTGTGCACATGTCTTACTCTGATCTGTTTTCCTATCTCTTGGGTAGGGATTAGGAATAGGATTTCAGGATGTTATGATATCTTCGAGTTGATAAGACACTTCTGCACTCTTTCATATAATGGTTGCATAATCTGAGACAACCAAATGCTACCCACTACACCATCAGGAAGATTACAATTTGAATTCCCAAAACAATGTACACTATTTCTAGCAGACCTGAATTCTTGCTAGCTTTTTAAACTTTGTGATTTTTGTATATTAGCCATTCTACTAGGTATGTCATGATATCTCACAGTGATTTTAGTTTGCATTTCCAAGTAACTAATAATGGAAACAGCTTTTTATGTTCTTATTTGCTAATCATCTCTTCTTTGATGAGATATTTATTCAAATCTATTACTTCATTTTTAAATGGATTGATTTTAATTAAGTTGTAAATGTTCTGCATATATTCTGGATAAAAGTTGTTTATCAAAAATGTGTTTGGTAATTATCTTATCTCAGTCTGTAACTTGCCTTTTCATTTTCTTAATGATGTTTTTAAGAGAGCAGAAGTATTATATATTGATACAGTCCAATTGATTATTATTTTATTTTTCATGCTCTTTGTCTCGTTTGGAAGAAACTATTTTCTAATCCAATGTCACAAAGATTTTCTCTCGTGCTTTCTAAAAGAAACTTTATAGTTTTAGTTTTATGATTAGGTCTATTATTCATCTAAAATTGAATTTTATACACGGTGCAAGATATGAAATGAAGTTCATTTTTATATAAATATTTAATTGATCCAGCCCATTTGTTGAAAAACTATTTTTCTCCTAATATATTACCCTAGCACCTTTCTCTTTGTAAAAATCAATTGAGCATATGTATGGATCTATTCCTGGACACAGTATTCTGATTTATTGATCTATATGTCTATCTCTGCCAATTCTATACTATCTTGATTATTGTAGTTTATAATAAGTTTGTTTTTAAGTTATGTAGTAATGTAGATCCTCTACATTTCCATACAAAATTCCAAATTGGTTTACAAAAACCCTGCTGACATTTTAATTGTGATTGCATTAAATCTTTATATCAATTGAGCAACTTTCTAACTTAACATTATTGAATTTTCCAGTTCATAAACTTGGTAGATAGCTCTCTATTTATTTGGGATTACTTTAATTAATTTTATCAATATTTTGTAATTTTAAGCATACAATTCTTTTACTTATTTTCTTTAGATTTATAATGAAGTATTGTTATTAATGCTATTATCAATGGTACTGTTTTTTCTACTGCTTTCCAATTCTTATTGCTGATATCTAGATATTTATTTGATTTTTTATTGATCCTTAATTCTGAAACCTGCATAAACTTGCATAATTTTTTATTGATCCTTAATTCTGAAACCTGATTAGTACAAGTGAGTTGGGCTTTTTTTCCTTTCTGCTCCTAATTTTAACATGAGCTATATAATATCACCTGAATCTGTATTCTCTCTTTGACATTTCTTAGGCAGAGGATCCTGAGCCTAGCTGTACAAGTTTTCTGTTTTCATGTAGAATGCTTAGTATGAGAACATACTAACATAGAATTGTCCAGTGCAAAATGTCAATAGTACTAGGGTTGAAAACCCTGTTCTAAACTCATATGCTATGCAACATCTGGCCTACAGTATTCATTAAAATTTAGCTGATGTCTTACTCTGGTCGGTTTTTCTCAGTGGTAAGAGCATCAGCCCTTGGGCCAAAGGGTCTTTGATTCCCGGTCAAGAGCATGTATCTCAGTTGCAGGCTTAATCCTGGCCGCAGTCAGTGTGTGAGGGAGACAACCAATCCATGTGTCTCTCTCACATCAATGTTTCTCTCTGTGTCTGTCTCTCTCCCTCCCCCATCCTCCCCTCTCTTAAAAAAAATCAATGGAAAAATATTCTTGGGTGAGGATTAAAAAAAAAATAGCTGCTCTCTTGTGATTAGCTTTCAGAGCTCTTCCTACCATGCTGTTCTAAAGGTACAATGAACCATATATGCAATCTCTCTTCAGAGGAACTTGTCACTCTTTGGATATCCTTTTTCTTGGTTGCTTTGCAATTTCAGCTCTTTGATGAGAAAACGTATGATTTTATTGTTGTGGGGGTTTTTTCTACTTTTCTCATTATTAGGATCTCATTAAGAGAGAAATTCTGAAAGTTTCTACATACTAAGAGAAGAAAGAATTCTATTCATTTGTATATATTTTTCTGTCCCTTCCTTTGTACTTTGGAATTTTTCTGGGAGTAAAATATCTATAATACAATAAGAAAAATTCTCTAATGTAAAAGCTTCCGCCTCCTATTTTAAATATAAATTATCTATCTTATATGAAGGCATGTTTCACAAAAGTATGTAATATGGATTTGTGTTTCTTTTAGTTTATGCATAATTGTGGGGAAGCATAGGACTTGATTGGAAAGTCTATAAGGAGGATTCTATGAAAGGTCAGAGGCCTCTGGGGACCTTGCTGAAGGTGGCAGCCCCTGCCTTGACTTTTCCAAACAAGTTTGAGCCCCCAGGGGTTTTACTAGAATCTCTATGTTTAGACTTCAAAGCATCCTTGTTTGAAAGACACTACAGATGCAGGTGTTTTCTCAAGGATACTTACCCTGCTGATTGTATCTAGAGGTTAATTTTAGTTCAAACTGTTACAATAAAAGCCTAAGGAGGCAGGTAAATGAGGCTACTTGGTGGCTATAACCAAGTAGTCCCTTAGCTTCTCTTTCACAGACACATGTGTCAGAGTAACCATTCATCCATCATTCAGGGTCTGCAGGTCTGCCCCAGCACATAATCCTCAATTAAACAACTCTTTTTTTTTTAAATATATTTTATTGATATGTTACAGAGAGGAAGGGAGAGGGATAGAGAGCCAGAAACATCGATGAGAGAGAAACATCGATCAGCTGCCTCCTGCACACCCCCCACTGGGGATGTGCCCGCAACCAAGGTACATGCCCTTGACTGGAATCGAACCCGGGACCCTTCAGTCCGCAGGCCGATGCTCTATCCACTGAGCCAAACCGGTTTCGGCAACAACTCTTAAAAAGTCATAAAATCATGGAATGGCCCTCTGCATCAAGTATTCCAATGTAGGTATCTACCAGCCTCTGTCTGTAATTCATTGAGGAAAGCATGCTGTGTGCAACACAGGCATTGAATCAGAATTAGGAATACAAAGAAGATAAAATTTCTGCTGTTAGTGCAGGGGTGCAATGCCCTGGCTGTTAACACTGGAGGCATATATTTGCTTATGTATGTATAGAAATGACAGTGTATGTTTGGAACACAGAGAAAAATAGAATGACATGCCAAATTTAACAGCTCACCAGCTTAGTCATTAAGGAACTGTATGGACAAGTTAAACTTTTTGAAACTCTATGTCTTTACTTTAAAAATCTTAAGAGATTACACTAGACCAGTGGTTTCCAAATTGGATGTTTGTTAAATTAGCAGATTTGTGGCTCTAGCCTCAAATATTCTCATTCACTAGCATTATTGTTGAGCCAAAGTATCTTCATTTTATATTGAACTACTTTGATAATACTAATATAGGTGCTTGAAGATTACATTGTTAGAAATTCTGATTCCTCACTGGATAATAGCTTTTTAGGATCAGGATTCTATTAAAATTTAACTTTGCTTGTCAGAAAAAAAGAACAGTAAATCTATTATATAGTAGATATATAGTAAATCTATAATATAAAAATGTTGAGTTAATATAAAATGTTACACATGGTCTCTGCCAGATCTAAGGGTTTCTGAGTTGTGCATTTGACACAGCAAAGGACAGGATGGAATTTCTAAACTTCCTGAGGTACTATTTAAACTATTTTCCTGATGACCATTACACCTGTTTTGTAAGAAGTAATATGGCAATTATCTACTGTATGGGACAAAAGTAGAAAGCAATGAGAAAACAAGAAAGATACAGTTTACATTATGGACTCTGTGTAGAGAAATATATATTTTTGTGAATTAGACATTGAACTTGTTTTTATTAACTATGATATATTTTTCTTTACTTTTCAAAGTTCATTTAAGATAAAACTAAGAACTATGGCTATTTTAATATTATAAACTAGAGGCCCAAATCACAAAATTCATGTATGGGCAGGGTCCCTAGGTCTGGCCTGTGATCAGGGCTGATCTGGGGGGCGATCAGGGGGGGACCCCGCTGGCACCCGCCTTGGCTGGCCTAGGACCTGCAGGCTGGGGGTAGCTCTTGCATTGAGTGTCTGCCCCCTGGTGGTCAGTGTGCATTATAGCGAACTGGTCATTCCACTGTTCAGTCAATTTGCATATTAGGCTTTTATTATATAGGATTATAGATGAGAAATAATTTAATGATTTTAATACCTACTCAAAATAGATGTGGAAATGTGGACAACACCAGCTTTGTAGGAGTTATGATATGCTGTAAACTTACTTGAAAACTTGTACTGCCCTAACTGGTTTGGCTCAGTGGATAGAGCATCAGCTTACAGACTAAAGGTCCCGAGTTCAATGCTGGTCAAGGACACATGCCTGGGTTGTGGGCTTAATCCCCAGTGGGGAACATGCAGGAGGCAACCAATCAATGCTCATCATTGATGTTTCTATCTCTCTCTTCCTCTCCTTTCCTCTCTGAAATCAATAAAAAATATTTTTTAAAAATGCACTAAAAAATAATTTTCATTCAACAATATAAATAATATTAAAGCTGCAGTTCTTCTCCTAGTGGGAGTAAAGAGAAATATGAGTTAATTATGGTATAATATACATCATATGAAATACATATGACAAGAAAATATTTTATCTAAAAAAACAGCATAATTGTTTCTTCACTGAAATGGCCAATCTCAATGATCATCTACTATGCCAGCAGAAAATTAAATTGAATTTAGTTTTGCTCCAATTTATTTGCAACTGAGAGGATAGATCCTGTGAACACACATAGCATTTTATCTTTGAAACAATAACTAAAAAGTCTAACGTTGTCAAGGCATCTTGTAAAAGTTGAGAGGTCAGTGAAGGGTTTGAACCTGAATAACACAGCACTCTTTCAATCTTTTAGTTCAAAGCAAACATAGAAGCACAGTAAGCTCACTGATAGAAAAGTTGTTTTATTTCTCTAGAGTAGATAATTCACACGACCTGTTTGGTTCACCTCTCTCTTTTTATATAAATAGCATACTCCCTCCACCTTCAGATCCTTCTGTGCAGATGGCCTGTAAGGCCTTCTTTTCTGCTGTTGCCCTACCACAGCACTTAGGATTCTGGAAGTATTTTTTTCCTACTGCAATTCCCAACAATTTCTTTAATACTGCTATTCCACACATATGCGTGTAGAGGAGACAAAACTACATTTGTCAAAAATGTGCCATGAAAAACCCATGAACATAATTAAATTATTAAATGTATTGAGAAACTATCAAGTGTCAATCAATATTCTAGGCACTATATACACAGTGGAACACATGCACACAGACAAAACCCCTGAGGGAACTAACAACATCTGAGGCCAAGACCTTAGTGGCTTCCAACAAAATGTACACATCTATTAGTGTTTAGATTTAGCATGAGTGTGCATGTGTACATGCTTCTTACATGCTTCTGTTTGTGCGAGTGTGGGTGCCTGTTCATGCGTGTGCTTACAGTCATTTAGCTTTGGGAAAGTTGAGTAACATTGTAAATACTATATTTTCCACTACTTGACATTAGAAATTGCAGCATGCATTCATTTTTCCTACTTCAAATATAATTCAAACTGAACTACAGGAAAGGTACCGTATTCCATTATACTATATCACATTTCATTTGCCCCATAGACTAATTCTAAAAACACATTTACCTACCTAGCTTTATAATTAATTTTCTGTTCCCTTAGGATCAAAAAATGATATGGTTTCTGACCATACTAAAAGCTGAAAATGAGAAAGTCTTTGGGATAAAATGCAATTATAAACACTAGTGTCTGATAATGACTCAATCAAATACTATCTTAAGGCAAGTTATTATATAAGTTTTGAGAAAAACTTTTAATTTTAGTATTAAAATGTAATATTCTAAGAAAGTAAACACTAATTAAAGTCAATGAGCCAAAATATTTCTATTAAATGTCCCATTGTGTATTATTCATTTTTGTAATTATAACTATGAAATGGTAAGAAAAAAACACGCAAGGAAAATGTTGTTGTCCATGGGGCAAATATGGCCAGCAAATTGGTTTTGTTTGAGTTACATAATTCAAATTAATTTCCCACATTTAAAAATTAGGTATTGCATATAATAATTCAGATTTATGGATTTTGTAGAAAAACTGGAGGCCTGCAACACAAGGCCCACCTTCCCAAATGTCAACAATCAATTGCGTTGATGTAGGGGCTGCCCATTTTTGACAAGGCATGCTCTCTGAAGCTCAGCAAAGCCAACTACACCCTTATTGCTTCATGCTCTTCTGACCCAATTCATTTACAGGATGTTTCTATCCACCACAGGCTTCATAATTTGCTAGAGAATCTTTCATCACCTGTCACTATTCACTAAAATATAACTAATATGACATAACATTTTTTTACTTTTCTGATTTTATTGCTCGTTAAGTTGAAGGAAAACAAGATTTCTAAAAGATAATTTAAAAACCTAAAAATATAAAAGTAATTCATTGTTTATAATTTTATGATTTGAACTTTATGTGAACCTTCAGCTCAGTGAAGTTAATAGTTCACCAAGTTGCATAATCATTTACTAGCATCACTGAAATAAAATAAATATTTCTTATAATAAACACAGTTTAAAAATATTTTTGATGCTCAAACAATAACTTGTATTTAAAAGTAAATATTTAGATGAACATTATATTCCCTACAGAATAATCTATATGCACTGTTTAAATTCTCTAGTAATCTGAGACATTTTTTACACTGCAATATCATTTCAGATTTTAAAATCATGCTGAAAATGCATTCAACTATTTTATATTATTATTAAAATTGTTAATCAAAAATAAAATAGTCCTACTTTTCAAAAGTTCATTAAATATGCTTAATATTGCATAAAATGATGACTGTAGCATTCTGACATATTGTACTATTCAGTAATATGTGGTTTAATTGTTTAGAATATATGGCTCTCATTTGTTCTCACTGGTTTAAAACCCATCATTTCTGATACTAAATATTCACAATGAGTGAATAATAAAAATGTAAAGTTTATAATTATTTGAGTACATAAAACTTTTCCTTAAATGCCTAACATTTTTAGTCAACATTAGAAATACAAATAGTTTTCAACTAAACTCCAAATATGTTACTTTAAATTATCTTTCAATTCTGAAAGACTTTTCCAATAGAATTCAAGGTATGATTTAATTTAATATATAAATAATCCACTAAGTTCACACTTAAATTGCTTTGTTCCTAATAACCATGGTACGCTGTGACTACTTAATTTAAAATATGACTACAGACTATCAATTTTCCAATTAATGTTATGGTAAGCCCAGACAATTTTTGCAGCAATAGATTACTTGAATATAGTTTGAAATGGTCATATATTTTATACTTTTAATGAAATTTAGTAACAGATTAGGAATTATTTTAATAAAAACTTTAAGTCAGAGCTAGTTATTGTAAGACTATTATTTTAATGGAGAACTCATAACAAAATCTAAAATTATTAATATATAAACATGATTTCAAATTAAAGGATATAAAGGAAAAGTATCTTGCTCATTCCGGAGCACATTCTGATTAACAGATATTGTAAACTATTTTGTTTTGGGTGGCTTATTTTATATCTCTAAGTAATACATCATGCTTTTCTCTCTTTTTTCTTATTGATTTTTAGAGAGAGGGGAAAGCAAAGTGAGAGATAGAAACATCCATGGATTGGCTGCCTCCTACACACCCCCTGCTAGAGATCAAACTCAAAACCCAGACATGTGCCCTGACTTGGTAACTAACCAGTGACCTCCTGATGCATAGGTCAGTGTTCAACAACTGCACCACACCAGCTGGGCTACTTTTCTCTCTTAATTTATGAAGTTTAAGAAATCCTTGTTGTCTATATATTGTAACAGGAGAGAATTTGTCCTAATTATACTCTTGAATATCCTTTTTGTTTATATATTTTAATTATTCTATTTAGTTCCATAGATCAAACTTCTAACTTATAATAACATAAACTTTTATTTCCTTCCCTATCAATTATAAGCATCACTTATTATCACCTCTCTTTGTAAAATGAGAATATATGTATATTTTCTGGTCCCTTAAGATTTCCTCCTTCCCACCTCTTAACTTCTGTCAAATAAACTTTTACATGATCACAGCTGATACACTTTACATTCTGTTCTTTAATCATAAAATTGGCTATACGAACTTATAGCCAATATTAAATTAGTATATATGCAAAGATATATACTAATTTAATATACTAATGAACAAAATCTATATGTGGATTCATTCCAAATGTGAAAAAATCAATACATTCATTTTTTGTATTATGATTCTAAAGTCTTTCTTTATAGCACAGCCAAGTAATTCACAATTATTGAAATTCCTTGTTTGAGATACTATTAGCTCAAGCCTGAGCTATTGAAAATAGTTTCTTAATAATGTTGTAAAAATATATTAAGTTACTTCCTGAACTTATAGTTTCAATTTTGATGTTATTGTTTAGGTTAAACAACCCAGGTATGAAATGAGTATACTTGAACTCTTGTACCCTAAATCAAATATCTTCCACTTTATTTCCTGTCCTCTTGTCCTAAGAAAACAAACAAAAAGTTGAACAAAAACGTAAGTTTAATTTTACTTATAGAGATGGCAGTGGATTTTCATTTAATGACTTGAATTTATTTTCTACTTCCCTGATATTTCTGCAAGTTGACTTGACTTAAAAAAATTTGAAACAACTTCTATTACATGGAGATGCTAAGACAATATGGCATGTTTCTAAGTTACATTATTAAGTTTATCTGCTTTGAATATTTAGAGTTTGTTTTGGTTTCCTGTATTTGTTTTTTATTAAAGTTGATTCATGAAGCTTACAGTTTTGAAATTAACTCTTCAAAGTTCTTTGCTGTGCAAACAAGGATAAGGTAAACATCTTTCATAAAATGCACCTTTTAAGCTGTGTCATATTTGACTTGTCGAATCAATGTACTCTTGTGATCAAGTGATTAAACTATTTACTGCTCTTGCACAGAAACTATTAAATAGATAATAAATGAAGCACTATGGAGTGGGTGTCGGAACCTCTAAATTCTACTCACCACTTAGTGGCATGACCTTGAACAAGTCTCTTAATCTCTTTGACCTAAATTTCTTTACTGTCATAGCAAGGAAAGCAATTATATCTTTGCTTATAAAGCTCTATAATTTTATTCTACAATTAGGTTTGGAATGGATTTAGCATGAGGGAAAAAGCTTCATTGCAACAGTATGCAAATAATCTCAGATGAATTATGGAGTTAATTTAATAAGCCTCTTAACTTTTGGGGGGTAATTTTCAGAAAAAGTAAACATTCATTTAAGAAGGCATTTTAGATTACTTTTAGCAGAAAAGTTGTGATGTATTTCCTCTTATAATTAAGTATTTCTGGCAACTGTTTATCAATCGTGAGTTTCTAAGAGTTTGTAACTGTGGCTCAGAAAGTTCCACCTTCCTGGCACTAATCGTTTAAAAAGTTTGCAATAGAATCTATAACATTATGAATTTGTTGTACTTTCTCAAATTTTGTTTCTATAATTTTATGCTAATAAATTAATGCATATATGAAATATGTTTATAAGAAAAAAAAGTACATTTTGATACCTAAAAATTTTTGTACAACGTGGGCAAAAAGGGGGTCACAATGCCTGGGTTTTTGCCCTTAGTTGGCTGCTCTTGACTTGCTGGGTGGCCCTAAAGCAAAGGGATCAAGTTACTATTTTGCAAAGCTTGCCAAATATTGTCAGGGCTTTGGAAAAGGTATTGAAACACTAAGTGTAAAATGCTCTACAAACAGAAAGGTCAAAGACCAGCACATGTGCAACACATTTTCATTCTTAATGAGCAGTTGGATACTTAGCAAGGAATGTAAAACATCTAATTTTCAAGAGGCACTTCATTTTGGAGCAATCCATCGAGAAGTGGCAGTATTTATTGAATAAGGTTGTTTCATCATTATTTGAAACATCAGTATTTATAAGCATACCATAGCAATAATAATGTTCAGAGTGATATTACTGCTAATAGCTATTTATAAACATTATTAATGATGTATTAAAAAAAGCAGAGACTGAGTTGTTGGATATAGCTAGGTTCAAATTACAAAGTGACTACTTATTATTGGCTCAGGGGGGTCAAGATGTGCTGCCCTTCTTATCTACTTGACAGCATTTGATGGAGTTGTTTTAAAATAATTTTCTAAGAGGAAACATGGCCTTGCTGGCATCTCAGAGCAGAGCAGACTGAGGTGGAGTTCTCTTCAAGTACAAGTCATCATTAGCCTCTGAACCTCCTCAAAGAGATCTTCACTCTCCTCCCACTGTGATTTCAGTACATTTGTAACTGTGAAGCTCTTCTCAACTGACAATGCGCGACTTGGGGAAATGAGGCATTTGACAGAGTAAAGTCTCATGCTTCACATAATTCAAGAGTTACCTAAAATCTAGCTGAATGGATTTCATTTATTCTAAAGTATTTCCCTGCGTGACAACATTGCATTCCATTACACTTTCTTCTTTCATTTTTAAGCTTTCCCTCAAAATTTTTGTCATTGCAAATGAATTGTACTTATATATAAGTTATCTAATATTACTACTAGAGGCCTGGTGCATAAAACTTCATGCACTGGAGGGGGGTCCCCTCAGCCTGGCCTGCCCCCTCTCACAGTCTGGGAGCCCTCAGGGGTGAGAGGTGACCCAGAGATCAGCGGAAGGCAACGCCCACCACACCTCTGCTGCAGCCACTGCTGGCAGCGCAAGCCTTGACCAGTCCTGGTTACCTGAGCCTCGGGCCGGCCCTGGGTGACTGGGCAGCTGCCATCCGAGGTTTGCCTGCACCTTGGGCCAGCCCTGGGCAGCTTGGGGACTGGGGGGCTCTGGAGGCAGGCACCCTGGCAGGGCTGAGGGGACTGGGCGCCTCCATCTTGTGGCTGTGGGTGCTGCCATCTTTGAGGGTGTAGCAGTAAATTAGCATATTCCCTCCTTATTGGCTGTGGGCATCACCATATTTGAGGGTGGGGCAGTCAATTAGCATATTCCCTCCTTATTGGCTGTGGGCGCCGCCATCTTTTGTGACAGCATGAGGGCCAATTAGCATATTCCCTCTTTACTAGATAGGATTGTTATAAACAAAACAGAGAATCTACCAAAAAAAAGTCAAAATAAAACCCTAACAAAAGTCCTATTGTACTTACATAAAATTTGTTAAAACATGTTATTTAACCATACTAAGATTTTCATGAAGATCTTAGGAAGAACTTTTCTATTGCCTTGTCCTATGAAGAGTTGAACTTCCTCAAGCAATATTTTTTTTTCCATTTAGACACAATGAGTTGCAATGGCTAAAGTATTCCTATTCATAATTTTTAAGTCAACATTGTGACTTCCCCAAATTGTATAAGCGAAGATCATCATGATGTTAATTCCATCATCATCTTAATTCCATCTCATAGTACTTTTCCCTCACTCTGTTATCTTTTTCCATACACAGTTTTTATATTGTATCATTTTGTAATTTTAAAATTTTCAAGTAATTGGATAATCCTCTTAGGAAAAAAGCAGGATGTAAGTCAATTAATTAATTATATAATATTGGAGGAGTCAAAATCTTTTTTAGCCATATAATACCAATGTTGGGCCAAACTAACAGTCTAAAACCATAAGAATAAAGCAGTACCTATCACCACTAGTAACCTTAAGGGTTTCTTTCTTAGCTCTTGCAGCACTTAATAAGAGCAAAGTAAACCCAGAGGGCAAGCAAACTTACCATACAGGTAAGCCTTAACAGACAAAGAGTACAGTGTGATAAGTAGATCTGGAAGGTTAATTATAAGGTATTGAGGACAGATTAGTTTGAGAAAAACACAGATCATGTATTTATTCTCCCTTATTACAAAAATGATATATCACATCACAGAACCTCTTTGAATATGCTATCAGGATTTAGTAATGTTATAAGCAATTCTATTTTAGCTGCTTACAGTACATTAACAAATATACTGTAATGAACATGTAACTTAAATATTTCAATGGAAACTGATTTATTAATCATCTACCATTGTAACATACTGAATGATCAGTTTTACTGAATGAACTTGACTCAGTCACTTGCTAAATACAAACACAACTGAAAGCAGTCACTCTTCTCAAATATCTTTTCTAATAGAAGAGGCAGATAATGTAGCAATGTTAAAAGGACAAATATTATAATTCATCTATTGAGTTGTCAGTCTTCTCGCAAGCAATAAGCTCTTCAATGTTACATATATCAAAGTATTATTTTCAAAATAGTTTTAAATATGATTTGCATACAGAGAATGAGCATTTATTAAAGTTTTATTTATCACATCAATAAGAGGAAAGGCAGAATGATAAAGATGGTTCAAAGGAGAATTGGAGAGAATGAGTATATATGGTCTCTTAAAGAAAGAATGCTGTTATAAGATGTCTGTGTCCAATATAAATCTAGTTCCTCTCATACAGGCAATAATGACAGAATTTTATTTTCTAAAAAATAGAAATTATTTTCATTTCTACAAGAAAATGTCTACAAATTAACACAAAATTTCATAAGATCTGGTTTTATGCAAGTGTAAGAAGTCAAATAAAGGCATCTTCCTATAGAGAATTAAGCAATCCTTGGTTGTTCCTATTAATTCATATTCAAGCATGACATTAAAAGGATAGCAATTCAAATTTTAATTTCTAAGTGTTAGACATTTTTTCTTCTATGTAGGACATAATTTTTCTGTAAGTAAAAATATGTGTGAGTGCATATAAATGCAAGTTTTGTGCATCCGTGTAGCATGTACATAAGCACAAATCTGGCCCCTGGTTGCTATGGTCAGCAGAGTGATGTGTTAGTGTTCATAAATAATTACTTTAGAAAATTTAAAATAGTAGTGATGCATTCAGTAAAATTGATTTTGTGTAGATGTTTCCATATTCTGCTGAGCTTACAAACAGAATCAAATTGTCAAATAAGAATTATGAATTGGATATATTACCCATTATCTATTTTACTAATGATCTCAAAATACATAATTCAGCAGCAAAGACAAAAGAAGATAAATGCAACATACCTGCAACATCTCAACTGTTTCTCCAGATGAGTGTCGCCAGATAAAATATAGGATGCCCAGTTAAAGTGAAATTGCAGAGACACATTTATTTTTAGTCTAAACAAGTCCCAAATATTGTGTGGGCCATTCTTACATACACAGAAATGTTATTGTCTCTCTCCAATTAAAATTTAACTGGGCATCTATATTTGTATCTGCTAAATATGGCAACTCTACTGCATCCTTCCTTCCAATATCACACACACTCTCTTGCCCATGATAACAGATGAGGTTTTCAAAGGAGGTTTTGTGGCTTTGCCTAACACAGCAGAAGTTAAGTGACATCTATTTTACACACAGATGTATGGCTTACATGGAATTCTCCAGGGAGCCATGCCTCAAAAAATCCAGTGATTGCATTTTTATTTACTATAAGTAATCCTTTAGCCAGGGACATCTGCTAAGAGTTTCTGTAGATAAAGTCTCTTCCTCCTATCAAATAGCATTAGTCTATTTATCCAGAGGTTCAGCTGACAAAGAGATTAGGCCAGGCCACCAGCCTTCTTTACTTTTCTCTGAAATTATATCCTGGTAAAGAGAATGGATGAATCTTATATATGAAGGATACATTAACTCCTGTTGTGCCAAGTAAATCCATTACTTTAATATTTAATGAAAAAATTTATTACAGAAATAAAATTGAAGACAGATTTTAAAAATGTAAATGTTCCATGTTTATGGTAGACACAATATTTTTCAGCTGGGGAAAGTTTACTTTTTTAAATCACAAACTTGACCCTTAATAAAAATAGTGTGCATCCTATATATAAAACTTTGAGTACCCAGTGAAGAAGTTAGAGTAGCTATTTGAGAGGAAACATTTAACACCATTCTCTTAGTACCTCAAATAGATCTTCTATTTCTCCAAAATTGTGTTTCATCAAATAGATGACATATAGTAAGTATCTTAGAAGTACACTTTCTATTCTAGTTTAAAAGTATAACAACACAATTAATTATATTTTTCTCAACTATTATATGTATACTAGGGGCCCACTGCACGAATTCACGCACCTTAAAAGGAACTGTGGGCCATGAGGCTACAGTGGGCACAGGGGCGGGTCTCGGCCCATCGCGCCCTGTCCAGCCCCTCCCGCCATGGCCCCCAGTCCCGTCTGCTGGCAGCCCTACTCCTGCTGCCACTCACATGTGCTGACAGTGCTGGTCCACTCGCACCGCTGACCACGTGGAGTGATAGGGGCCGGCACCAGCAGCAGGTGTGAGTGGTGCCTGCTAGCCCCGATCGCCTGTCAGAAGCAGGGGGAGGTGGAGAAGCCCTCAGGGGCTTTTGGGGCCAGTAGCCACTGCTCACACCTGCTGATGACGCCGAGCGATCAGGACCGGGGCCAGGCACTAGCAGCAGGTGCAAGGGGGCCTGTGCCATCAGCAGGTGTGAATGAGAGCTGACAGCCCCAATTGCCCCTCAGGAACAGGTGAGGTGGAGAAGCCCTGACAGGCGATCGGGGGTGGCAGCTGAGCGATTGGAGCCAATGCCAGGTGCCAGCAGTGGGTGCGAGCGGCAGCTCTGGCCCCAGCAGTGGGTGTGGGAAGGCCAGCACCGGCAGCAGGTGTGAGCACTGGGCGGGACCGCAGTGTGTGGGAGCAAAGAATTTTCAGTAACCACCAAAGGCTCGCCCTAATGACAGCGACCGGTGCCCCACCTTGGTCTGGAGCCCCCGCTCACCTGCTCCACCATCCCGTCGTGGCTGATGCCTGCCATGTTCTGCGCTGTGCTGCCTGCTGCCAACGCCTGCCATGTTCCGCGTGCCTCCCCGGTGGTCAGCACACGTCATAGCGATTGATTGTTCG
Organism: Plecotus auritus; assembly: GCF_963455305.1. Classification (NCBI taxonomy): domain Eukaryota; kingdom Metazoa; phylum Chordata; class Mammalia; order Chiroptera; family Vespertilionidae; genus Plecotus; species Plecotus auritus. The sequence goes on along the minus strand of NC_137774.1, from coordinate 114,135,151 downwards.
GTTGTTCTACTGTTTGGTCTATTTGCATATTAGCCTTTTATTATATAGGAAGTGTGTGTGTGTGTGTGTGTGTGTGTGTGTGTATGTATGTGAAAGAGAGAGAGAGAGAGAGAGGGAGAGAGAGAGAGAGGATAAAACAGATCTCAGGACACAGAAGGAACAATCCCAAAGTTCCAGTAATAAGAAAAAGTTTCTGAAACCAGAGAGCATCCAATTCAAGACTGTTAACTAGCTACATTATCAAGGTCCAGAGCACACAGGACTTCAACAGAGAAAATACAATACAACATTGAAAATGCAACCAAAGTATTACTTTGAGGCATAGTCAATGGTTTAAACAAAAACGTTAATTCACACAGTAAATATGAATAGGTTTTAAAAACACACGTTTTAATTAGTTAAGGCATAAAAAACAAAAAATAAACCACATTGAAGCAATAGAATGGTGTAAATAAAACAATTGAATAAGAAAGCCAATTAAAAGTTTTACCAAAAAGTCATAAGCATAGACTTACATATAATTTTGAGTTCATTGAGAATTTCTTTTATATTTAAAACTTATTTGATAATATTTTTTGTACCTATGTACATAACAGTATCTAAAATGTAACTTTTTTGTGAGGTCCTTCTTAATTATGAAATTTGGGTTATTCTAGCCATAAATAGCAAAATGGAAAATTATCTGTTATTTTATATTTGTTTGTTTTTATTTATGTTTTCTTTAAAGTAAATTTATTGGGGTGATATTGGTTAATAGGATTATATAGATTTCAGGTGTGGAATTCTATATTACAAGATCTGTATATTGCACAAGATCTATATATTTGAAAGAGTTCAAGAGGGGTACTATTTTTATTACAATTTAGGATGTTTTCACCAGGAATGCTATTGCATCTAGTTTTTTTTTTTTTTTTCTTTCTTTCTTTCTTTCTTTCTTTCTTTCTTTTTACAGAGAGGAAGGGAGAGGGATAGAAATAGAAACATCAATAATGAGAGAGAATCAATCATTGATCATCTGTGACCTGGACATAAGCCCTGACTGAGATAGAACTGTGACCTCCTGGTTCATAGGCCAATGCTCAAACTGAGCCATGCTGGCTGGGTGCATCTAGTTTTCTTTATGGAAATATTTTTTAAAGAAACAAATACAGTTTCTTTAATAGATTTAGGACTTTCTAGCTTTTCAATTTTTTATTTTCACAGGTTCAGTTTGTTGCATATTTCAGAAAATTTGTCAACTGTATATAAAATATATTTTAAATACTATGATAAATACTTACATATATATATATATATATATAATAGATATACAAATACATACAGAAATCATTTGTGTGTGCATGTACATACTATCTCTGTCCATTGAGAGGTAATAGAAGGAAAGTCCTGCAAAAAGCAATAGAAATACCTAGCATTCTGATCTTAGTTCTAAATATCTTGCATCACCAAAAGGAACTAAGACTCCTTTCATAATTGGTTTTTTCTGCTTTAGGCAAGACTGAAATGTGTTTTTGTGACACTAAGGAAATGTTAAAAAAAATGATTGGGCACATCAATAGAACTCATAGCCACTTTGATAGGGTCTTCCACTGACACACTGATAATTAAGATAATTAAAGATAATAAGAAATTATAATCCTTAGACTAAAATGAGAACCCATAAGTCCATACAGATATAAGTAAATAATTACATAAAGATGGGAAAAAAGGAAACTTTTTCATGTGGTTTACTTATAACTATTAAATGCAAAATGAATGATAGAATCAGAAAAACACTACTCAGCAATCACCATAGTAATCATAGTTACAGACAAGGATCATCAATGAATGTTAAACCTAATGGCTAGAAGTTTAATGAGAAACAGAAATCTCACTATATCTCTCCACAAGGGAGTTAATAAATACAAAGGGAAAAAATCATTAACTTTACATTAGAGACATCTGGTAGATACCACCTAAACCAAGTAATTCAAATTAAAGTCACGCAGTAACAGGACCAGTAGACATTATTTATCTCCTAATGTAATGCACTGAGAATCAATATCACTTTTCTATGTTCCTGAGAAAATGCATACTCTTTGTAATTATCCAATCTAATAAAAGAGTAATATGCAAATTGACCATCACTCCAACACACGAGATGGCTGCTTCCATGTGGTCAAAGATCCTGCCCCGATGTGGACACAAGATGGCCACCACAAGAAGGCCAGCAGGGGAGGGCAGTTGGGAGGGACCAGGCCTGCAAGGGAGGGCAGTTGTGGGTGATCAGGCCTGCAGGGGAGGGCAGTTAGGGGTGACCAGGCTGGCAGAGGAGGGAAGTTGGGGGCAACAGGGCCTGCAGAGAATGGCAGTTGTGGGGTTCCCAGGCCTGCAGGGGAGAGCAGTTGCGGGGAACTGCAGGGGAGGGCAGTTAGGGGTGACCAGGCCTACAGGGGAGGGCAGTTGGGGGGGACCCAGGCCTGCAGGGGAAGGCAGTTAGGGGTGACCAGGCCTGCAGGGGAGGGCAGTTAGGGGCAAACAGGCTGGCAGGGGAGCAGTTAGGCATCAATCAGGCTGACAGGGGAGTAGTTAGGGAGTGATCAGGCTGGCAGGCAGAAGTGGTTAGGGGCAATCAGGAAGGCAGGCAGGCGAGCAGTTGGGAGCCAGCAGTCCTGGATTGTGAGAGGGATTTCAGATTGGAGAGGGTGCAGGCTGGGCTGAGGGACACACACACCCGTTCATGAATTTCATGCACCGGGCCTCTAGTAAGATAATATTAGAGCAACCCAATGTGAGCAGTATTCTAAAAAGTAATTGGCTATACTCTCAAAAGTGTCAAGTTGAAGAAACACAAAGACAGATTGTGCAATACCTCTAACTTAAAGGAAAAGGAAGGGAAGGAACAACTTAATGTACCAATTAATACTGGACTAGAAAATAAACAAAACTATTGTGAGTTTGTTTTGATGTAAAGAACATTTTGGTACAAGTAAAATGTTTAAATATATCTGTAGCTGTTTAGGTAGTTGTATTGTTAATATCCTTATTATGATAACTGTACTATATAAGGTTATAAATAAGTAAGTTATTACAAAGCACATATTAATATTATTTTGAGGTAAATAATAATTTAACAACTTATTCACAAAGAGTTCAGAAAAAATATAGGAAAGTAGTAAAATTATTATCACTTGATAAAATGTTTATGGTTGAGGAATCTGGGTAAAGTGTTAATGGAAATTATGTTTATTATTTTTTTAATTTTTCTGTAATTCAAAATTATTTAAAACCAACTTTTAAAAGAATCTTTACCAGATAATGCCATATTTTCTCCTTTTGAGGATGGAGATTATTTTTACTTTCTCTGTGCTAATATATGAGGTATGGGGATATTTGAAACCAGCTTCCTGAAATGGGCACCTAAACCAGCAAGTGTTTTGAAATATATTAGTAATATTACATATTTGCTATGTTTATCATAAATTGCCTGCAGGAACTGGGAGTATGCATTTTCTGGACTATCAAAGACCTTATTCATTGCCCAGCTGGTATGGCTGAACTTCCACCTATGAACTAGGAGGTCATGGTTCTATTCCAGGTCAGGGCACATGCCCGGGTTGTGAGCTAGATCCCTACCAGGGGTCGTGCAGGAGGCAGGCAGTCAATGATGTTTGTCTCTCATAGATGTTTCTATCTCTCTATCCCTCTCCCTCCCTGTCTCTAATATCAATAAAAATATACATATTTTTATAAAAACCATATTCAGGCAGAAGCACCAAAAAGCCTAGAGACAAGATAGAAGGAGAAAAAAAAAAGATTATATATATATTCCCTCATCTTCAAATATAACATTTGAAGTGTTTTGATTTCAAATGTAAAATGAACAAAGGGGATTTGAACTAACAAAAGTAAAATACTTAAGGAGTCAGGGAAGTGATTGGAACCTTTCCATGAAGATTAGAAGTTAAAACAATCAATGGAGATAATGAAATACAGTGTGAGTGCTTTGATGTGTATAGAGAAAGAATTGTGTTCAGGCAAGTTTAAAGAACCCAGGAATTGCAAAAATCAATCAAAATGCTTATAGGACATGGAAAACAGCTATCTGTTGAAGCTAGCTTAGTGCAGCTATTTTTCAAAATAGAGCTATATCTGGCAAATACACACACATCTATTCAATTCAGTTAAACAAACAAACAAAAAAGAATCAGTCCAGTATAAACAAACAAACAAACAAGTTCTTGCTATATTGTCAGCTAGACAAATCAATTAATTGAGTTATTAACAATGTAAGGTTATGCAGTCAAAACTCTCTTACTGAATAATAACTAATGCATGCTGCCTGGTATTCAATTAAAACCAAAAACAAACTCACTTTCTTACTTCAGAGAGTAGAAAAATTAACCAATACTTACTATTTAGAAAATTAGGGATAGACTAAGGTGTAGTGGCAGTACCTATGTGGGAATGAGTAGTCAACAATGCCTAAGAAGTGATAGGAAAGGCCACTGTGAAATAATATTTCTGATTTGGTTCCCAGGTGTCACTCATTCATAGAATGAATTAGAGATCAAGAGCGTCTCTAGTATTCTGTTCTCCAACATGCAACATATTTCTTTTAGATTCAAATTTTATTTCATTAACTTAAAAGTTGAACAAAATGGCTATTTCAAATTTTATTAAATTCATATCACTGAAATGTATGTTTACATAGAGGACAAACAGATGTAGGGTTTCAAGTAACTAATGGTATGGTGCATTGTCCTGTATAATGACTGAGCTAATCTTTGAAGGCTACTCACCACCATGTTGGCTGCTGGAGCTATAGGCATCTCCAAGAAACAGCTTCAAATGGCACAAAAAATACCAAAGCCAAAAACTGAATCCCTCATTGCCTAACGCTGAGGAAAAACAATCTCAAAGAGATCTAAATTATAAATATATCAAATGGTGCTACTTTAATTCATATACTTCTATAATTAATAATAACATGCTCATCTTTCTTGGCAAATCAAAATATAACCAAGTCAAATACACACTAATTTGTAAGCCATTCTGAAAACCTTTAATCATTATTGCACTACAGTGCTAAGGACTTGTTAAACTTTATCAAACATATGCATATCCTTTTTACCTCAGGAAGTACATCTGCATGATTCTGACTTAAATGACCAACACTTGGGATAATGGGTGGCACATAGTAAATGCTCTAATAATTTTTGCGAACAAATGATGAATGAGTAAATTTTAAAAATGACATAGAATAATTTTTATTCTCCCCTTAACAATGGAAATAACATATACCAGATGTTTTTATAAGAATTAAATAAAATGGATACCTTTTTTTTTTTTTTTTTTTTTTTTAGTATGAGGGTATGTTTATTAAAGCTGGGGACAGTGAAACAAGGAAGGGCCTAGGGTAGAAGAAGCAACAGGAGAACCTAGGCTGGGCTGCTTTAGCTCATAGGAAGTCAGAGAGAATCTGCATAGTAAAAGCCTAAGCGACCGCTATGGCAGAACAATAAGAATAAGTGGTCACTGTGACGCGCACTGCCCACCAGGGGCAGACTTTCAACGCAGGAGCTGCCCCCTGGTGGTCAGTGCGCTCCCACAGGGAGAGCACTGCTCAGTCAGAAGCCAGGCTCACAGCTGGAGAGCGCAGTGGCGGTGGCAGGATCCTCTCCTGCCTCCACGGCACCACTAAGGAGCAGCGAGCTGAGCAGTCAAGAGCAGCAAGCAGGCGGGTGGTAAGGAGTGAGGGGTCCCAGACTGCGAGAAGAATGTCTGACTGCCGGCTTAGGCCCAATCCCCCTGGGGAGCAGGCCTAAGCCAGCAGGCAGACATCCCCTGAGTGGTCCTGGTCTGAGAGAGAGCGCAGGCTGGGCTGAGAGACCTCCCCACCCCAGTACATGAATTTGGTGCACCGGCCTCTAGTCTATAATAATAAAAGTGTAATATGCTAATTAGACCAGACGTCCTTCCAGACAACCTTCCAGATGAAGCCAGGGCTGCGAGGGCCGAGGCAGAGGTGGCTGCCACGGTGGCGGGGGCCAAGCACCTTGCACGAATTTCATGCATTGGGCCTTTAGTGATTATATATTATTAATGGTCTGTTAATAAAAAGCCATACATGTATGCATTAGTATTGTTATTACAATAATGGGGATGAAGCTAGCAAAATACTTTTTATAAGTATATTAGACTACAAACTAGAAGATATAAAACACATTGTATTAAGAATGATAAATTTCGCCCTATTTGGTTTGGCTCAATGGATAGATCGTTGGCCTGTGGACTGAAGGATCCCGGGTTTGATTTCGGGCAAGGGCACATGCCCAGGTTGCAGGCTTGATCCCCAGTAGGGGGCGTGCAGGAGGCAGCCAATCAATGATTCTCTCTTATCTTTGATGTTTCAATCTCTCTCTCCCTCTTCCTTCCTCTCTCTGAAATAAATAATATATATTTTTAAAAAAGAATGATAAATTTCCCCAAGAAATGTTTCTCTTTACTCTTATGATTTCATCATTAACTACAGGAGAGCTATGAATCATAACACCATACAATTATCATATGCTAATTTTAGGTATATCAAAGGAAGGTTTATTATTTTATATAGGGTGAATATGGAAGACCAGAAAAGATGACATTGCAGTAGAAATTGGAAATCTGGGAAACGTATAGTCCAGGCAGAGGAGTATCTGATTCCTATGTACTGATTTAGGAGCATATTACAGTGTTTAAAGAACAGCAAGGAGCCAGTGTGACTGGGGAGTGTTAAAGGGGAGAAAGATAAATCGTAAGTCATTATAAAGACTTTGGCTTTTACTCTGAATGACATGGGACGATATTACAGGAATCTGTGCAGAAGACTCACAATTTTTTTTTTTTTTAAGTTGCACTTATACTGAAGGAAGGCAGGAGTGAAAGCAGCAAAATCAATTAGGAGGCTATTGCAGTAATCCAGATAAGAAATAATGGCAGAATGGACCAGAGTGTTTCAGAAGAAGTATAAAGAAAATCAAATTCCAAAATATATGCTAATTTTAACCAGAGTACTTGTGACTATATGAATGTGTATCAACAATAAATTGATTTTTCATACTGTACAGTCCCCAAATAAAATTCTAAATTTAATTGTAGTAAATTTAAATTTTGTGTTTCAATTTTCAGAGAAGAATCAATAATAAAAATAAAATTAATTCCTTGTCAAATAGTATGTATAAAAGTATTTCTTATGAAATAGTAGATAATTATTATGGTCTCCAAAGACGAAAAAGAAATTGAACAGCCACACAAGCAAATAATCAAAAAAGTTTTTAAAAATAGAATTAATATTAACTTTCAAATGAAATGCATACACAATGATAAATTTGTGTCACTAATAAAGAGAGGAATCATGGAGACAGGGATGTTTTGGATCTGTTGCCCTGACTAACTTCTCCATTTTTTTGAAAACTGGAACATCACCCAAGGCCACTTAACAATGCTGAAGAGGAAGGAAAGGCCGAGTGTATAATCACTTTTAACAAGAGTATGCTCCTTGTGGTGGGCATGGTTAGGAAATTACCATGGTAAGAAAGGAATATCAAAGGGGTAAATGTTTATTTTACACTGAGAATTGGCATTTGCTTTAAGACACTGGAAATATTGAAGAACAATATTTTAGCCTCTTTTTATTTTTTTTTATTTCAATTGGAATGCACTCAATCTTCCTAATATTTATGTTTTAAAAAATAAACTGATTTTAAAAGCTCATACTAGTAAATGTCCATAGTCAGCTTTTTGTATTCCTCTTGGTTCCCTTCACAATATTTAGTGTGCACATGTGGTACTATGTATTTTCTTGATTCCAATATTAAAAACCCAATCTATAAAAAAATTCAGCATATAATTGTCTTATTTTATGGTTCATGTGGTGGTATTTTAAAGTAGCCATAATATAAACTATATAAACAGTTTTTAAGAAATCATAATTACTTGATTTAGTAAAAATTGACCATGTGTGTTATCAAAATGTATTATTTTAGCACAATAGTCGTTTCATGAATGTTAGGGTGATATGAAGTGGTTAAGATAAACTGCTAGAATCTAGTTAAATTTACTATTTTTCTAGAGAAACACACCACAAAGATGGATAAATGATTACTTTTATGTGAAGATTTATGACTTGTACCAAATCTCCTAAATTTCTTATGACTGAAGTATGTTTCTTGAATATCTCAGTTATTAAACATTAATTAACAAAAAATGTTATATTTTAACTGAGCTAACTGGGTAGGGGTAATTTTGCTAGTTATTCACATTCTTAAACTCTGAAGGGCACATAGTATTTTGTATCCACATAGTCTAATAAAAATAATTTCTAAAATTTTGAATACAAATTATTTGTTTCATAAATTGAATGTACCTATGTAACCACAGTCTCTTTAGGTATCTATCTTTAAAGTGTTAATAAAGATATCCTATCTAATAAAAGAGTAAGATGCAAATTAACCATCACTCCATTATGCTACCAGCCAATAGGAGTAAGTATGCAAATTACCCAACAAAGATGACCAGGCCCATAGCCCAGGCAGCAGCACCCAGCAGCTCCAAGCCCCGCCTTGGTGGTGCTGGAGCTGTGGGGGGCCAGATGGGGACACAACCTCAGACTGGGGACACAAACTCGGATCAGGGACACAAACCCACAGTAAGTCCGGCACCCTGCAGCCCCAAGCCCCGCCATGGCTGCGCTGGGGCTGCGGGGGGCCGGATGGGGACACAAACCCGGATCGGGGACACAAGCCCGCAGGGAGGCTGACACCCCACAGCCCCAAGCCCGGTGATGGCGGCGCTGGGGCTGCGGGGGGCCAGATCCGGATACAAACCCTCAGGGAGGCCGGCACCCAGCAGCCCCAAAGCCCGCCATCGTGGTGCTGTGGCTGCTGGGGGGGGGGGGTGAGGGAGGGCAGCAGAGAAACAAACCTGCAAGGAACCTGTGGAAAGGGAGATAAACTATCATAACTTTATCTCCCTTTCCACAAGATGAGAAAACTGCCCCTGGTTTATTTAGTGATGTGGCCCACACCTTTCTACAAGCACAGGGTATGTTATGACCACTCCCAGGAAGGTCTGGTCAGAATACCATCTCCAGGGAATAGCACTACTGTGACAAATCATCTAAGAGAGGAAACAAGCTTTTGTTGGGTTTATTCTGAAGGTCAGAGAACATGCCACCCCAACATATGCTGTGTTGTTATATTGATGATCTTGAGCTGCAGATGCTTGAAAAACAGCAAATGCATGCAGAGGCTTTCACTGAAGTCTCCTGATCTGCCTAAAATCGGACCCCCCAAAAGGAGCTTAAATGTCATAGGTCCCCTTGATGGGAGAAGTGTCATCAGGCAGAGAAGACTGACTCCTGTCACAGGACAGGAGAGTAGAAGTTGACATCACACCCAAACTTTGTTACAAACTATCTCCCCCCACCCCCATTCATCTTTCCTAAAAATCATTTACTCTCCTCTAAGAGGCCTACATCTCCCGTCCCGTTTTCCTAGGAAGAAGGTATTTAAATCTGCATTCTAAGCCACCTTGAGGAGTTACTCATTTTTCCCTAAGATCTCCCACATATACACAAGGTATGCATGTTAATGAACTTTTGTTTTTCTCGTGATTTGTCTTTCATTACAAGGGCCTCCACTAAGAACTCAGAAAGGCAGAGGAAAACTATTTTTCCTCCTCCATAATTCTATCTCGGGAAATCAAGGCCCCAGCTGAACAATGAGGTTGGCTCCAGTGCAAAGCAACCCCAGCTGATGGGAGGGAAGCTTCTAGGGAGAAATCAATGATATTGGCATCAAAGTGGGATGGAGGGCACATGCATGGTTGCTGGTGGGAGTATAAAGTGGTTCAACTTTTTTGGAGGATGATTTGGCAAATTCGATAGAAATGTTCAAGGTACATCCAAGAGTCTTCTACTAGGAATCACATCTGCTGAGATAAAGCACAAGCACATAAGCCCTGGTCAGAACCCAGGATGCTACTGCGGGCTCCCCTTCCACTATAGGAAAACCTGGGAACAACCTGCATTTTTAGGACAAGGTGACATCTATACTAATAAAAGGGTAATATGCTAATTAGACTGAACATCTTCCGGATGACCTTCCAGATGTCCTTCAGGACGTCTTTCCTGACAAAGCCATGTTGGCAGGGCCAAGGCAGAGGAGGTTAGATCAGGCTGTCAGGGAAGAGCACTTAGGGGGATCAGTCCAGCAGGGAGAGCAGTTAGGGGGATCAGGCTGGCAGGCAGGTGAGCAGTTAGGAGCCAGGGGTCCTGAGGGGTCCCAGATTGGAGAGAGTGCAGGCTGAGTTGAGGGGACCCCCTTCCTGTGCATGAATTTCATGCACCGGGCCTCTAGTATAAAGATAATGTTCATGTGATGCTTTGCACAGAGTGGTATTATTAGAACATTTCCTTGTTTTTTTTGCTGGGTTTTGTTTGTTTTCTTGTTTTGTTTTGTTTTGTTTTGTTTTGGAAAGGGATACGAAGTTATTGACAAAAGGTCTTTACTTTGAGCCATTTTCAATAAGGACCTTAGCTGCTTGCAGTGGTCAGCAAACTGCGGCTCACGAGCCACATTCTGCTTGCGAGCCGCGGTTTGCCGCTCTGTTGACTAATGAGTTTGCCGACCACTGGATAGGGGCTTAATCACAAGGAACAACAACAGCCTGTAATTATTGGAATCGAGAGTGCTAATGAGGTCAAGGCTAAGGGTCTAATCCCCAGAAGGGCCAATTAGCATGGTTCTGCTTCCAGAACTCACACTTTGTATCTTGCAAAGTGCCCCACTTACCAAATGGAAGCCAGGTAATAAAGTGTTGTTGGATCAGTAGAATCCAGACAGTATCACTCAGTTGGCTAACACTCGGACAATATCAGTGTCACAGTGTAGAACTAATATGTTCCAGCTGATCACTCTTGGTTCCAAAATCATGTTCTGTAATTTTCAGCCTTAGTGCAATTGCCCCCTTCACCCCCTTTAATTTTCTGTGTTATCATATTTTTAGGAATTAAATTCTTGACCCTCAAATCCTGGATATTTGAAACCTCTTTCACAAACTATTACCACTTTAGCTTCTCAAATTATAGGACTTTTCTTGACAGCAATCAGTGTGTTATTGGTATTATAATTTATAGGTGTACATAGCACAAATTCTCTAGGAAAATAAATTCCTGAATTAGATATACTGTGTTGTTATTCATCTTTATATTTCAGTGTACCTTGAACAACATCTATTTCCATAAATATTTTTGAAAGAATGAATACAGTAAAGAGATAGTGAATGAAAGAATGAATGCAGTTCCAGTGTTGCAATAAATTACCTCGTACACTAATGTTCTGCACTTCTCAGCATAAACTTTTATTTTGAGAGAGGAGTAGACTCTGTACCAAATTATGCTATATCTCTGATATTTATAAGTAGAGTTTAGGTATTGCCCATGGTTAGTTTTTCACCTTTATCAAAATGTTTATTACATATTGTATAGAAACGCTTCAGTTTCAAGTAACATCAGATTTTGTCTTTCTTCTAAAATATATTTCTAGTATTGTTTGGAAGGATATCAGACTAAGAGAAGCAATGGGGAGAGAAAAAAAATCAAATTTAGAACCCAGACTTTAATTAAATCAGGCAGCTTCAGAGGAACAAAAAGTAGACAGCTACCAAGTCATCTTTTATGTGGAAAATTCTAGACAGAAAGCCAGCATATTATAGAAATCACCTCATGCTCTAATGAAACTCAATAGATACTTTCCTCTGTGTTTTCAAGATTGAAAGTCCTCAGTACTAGAGTCCCACTGAAGGAATTTTGACTGCCAGGAGATGAAGAGCAGAAAGATCTAAAGATCTAAGTCTGTAGTGTTTTGGTTTGTTAATTTTTAACTGATTGATTTGAGAGAGACATCAATTTATTTTCCCACTTATTTATGCATTCATTGGTTGATTATTTTTAAAAAATTTTATTGGTTTTTAGAGAGAGAGGAAGAGAGAGAGAAAAATAGCAATATGCATTCCTGTATGTGCCCTGACCTGGGCTGGAACCTGCAACCTTGCAATATCCTTGGTGACTGTGCTCTAACCAGAGTATTGTTTTGTGTGTTTTTTTAAATATATTTTTATTGATTTTTTCACAGAGAGGAAGGGAGAGGGATAGAGAGTTAGGAACATCGATCAGCTGCCTCCTGCACACCTCCTACTGGGGATATGCCCTCAACCAAGGTACATGCCCTTGACCGGAATCGAACCTGGGACCTTTCAGTCCACAGGCCGACGCTCTATCCACTGAGCCAAACCGGTTAGGGCTAAAGTATTGTTATATAGAGTTATATGTAAATATGACATATATAGTATATGTACGTACCCATAATCGGTACATGGCAGTGTATTCATGTATTTCAATATGTTACCATGTTTACTATGTAGAAATACACATATAGACTTTAAACAATTTTAAATAAACAATATGTTTATCTGAACCAAGCATTTGAAGAAGCAAATGAAGAAATAAATGGCTCTCGAAGCACAGCAGTCTGATACTTCTCCCTTGCTTCTTTGTTTTCTGTACACTCATACATCCTGTGGTTAGGCTCATGAATATGCATCATTTCCTAGTTAATTAAAGTTCTTGGATTTGTGTCTCCTGTACTGGATTTATTTTAAATATATATTCTAATTTGTGGCCATTTCATTTTATTGTACATTATCCCTCCACTGCGCTTACATTTTGTCAGATTCTTTAATCATATATAAAATTGAATAGATATTATGACATATATTTAATTCTTTTTATTTTTGCTTTTAGAGTATAAGATATAACACTAATAAACACACACACACACACACACACACGAAGACAAATAATTATTTAGATAAGCTCTGTGCACTCTAAAAGTTTTAGGCAGGACTTTAGAGTACATCTAGAATTGTTTCTCTGGCCATCTTAATACAACTATTTTTGTGTGTGAATTAAGCAAAGATGGGAAGAAAAAGAAATAGTTCTAAATTCTACTCTCAGCTCCCCAACCAATTTGTAATATGATTTTGAGCCAGGTCCTGCATGTATTGTATTTCTGTGTCTCGCCAATTAAACTCTTTAGGAGATACAGCTCTGGAGTATGTGTCAGTTTAAAATATAATATTTGCATTCAAAATTTCAACATTTCCTGTTGGAAATCAGAAAAGCCTAGAGGATCTATTTGAAAATCCACAGGGATGATAATCAAGACCTGAAGTAATTTTGAAATGGACAAATGTAAAGAAACATCATTCTAAGGTTAATCTAAACCAATCAAAAGACACTTAGGGAAGATTTTGGTCCTGATGGTGTTTCAACAAAAATAATTTTGATGCTCTCTATAATAAATATAAATGTATTCAGTAATTGCATACAAAGTGGATCCCATTAGGGAAATAAATCTGTATTATTTTTGGAGCAATTGGATAGGAAAATTTTTATAACAGTATGTTGCAGTTCAAAAAAACAACAACAACTAAATTTATCCAGTTGCAGAGGAAAATATCTATCTGGAAGAGGCAAAAGAGTTTTGCTGAGCTATCTACACACTCTTGCCTGACTGTGAAGCTGGTAGCTTTGACATGTATATGTGCTTCCATATGCATAGATGTCAGTGGACAAAGGAAAAAAAAAAGAAAACAGCATTAAGCTTTTATTGAAGTTTTGTTAGGATAGAAACAATTCTAAAAGTTATTTAAAAATCTGTGGTGGATATTACCTACTTCCCTGTATACTTACTTCTAAAATATAATTAATTAATCAAAGAATTTGAAACTTGAAGACAGTGAATTCTTGTAACAGAATTATAATGCTTGGATAAAAATAAAGTTTAAGAACTAGGGATAATACAAACACAAGACATACTTGTAAAATCTAAATGCCAAAACACATGTGAAGTAGCCCCCCTCTCCGTATCCATGGGGGATATGCTGCAAGACCCCTAGTGGATGCCTGAAACCACCAATGGCACTGACCTTAAATATACTATATATTTTTCCTACATGTACATTTTTTGCTCTTTCTTTATTAAGTTGAGAACTTTCACCTTTTTACTTAAAGGAAGTACTTTATGGCTTCTCTTTGACATAATCTAATTGGCAGCATCACTACTCTCAAACTTTGGGGCCATTACTTAAAAATAAGGGTGATTTGAACACATCTCCATATGAAATGGAGAAGGCTACTAAGTGACTAATGGGTGGGTATCATATACAGAGTGGATACCTGAGAGTAGACAAAGGAATGACTTACATTCCAGGCCTGACAGAGTGAGAAGGCATGAGATTTCATCATGCTACTCAGAATAGTCCATTCAACATGAACATGAATATTTAAATTACTTTATTTATAATATCAAAAATAAAGCACAAACCTGGAGACAATGAAATGTGTATTAATAATGGACAAGTAGGTAATTTACAGAAATAAAAATAAAGGCCATGCAACATGACCATCTCAAAAACATAATAATTAATCTAAGAAGAGTTTCAGAAGACTCTTGTAATATCATTTCAGTATAGTTTTGAAATGCAAAATAATTCCTTGCCATTAAAGAATAGTACAAACTAGGTAAAACTATGTGTACATAATAAACCTATGTATTCTACTTCAGATAGTGCTGACTATATATATATATATATATATATATATATATATATATATGTATATATATATATATGTATATATATATATATATGCATCTGTGGTATGCAGAGATGTATACATTTATTCATAAAACTCTGAAAAAATACATTTGAATGGAAATCACCAAATTGTAATGAGTAAATGCCAGTTGACAGGGAGCAGAATAACATCAGGAAGGTCTCTTTTACAAGCTGAGCTTTATGTCCCCTTCAAATTCCGTATGTTGAAAACAAATCTCCGATGTGATGGTATTAGGCCTTTGGGAGGTTATTAGGTCAAAAGGGCTGCGCTCACACGAATGGGATTGGTGGCCTTATGAAAGAGATCCCAGAGAAATCCTTTGCCCCTTCTACCATGTGAAGAAACAATGGAAAGACCTCCCTCTCATGCAGCTGGAAGAGAGCTCTTACCAGACACTGAATCTGTCAGCACCTCCGTCTTGGACTTCCAAGCTCCAGAAGTGTGAGAAATGTTTGTCGATTATTAAGCCACTCAGCCTGTGGCATTTTCTTAGAGCAGCCTGCAAGGACTAAAACAGGCTCATATATTCCTTATGTTTTATTGTTTTCACTATTATAGTTGCCCTCCATTTTCTCCCCCTGTTCCACCTCGGCCCAGCCCCCTCCACCTTTCCCCTGGCCTTCACCACTCTGTTGTCTGTGTTCATGGCCTAAGCATATATGTTTCTTGGCTAATCTCTTCACCTTATTTATCCAGAACCCCACTCTCCCAGCCCCCTCCCCTCTGACCTCTGTCAGTCTGTTCTATGTATCCATGTCAATGGTTGTATTTTGTCAGTTTATTTTGTTCATTAGATTCCACATGTATGTGAAAGCATATAGTATTTATCTTTCTCTGACTGGCTTATTTCACTTAGAATAATAATTTCATATATTCTTCCACTGTATTAATATTTTGTTTTGCAGATTGTGGAAAGACACATGTGTTTGTTATATCATTCACTATGGGTTTTTCAATACAGGAAAGCAAGGGTTGAGGAATGCTTAAGAGGGGGTTAAAGGCATTCTAGCACTAAATCGAGCATTTCCCATTGAAGGATTATAAGGAATTGAAATGGGAACAACTTTCTCAGTATGTGATTTACTGTTATCTAATACTTTTTCCATGTAAGAGCTAAAATCACCTGGAGAATTGTAACTTATTTAATATCCCCATAATTTGGGAAACAATAGTGTGGATATAAGACACAGAAGACTTAGATCACTTGCTCAATTCCATCATTTACTAGATGTGTGATTTCGAGGTAATCCTTTCTCTGCTCTGTCTTATTTTATTCCATCTATAAAATGAACTCTTACAACCCCTTCACAGTCTACAATAATAGAACTTTCTGATTTTGAATTTAAGCCAGTTTTAGCCTTCATAGAGTGCCCTTTCAGAAAAGTCCTTTTAATGGGAAAAAATGTACAGATTTTGTGGAGAGAAGTTATGAATATAGGACCTGAGTTCTCAACTCTTTGTCTCCTCTTATAGAGATTATTTTGCTCTTATTGTCCAGAATATGAGCAAGAAAGAGGAGAGAGAAACAAAGTGATATCTTAAAGAAGAGAGGTAGTAGAGAGCAGCAAAGAGAAACCAGCAGGGCAGGTGTGGGTTGTGGGGTGACATGACTGGAATACAGGCTCTGGATTCAGCAAAGCTGGGTTTAATCCTGGGTCTCTAAACACATCATTGCATGGTCTTATGCAAGCTTCTTAATCCTCAGAGCACTGATGTTCTCATTCAATAACTTGAGCTTCTAAAACTTATTACATAAAATTGTTGTGAACTTTATATTATGATAAAGTGGGTTGAAGAAGGCACAATGGTTCTTGTGGGGGGGATATACACAGGGATGCTCAAAATGAGAGATTTCAATCTATTTTATACTATCACCCTCAGTAACTTAATTCTCCCATCTCATTTCTTATAAACACCAGACTTAGAATGGATATTGTAAAAAGCATTGCTTATTAACATTATTGTTTTTAATAACAGCTAAATAAGAGTGATACTAATTAATAAGGTTGAACAGAAAAATAAAGTCTATAATATGGTGGGTTCTGTGGAGTAAAGTAAATGTTGAAAAAAACAATTTAAGCTTTTAAATATTTATTAAATGTAAAGATATAAACCAAGAAGAGAGGGGTAGATTAGACGGGAGCATAAAACCAATATTATAATATTATTAAATGATATAAATTAATTAGGCATTTAAACACATTATGTGTTGGTTATTTTTGAGAATAATAGTTGCTGTACTATAACTTATGGAACTAATATTGGAAAGAGTGGACTGGTATTCATGCTAGCTGAGAATTTAAGAGAGGATATTGCTCTCTCCATGTATCTATATTTTAGATATGTTGTGCTGGGAAATATGAAAAATAACCAGTTGTAAAACAGCATAATATTATCTAAATCATGTGTTTCTTTATATTCTTATATGCATAACATAATAAATCTTTATATTCTTATATGATAACATAATAAATAAAATGAGTTTTAATACTCATGTTAGTTGTAATAATAAGAATCTAGAAATTCTTCATAAATCTCAGAAATCATGTGATTTATCTGTAAAGATTAGGATAAATATGTACCCACTTCATGAGGTTCTAATGAGAATAAATGGTATTTGTTAATTATTAGGAATAGCACTGGCACAATAAAAACATACTTTGTGCTATTTATTGGTACTTTTAAATATGACTCATGAATGACTATATTTTCCGAGGAATCATGAAGTGAGATATTTCATGTCAGATTGTGGGTTAACATTGTGATTTTTAAGAGAAAATATGTTTGTAAAATATACACCAATAAATCTGATGTTGATATCCAGAACAAATAATAATAATGCTTATGTAAATAATGATTTGTGGAGTCTATGTATTTTATATAAAAACTATATAACTATCAATTTTCATATATCTAGACTTTCCTTAGCCTATAGAAGGCATGGCACAGTTGTTCTTTTGAGTACAGAGCTCAGGGACAGCGTCTAAAGTCAGACAATGTGATTTCAGGTCCTTGCTCCCTGTTTCTAAAAGCATTACCTTTAGTAAGCAATGAAACTATTAGTGCCTGTTTCCTCACCTGCAATTTGAAATAATAAAGGTACCTAGACAAGTTTGGTTCAGATTTAAAACAGAGCCTAACATTAAGTATGATTAGCTTTTATTACTACTTTTCAAAATTATTATAAAATATTTTAATAAAGTCCTTCTAATTTTTAAATTTCATATTCTTAATTCTAGTCTTTTGCTTCAAATTGATTATATATTACTTTGAGGTAAAGCTCTTATCTTCCTATTTTCCTTCCTATTTTGCACACATACACACACAGCAGATATTCAGAAACCTAGTTTTAAACAGGGATGGTCATGTGGTCAGTAAAAGTATCTAGACAGCTTTGATGTTGAAGACAACTTTTATTTCATTCATTATTCACTTAAATTAATGACTAGATAAAAACTTTCATTATTCTATTAGGATCACAGGGTCTTAAATGCTTCTTGAAAACCTGTCTTCATAAAATCCAAATGTGATTCTACATAATTTAAATTTGATGGTATTTTATCTCAGTTTGCCACTGGAAAAATTTACTTCTGAATAAAGGGGCACTAGCACAGCTGTAAATTGTTGAGGCTGTTACTAGGCTGCTGCTGCTAAAACAGTTTCTAATGTGTAATGATATGAAATATAATTACAGTGACATAAAATATCATCCCAGCTGGATAATTTGAGGCTGGGAACATTATACTGGAATACCACATGTAAACTGGGGCTATCTTAAGAAAAGTAAGATATGCTAACCCTAATGTTATGTATTAAACAATAACAACAACAACTAATCGTTTATGATGTAATTGTTTAAGAAGCCCAAGAGATAGTGTCTGCTTCCAGTTTCATCCATACAATATGATAACATCCTAAATAAAATATTTTTATATTTTCCCCACCATTCTATTTACCTATTAGAAACCTGCTGGGTATCTAAAACAAGAACCTTCTCTCAGGAGAAAATCAACATTGCTATGTGTGCATTTTTAATTTCCCAGTTTCAAAGCTTAGAAGAACCAGTAAGCATACAATCAATTTTAATTTAAATTGAAACCCACTGTTGTATTTACTGCAGATGGTCTTTCAGGGAACTGAATCTAATGTAATTTCTTTAGTCATTTAATCATATTGAAGACATGTTTTGGCCACAAGGAGAATATGTAATGAAATAGGAAGAGATGATGTTATGTTTTATGATGTTTTATATTGTCCTGCTATTCTTTGATAGTGAGAAGTAGAAAGTCATTTGGATTAAATATGTCAGAGTAGGTAATGATTGCTAATAATAATACAAGAAAAATCTGACATTGTAGTTATGAATGGAGGCACGGAGAAGACAGGAAGGGCTGTCACACAGGCCTGCACACGTAGTGCACTGTCCAATTCCTTGCGGCATCATCATCTAAATTATATTATGAAGTCCCTCCTCCCACCCAAGTTGCTATTCAGTGCCTTAACAAACTATTTCAGTAAAAATATATCTTTTTTTCACTTCTATTATTTAAGTTTGTCCTAGATCCTTTCAGGAATGAAGTGCTACACCTGTGGATAAAAAAAGGAAACTATCCCAATGCTTCAAATCTTTAAAACTTTTCTAATGAAATGAATGATTAACATATCACTTAGGAAAAGTGAAGAAATGATAGACAGAGAGACACAGCATAGAGGATGATGATCTCAGTGCTTACCATCAGCACTCACCAGACATACATCAGGCTTGAAAGTGCATAACTCAATGACTGAATATAAAATCAGAGTCAGAATTCTGTTCCCTTCCTTGATTTGGTATGTAATTGTCCCTAAATCACTTAAGTTGTAAATTTGGTATTTTTTTCCCCACTGGGACTAAGCAATGATACATATAAAATGGTTTTCTAAAAACAAAGTTACATCCATAAAATGTCTCACACATTTATTTAAACATTTACTCTATCTGTGCACTTCTGCACTTAAATACAAGAGTTAATTTCTATGGATACAAGCTTCTTTGAAAATTAAACTTTAATTTTAATAATAGGGAGATTGGCTTTTAATTTGTCACGGGCAGAGAAATCTTAAACCACATATTGATTTAGAAATTCGCTAATTTTTCTTACTCTTTTTGAAAATAATTTGGGCCACTAAACAGAAGCTTGATTCAGAGTTGTGTAAAGAGCCATCTCAGGGTTTCCTACTCCACTTCTGAAACTCATCCAGAAATTGTCTGGTATTCCCACTCAACTCTGCCACAGTTGTAATAGTTCTTGTCAGAGTTTTCTCTTAGCAAAGACCTAAGGAAACCCAGTGTCGGGGAGTAAAGCTCTGCACCTGGAGGCCCAACCTACATAGGGCACTAAGGAAAAAAGGTGTGGGAGGGAAAGAGTGTCAGTGAAACCTGGGATGGATGAAAGCTTAAGAGTGCTTTGCGTAGGTTTCCTATCAGTTTGTAGTATTGCGAGTGCACTTCAGCTTGTGTTTGATATATTCCCTTAAATGTTTTACTTTCAAGCAGGGCTTGTTTTAAGAAAAACATTTCAGGAAATCTCTCTCACTCTATTCACTTTTCCAAGTCCCATTAAGGAAACTGGTTCCTAGGTGAAGTGGACTTGAGAAATGGAAGCTAGGGATTAATCTTTTCCCAGAGAAGATGTGAAGTGAGAGAAATAGATGTCATGATTCAGCTTCTGTTATATTGTGGATTTTGTAGATGCTCATAAGAGATGGCTTTGTAGCAGAAACACTACTTCCTTTTTTTAAATCTATCTCTATGTTGGTAGGAAAGATGTGAGCAAAGAAAGGTGTTCTAAGGGTTACTGAATAACTGTTACAACATGATGAAGCTCCAAATAATTAAGCTGCATTAAAAAAAGGTTAAAAAGTATATATACTGTATGACCCCACTTATGTAAAATTACAGGAAATGTCAAGTAACCTATTGTATCCGAAAGCAGATCTGTGGTTTCCTGGGGACAAGGGAGGAGTGTGAGGGAAGGTGAAAGGGAGGGACTACCAGGGTCAGGTCAAACTTCAAGGGGATGATGAGCTTGTTAATTACAGTGATTGTTTTGCCAATTTCACAAGTAACACTAACTGAATTGTACACTCTCATGTATAGTTTAGCTATTAAAAGTAATACATATTAGAACATAAGGGGTTGAAAGAAAGTAAAATTGTACTAGAAGTAGTTATAATAAATGCTTTGTATGTCTGAGATTTGAGACTGTGAAACAATCCAAACCAGAAAACAATATTGATGCTCTTCTATTATTCAAACATTCTTTCAAGACCTTTCAGGCCATTTTCCCAATACCTTCATTTTTTTTTTCTCATATTATCATCAAAATACAGTTTCTTTAAGACCAAAAAGATATTTACATTAATATTATGAATATGGTAGTTATAATTATGCTTTTAAAAGTTTCTATGATTCATCTTAAAATTTTAATGGCTGGTTTTAACTAGTTTACAATTCTTAGGTGGAATGAATAATTGTGGATCTGTTATTATTCCAGGAATTTATCATTACTTCTCTAACTCTTTAGCTTCCAAAATATACTCTGATAGAAAACCTATTTTTTTTTACCCTTTCAGCTGAGATTTTTTTCTGACTTTGCCTAATCAGATTTGAAAACTATTTATAACTGGATTATCAGTCAAATTTTGATAACTTGAATAATAGAAGTGGCTTTGAGTAGAAAAATCAAACTTGCCTCCATGTAATTTCAAATTGAGCTATTAGTTTAAAGTTTCCTTCCTCTGTGTGTGTTTGGTTTCTCTTTATGGTTTTGAAGTAATGTTTTGGAATGCTGTAGATAAATATTTCTTCACTTTAACCTATGTTATATCAGAAATAAAATTTTAAGTCAAATCAACCACTCATATAAATTTTTAATAAAAAAGAAATGTGTGCACACGTGTGTGTGTGTGTGTGTGTGTGTGTGTGTGTGTGTGGTGTGATTTAAAGTTTTGGACTACTGACATTTGAATTTATGAGTAATTGATGGCTGGTTTTGTCTGTCTCACTATTGCCATCATGTCCAATATTCTAAAAAATCTGAGCGGTTTTGACACAGAAACTTTAAGACTCATTATTTCAAATGGCTCACTGCATAGAGAAGTTTGGTTCTCTGGCCATTACCTATAGAAATGGGAATTTATTAGAAATGAAAATTCTCAGGCTCCACCCCAGACCTACTGATTCAAAATTTCTTTGCTTTAACCAGCAATTAAGTGATTCTAATTTACAATTTGAGAGTCATTTTCCAAGAAGAACACCTTCACTGTCAAAATAATTATTAAAAAAAGGACAAGAAAATGGTAGCAATCTGTGGCAATAAGAACAAAGACTCTGATCTCAATGTAGAACACATCTACATGCATGTGTGTGCACACCCACACAGATCTTCAAATTACTGAATGCAAAGGAAGAATCTTTTTCATGTTTGTTGCCATGTGCAGAGTCAATTTGTTCCTCAATCAGGATTTGTAATCATTTTTTGCCTTTGATATTTTTATAGATTAAACTCCAATTGGAATCTCTAGGCAACCATTCCAAGAGCTCAGCCTAAAAGAATTCATCTCACTGGGAAGATATGTAAGCAACACGAAGTTTGTCTCAGGTGATATATGCAAAAAAGCAAACTTCTCCCCTTTCACATTTTGACAGTTCCTTTTCAACAAAGCATGGAAAAGTGCAGAACACCGAGGTGAAACAATTGGAACTCATATCAGCATAGATCAGCATGTTGCAGAGACTGAGAAAATGCTACAAGCTCCCAGCTGGGAAAACTTGTAATTGCAACCAGGCCGAACATTGATATAGAGATAGCAAAATTACTAACAAGGGAAAAAGAAAATTTAGGAGACACATAGAGGAAGTGTTTTCCTATGTCTGACAAGAAGCCTAGCAAATATGACAAAGTGCTCGTCAAGAGCAGAATGTTGAACTGGTGTGAAGAAAATATAAAATTGATTACTACAATGACAAACCACATAAAATACCATAATAACAGCACAGGAACTGATTTCAAATAAAAGTGAAATAAAAACACTCTCCCAAATTAAGGGGGAAAATGTGAACAAAACTAAATTTCTTGCTTTGGGCAATTTTGCAACCATTGTCAAAAGCAATCAAGACTAATGGTAACATTATCATAACAGAAGAATACATATAGCTCTAAGGATTTCTTCAATATATATATCTACAGCTCCAGCTACTGTGACATTAGGAAAGCAGCAATCAAGGAGCTAACACCCCATTACAGAATTTGAACAAAGCTGCACCACATACTCATTTCTAAGCCAACAAGCATCTCTTTCTTGATTGAAGCATACCGACACTCCAGGGAGGCAGAAATACACTTCAGTTAGCATATTCAGGATTGCAACACTATATATGTCAACTCTAAATTTATTATTGCAGCTGTTTATTATTAATGAATTTTTGTTCTAAAGTCAGAGAATTAAAAGAATCAGGAAGAGCCTAATCTCACTTGCAATAATTATTCCAGAAAAGTTGTTCAGCTGAGAGAAAAAAAAAAAAAAGGCAAGTGCTGTAAGTGATTGCTAAATAAATAAATGTCTTGTGAGTAGAAGACTCATGTTGACCTTAGAACTACTTACTCTAACCAGTTGGGTTCTATTGGACAAGATATCCCATGTTAGAGGGCAACCATGGTGCAGCATATTAGCAATGGATATATACAGCGCTTTCAAAGTTACTAAACTAAATGCTTAGAATAATATTCATCTGTGTCTGGTGAGATTGTCGAGGTGAGGAGACAGAAGCTAGGTAGATAGGGGTGCGGCCAGGGGAAAGGAAGTAGAACCAGGAACCCAACCAGGTGGAGTTACTAAGGCATTCCAACTGGGTGGGGAGGAGGGGCATGCACAAAAGTGGCTTGAACTTTAGAGTGTATGGATATTGCTAAGACAGAGGGGATGCTGATAACCAACCACAAGGTAGGAAGATGTATAAACCAATCCAAAGGATATTGCTAAGGCAGAATTCTTTAAAAAGGCCAATTAGGAGCAAACAAGACTACCCACCCCTTAAATTAAAAGGGTGCACTTCCTCTCGCTCTCTCTCCTCCCCAGCACATGGGTTCCTGTCCTTCCTTCCTGTGGTGGGGGAGCCATCCCTGAGTCCACGTGGCTTATGGCCTGTGGGCCTCCACACATGGACTATTAGACTTTAATTAGTTTGGATACTAAACTTCTCCCGCCTGTAATATGGAAAGGAAGCTCTGGACACTGACCTGTTCCTTTTCTGGGACTGGTTTCTCCCAATAAACTGCTCCCATTAATTGTTTTTGTCCGCAGCTTCATTCTTCGATTTTCATGAGACAAGAACTCGGACTCATACAACAGCCACATTTTTTTTTTTCTATCACTGGTTAGTGTAGGTGTTCCCAGGTTTCAAAAATCTTCCTGATTCCAAAACCAACAAAATGGGCAGTGGCCAGGAAATGAATAAGCAGAACTACGTGGAATCCTGGTAGCTCTGTAGAGAGAAGGCCTCAGTGAATTAATTGATGCTCTCTGTTCTCTTATCTTTTACAGAGTTATTCATTCTGTCCTTCACCCACATTTTTCTCTCATGTGTAGTGCTTGTTTTTTGTTTTTGTTTTTTTGGTTTTTTTTTTTTTTTGTTTTTTTGCTTTGTTTTGTTGTGGCTATTGTATCCACCTTCCACAAGCAAAAGAAAACACATCACCACAATACATAGACTTGTTGATATTTAAATACATAAAATTCTAAATATAAGCTTATCCACAGGCTATTGGATATTATGAGGGTACAAAAAATCATCCTGTTATAGTTCACTTTATATATCTTCTGTACCATTTTTTAACATGCCCATGTTAAAAATGAATTAGTTTCAGCTCACATGTAAGCATTCAAAACTCCTCTACAACATCATAAATATATGTGCTTGTTAACCTAAAAATAAAAGGCCAACATGAGAGGCAACAAACATTTATTTGAGATCCAAATGAATAGCTATTGAAGGAAGCACTAATTCAGGCAGAAACTCAAATAGTGTTTGGATTAGGAGGTAAGGCAAGGGGTAACATAAAAAGGGAAGGAGAGTCCTGGCTGGGTGACTCAGTTGCATCATCCTGTACACCAAAGGTTGTGGGTTTGATTCCTGGTCAGGGCACATACCTAAGTTGTAGGTTTGATACCAGGTTGGTCAGGGTGCCTAGGGGAGGCAACTGATTGATGTTTCTATCTCACATTGATGTTTCTCATTCTCTCTCTTCCTATCTCCCTGAAAGTCAATCATAATAAAAATACATATCCTCAGGTGAGGATTAAGAAAAGGGGAATAATTACGTGAATAGAAGGAAGTTATTTCTATGGGTGTTAGTAGGCTAAGAAAATAATTTGTGTAGTTACAGATAAGCTAACATAGTGATGCTAATTCTGAAGAATATCTTCAAATTTTAGACCAATATCATAATATCTGCTTTCCTATTAGCTTTGCAAACAGTTGCTTTGAATGCAAAGCTGCTTTAAATTTTGCCCACTTTTAACATTCCAAATGTTTGAGGAGCAAGACTTGCAAGGTAGTTTCTTAGTGATGGCAGCTTCAATTCCATATTCTTTTACATGGTCTGAAAGTCCTTTTAGTAAAGAAAACTCAAAAAATGGAAGTGGGCTCTAGTGAGAGGACTTAGTAGTTTATCATCCTGTGAAGTCTGCTCCTTCTTCCTTATTCCTCCTGTCAGAATCTTTTTATCATGCATAAGTACCAATTTGTGAGAATTGAAGATGCTTCATTTCACATAGGAAAGAGAGAAATACACTTTTAAAATGTTTGTGGAGTGTAATAGACAGTATTTGAAAAAGGAATGCTATACATAGACATTATTTGACCACAACACAATTATGTTAGATATTATTATATATGGATAAAAAAAAAAACCACAAGGGATATCTTTTAAAACATCCCATTTAATTGCCTGGTTAAAGGAAGACACCAAATAGTATTTGAAAATATTTAGAAAGTGGTGAAAATAAGAATATTAAGTATAAAATAAATAAAATAGGGGAAATTTATAACTGTCAAGGGAAATTTTGTGGCTGAGGTACTTCTGATGCTGTTGTAATAAACTGGTTATCATTTAACAGGAAAGGAGGAAAGGGAAGCCTAGATAATATAGACATGCCGTTTATACAGATTTGCCAAAAAGCTGTATTTAACACTCTTCAAGTTTGTTCACCACTGATGGATGGGGAAGGGACTGGACAAAGGCAGTTTGGAGGCATGCCCAGTAGGGTCTGAGTGATGTGGGAAGGTGCTTATCCTGGGGACAAATTAGTGGACAGAATGGGTGAGGCCACTGCAAGCCAGTGCAAAACTTGAATATTTAAAATTGTAACAAAGGAAGTTCCCTTTCTCAGTCTCTCCTGTGTTGGGGCTCCTGACTCCTGTTGCATGGGGCTGTGCTCCCCTGTGTCCATGTGGCTCACGGCCATGTGGTACTACACACAATGGACTAACAGACTTTAATTAGCTTGGACGCAGAACTACCCGCCTCTGCAACATGGAACAGAAGCTCTGGACACTGGCCTTGCCTTTGGCTCTGCTGGAACCCCAGTGCACCTTTTCCAGAGTGGCTTAAGGGGAATGGGACTTTGGAACCCCAGAAATGTAACCCCGTGCAAATAAATCCTTTTACCACATCTCATTCTCCCATGGCGGCTTCTGAAAATTCTTATTTAAGTGGTACCTCAAGAACTTCCACCCACTAGCAAAGGAGAAATTTGATTCTCTGGTACACTTCCACTGAAAAAAAAAAGCCTTAGTTCAAATGATAAAGTAATTAATTGGACAAATAGTAAAAATAAAATAAAATAAATATAAAATGAATAAAATGCAGAAAATAATTAGGATGATTTTAGGAAATGCTGTATCAAAAAACAAAGAGTGTCTTTACAAATGACTATAGATAAAAGCTTTTATAGAATGACACAAAGACTCACCATGACTCCCAAAGGCTACAGTCTTTTAAATACGAACTTCTGGTGGCACTCCATCCTCTCTCATGATGAACAACATTCTGGTCCTTCAGCTTCAGACTGGGGAGAATATAAGCTGATCCAAGAACATCCCTGAGGGCACCTCTGTGAAACAAGAACATCAATTAGCTTCTGACATATGTCTAGGAAAATGCCAAGTCCACCAGCAGTTAAGAGTTTATCCCACAATTTATAGTTTGTGTATTAAAAATGAATTTTAAAATGTTTTGGCATACTCAAATAAGAAGAGAGAAAATACACAAGTTCATAGAGTATGTAGAAAAACATAAATCCAAAATTATAAAAAAATATTTTATAAACTGCTTAAAATATTATAGAAGTATTTTTTTATACTTAATAAAATCATATATTCAAACAATAAGATCTACAGAACAACAACAAAAAAAACCACAATGCCTAGCTACCCACTGACCCAGCCTGCATTCACATCCTTTCTCCAAAACTAGAAGTTATTCTAATGAAATAATTATGAAAACATGCAAATATAAATCAAAAGAGCCATGTGCCATATATAATAGAGAACATAACATATACAATTTTACTATAAACTTCATGTATAACTATTTATAAACTATATGTTATATAACCACATATATAAATTTATATGTAATAACCACATACATAACTGTGTACATGCATATGTATATGTGTATGTATATGCATATGTATATGTATGAATGTGTATATAAAGGTAACTGCATGGAGACAGCTTTGCAAAGCCAGGGACTCAACATCATTATCCTCCATGTAGAGAAGAAGTCCTCCTTATCCACAGAGAGGTCCTGTGGCACCTGACACCATCCTTCAGATCCTTTCAAAAAGCGTGAATGATGGGTAGGGGCCAGGTGAGTTGTGGGAAGGGGTCCATATTTATCATGATATTCTAAATATGTTTTTGCTAGCCCACTGTCTCAAGTAAAAGTGGTTATAAAACCAACACATTCCTGAGTGTTTATCTCAGGGTAAAGTAAAGGCCAGTTGTTCAGGGTAAATCTTCCTGGTTTTACAGCCATTAAGAACCCTGGGCTTTAGACCTGAAGTATATTCCTGCACATACTAAATGCCTATTATGTAAAGATTTGTAATAAATGATGAAGAATTCATGCAATGAAATCCCACATAGATATAAATAATATAAAGTAATCTATAAATCACACAAATTATAGAAAGATTTAATTATACTTACAACATTTTTTGAAAATCACTAGGTATCATATCACCTCCTTTAAGTCTTGAAAAAAAATACCCTTCTTGCTTGCCATTTTGAAAGTTGTTCCTATAATCTCTAATTTCAGCCACATTCATAGATATACATACGTATATACATACACATATATATACACAAACACATGGTTCTCAACTATGCTAAGAAATTATTAATTCCAAGATTTAATAACCCAGTCAAATTTTGGATTAGTAGTTATTTTCATCCATATCATTTTACTTTTCTCTTTATATCCAGAAAGCATGATAAAAATTCAGTGTTAATCTTTGTTTTAAAATTTACACAATATTTTTTTCTTGTGTAGTGGAAGGAAGTGCTATTTTGCCAAAAGGGAATTGCACTGTTGGTCACTCTATACTTGATGTATACATACTTTCATTCATCTGACCACACAAATTTTTGAGGAAAAATTTCTGCAATTTGAGTCACTTTCCACATATGCCTTATCCACTAATGAAAACTTCTCTAAATTCTGAGAGTTTTCTGAAGAAAACTTTCTTAAAACTGTATAACTAAAGTGGAGCAATGATTTTTAAATATAATTTTCAATGCATCATTAACCTTTACTTTAAGCACCTACTAAGTTTAAGATACTGTGTTTTATATTATGAGTGATATAATGTGATCTTTGTCCTCAAGGAGCTTAGAGTCTAGTAGAATTGAGAAGAGGTACAAACATATCTATAATACAAAACAGAACGTGCTAAGTATTTTGAAAGCTTTACAAATTGGTATTACAGCACAGACTGTGCCCTTTGCCAATTACTTCCAGCTGGGAGGATTAGGGAATGCTTTAAGGAAAAAAAGAGTACCAGAACTTGGAAGTGGAGCATGGTTTTGACATGTGAAAATAAAGGAAAGGAACTCTACTCCTGGGCAGAATAAAAAAAGGCACCAAGTTAAGATGCTTAAAGTATCATTCAGGAGCAGAAATTATCCATATGCAATTAAAGAGTAGGGCATAGAAGAAGAAATTCTGGAAGAAAGGATTAAAAAGTTAAGTTGAAACATGATTAAAAAGAAACAAAAGGGGGAAGGAGATTAACCTCAGAATTTATAAACATATATGCATAACCCATGGACACAGACAATAGTACAGTGAAGGCCTGGCAGGGAGTGGGTAGGAAGTCAATGGGGGAAAAAGGATATCTGTAATACTTTCAACAATAAATATAATTTTTTTTAAAAAAAGCTCTCTTGCATTTAATCTTGAAAAATTGCTTCAGAAAACACTTTGTAACTCATTATTTCCTTTAATTACTTGAGGTGCATTGCATTTAGTGGAAACATTTCCAGGAACAGGATTCATTTATATCTTTAGGGTTGCATTGTCTTAGTTATGTTACTGCCAAATACATCCCAATTAAGGAACATTAAAATAATCCCAGCAGGTGTGGCTCAGTGGTTGAGCGTCGACCTATGAACCAGGAGGTCACGGGTTCAATTCCCAGTCAGGGTTCAGGCCAAGGGTTTTGGGCTGGATCCCCAGTAGGGGGCATGCAGGAGGCAGTCAACCAGTGATTCTCATCATTAATGTTTCTATCTTTCTCTCCCTTTTCCTTTCTCTCTAAAATCAATAAGAATATATATATATATATATATATATTTAATATATATATTTAAAAAGGAATATTAAAATAACAATCTTAACTGCAGACTGAAGATCCATCATTAGATTAGGAGCACATACCAGCTAATTTTAAACTTAGTTTCTATTTTCCAGCTTTCTCCACACTACCTCTAATAAAAAATGTTCCTCGTGTGGACTTCTGAACTTGATGTCACCCAGTATTTTAATTACTAATTATTTTTTCTGAAAACAAAGTTGCAGAAATGAATTACTCATTTATTTGATGCATCCTTACTGTGGCGGAATACTGGACCACTCTGAGGCTTTCAGAGTCATAGAGACCCACATTTCCAACCTATCAACTCCCGAGTAATTCTTCTGACCCAACTGAATTATATCATATTTTTTCCTGAGAAGTATTGAAAATGTTTAAGACCTCATTACCTCATTCACTGTCCTTATAACCCTATAAAAAAAAAGTTTTCATAGATTTTCATTGTAAATTATTCTCCAGGGTATCTTTGAGCTGCTCATTAAAATGGTGTTGTTGCTATGATGATATTTCTCAGCAGGGATGTTCTAAATAACTGATTAATATGCAAATCACTAAAAATGTAGCTTTTGCTATTAAATTGGCCAATTCAGGACCCGAGTTGCTGAAACAAAACAAAACAAAATGAAATAAAATATTCAAGCCTATTTTCCGACAGAGTGTCATCTGAGATGCTAACAAGCCAGGTGATTAATGTTTTTTCATAGCATTATGATATAATCTATCAACACATTTATCATCTTTAAATTATTTGTGTTGCTCTTAATTTTGTAGTACTCCAAAGTGCTTTAGAACTTAGGACAAACACTGGAATGTTGTGGTACTTCTTTCAAGTGAGGGTTAATACATATTTATAATTAATTTTATATTATTTAATGATTTTTATAGAACCCTTTTATCTTGCTACACATATTAAACATTTCTATAGTCTGTTATTAAATATCTTCTTAAGGTCTTGTTTATACATGAAAAAAGAAAAAAGAAACCAGATGGTTTTGTTATTGTCCTGCCCTGCAAAACAAAACTATTGAGAAAACAGAATTAAAGTAGAAGCGTATAATGTCAACCTTCCCAACCCATACATTCTAGACACCCTAGTTTTGCCAGAGGTTTTTAACAATATAGCCGATCTTGAGAAAGTGCTTTCAGGAGGAAGCCAACCATCTTTCCCCCGCTCGCCCTCAGTGTCTGTGGCGCATGCACACAGCCCTTTCCTGAAATCTTCCCATATGCTTTCTGGTTTGTTCAGTGAACAAGCACCAAGTCACTGGAGATTTTATGCCCAGTGACTTCCCACCAGGCAAATTCTAATTTGGCAGTGATTCCCGGTTCCTCCTGGTGAGAAAGCTGCTTCTGGCAGAAGCTCCCGCCTGATGGAGCGAGGTGTTTCCGCCCATGGCTCCCTTCTCTTTAGACCAGGCCTGAGATCACATCTGTTCCTAGGGCTCCAAGCCCAAGGGACTTCTGAGCAAAGAATCACCACAGAGAACTCTGCATTTTCTGGCTAAAAGCAATCTTCTTCCCTGTGTCAGAGTGAATGCTCCTCATTGCCTAATGACCCTGACAGTTTCTGATTCCTGGCATGAACTTTTACCTGAGAAGTATAAAATGACATTGTGTGTAGGAGAAATCAGTATAAATTAGACTGTGGCATCCATGCCATGAAGAAACGTATGGAGGCTTACTTTTCCTGGATAATGTGACTACAAAATCATAGACAAGATGAGACATTTCAGAAATAAAGACAATATCAGCAACAACAAAATTAAGAATGAATAAAAATGATAGCCTTATCTATGAAATAAAAACTGTTCTCTATATGATGAATTATTTTAATCATAAAAATACTCAAGTATGAAAATTAAAATGGGTGACGTTACTTCTTGTGAATGCTGCAAACTCTTCTGATACTAACCCTACCAAAGTACCCTCTATACCTGTACATGTTGAAAACTCAATGGAAATTTCTGGCTTTATTTGAACAAAAATATTTGGGAAAATAATATCTTTACTATAAGTTTAATCAGCTTATAATTTTTAGAAATGTTCCAAAGGGAAAATGAGAAAGGAGAAGCTCATTTTTTAAAATTTATTATTATTATTTTTTGCTAGCTTGTAGAATAAATAGACACCTCCAAGAGCTGGTAGCACATAGTATTCTTAATTGAAACATTGCAAATGTTTCCAATTCTCCATTCATAGTTGCATGTGAGATAAGTAAATATTCCTTCCACTTCATCTTAGTAATACTTTTAGTTTTCATAATACTAGGTACTGAGCTAAGCCTTTCCTTTGAGACCACTTCCTGAATTAGTAACCACTTGAAACATACTCTTTTCAGAGAGAGACAATAGTTTATGTCATCTTTTTGTATGCTTCATTTAAATAGTTTTGTATGAGTGTGAAAGAAAGAGATATTTCTGAGAGAAACGGCAGTATGTGTATGCTGCCTGTGGCTATTTTACAAGGAAACTACCAGCTCTCAATAATGTGAAAAACTTCTCGAGAGTCGCTGTGGCACAGCAAGTCACTGAACCAGAGAAATTCAATTTGCCTACTGTAAAGTATGTTTTGTCTGTCTCAGAAAGCTCTAATTCAATCCAAAATTACCTTCTAGAAGCAGTCACTCTGGCCAAGGAAGGGTGCTCAGGGTATGGAATAGGACAGAATACTGTCAGAAAAGCACCCAATGCTGCATCTCACTCTTGGGACGCGAACCGCTGACCCACCTGGAGGTCACTGATCTCTCCATGTTTTAGATCTATGTTTATTTGTGATTGATTAACCTTTAGGTAACTTTTACCTTTAATCTACATTTACTCTCATAGGGCCAGGGGAGAAAGATAAAACAGACAATGGTTAGGTTAATAATATGTGGATAGGTAAGGAAATATATTTCTGCTTGAGGTCTATGAATCACACATTATTGGCAGATAGCTTTGTATAGGCCTAGAGAGTTTTGAAATAGCACTTTAACACATACCTTTGTGGTTTATCCTTGGGTAGATAAACTAATGGTTCATATAAACTAATTAAAAGCTTACTTTAAGTCCCCTAAATTACATAGTTAAATTTATGTTATCAAAACTTGGCAGATTTTATCAAGTATCATGTCTTGTCTCTGCTTTATGTAGAAATCATGATACTAACTTGCCTATGCTAATGTGATTAATTTCATCATTCTATGATAGGAATTATGGGATCTTTCTAACTTTTGAGTCATTAATATGAAGTATATATCTGTCACACCTCCTGAAAAAATAAAGTTTAATCTAGTTGTTGCACAAATTCGTAAGTGCTAAGGCATCTTAAAATTATCTAAGGACTATACTGTATATAAAAATAAAAAGATAGGAACTTGGCCAATATCTTTAACAATTTTATTTTTAAAACTAAGATTACTTTTATAGTTCTACTAGAGGCCCGGTGCACAGACTCTTGCACTGGTGGGGTCCCTCGACCTGGCTTGCCAGGATCTGGCCAAAACCGGATCTCCAACATCCCCCGAGGGGTCCCAGATTGCAAGAGGGCTGTTCTCTGGTGACACATCCCAGAATTGGGCTCCCTCCTCCCTTCTCCCAATATTATGTCATTTTCTCTCTGTATCTGTCTCACTTCTTTCATCTCACTTTACCCTAAGTTTGGCAGTAACTGACGACTTGTGGGCATTTACTAGTAGCTGCAAAATGCAATTATTTAGCAAACAGGATTTACTTAGCCTGGAATCTGGTCAGCCTAGGGCAGGACCCTGCTCAATGTCAGGCTCCCTCCCTGGCCCTTCCGCCCAGGTAGAGTCCTATGGCAGCCAAAACCTCCTTCTTCCCACCTGAGCTGCTCCTTCGCCTCCTCCCCTCCCCAGAGGTTGACTGCTGGAGCTACTGTCCACCCAGAAGGAAGGAAGCTGTGGCCCATTTCCCAGCCGAGAGTGGTAGCAGGAAAATTCTCTGCCTTACTGGAAATCGATACTAAGCAGATGGGCAGGTGTGGGCACTAGTCGTCAGGGCCGCAGCCAGTAGGTCTGCATGTCTCATCATTTAGCTAATCGAGTCAAAAAGTTTTTGTAAGGGTCAGACCCACAACCTCTGCAATTGGGAGCCAGACCCGAAGTGGGGATCCAATGGGCTAGAAGCCCGGTGCACAGTCCCTCGGCCTGGCCTGTGGGGATCAGGCCAAAACCAGCTCTCTGACATCCCCCATGGGGTCCTGGATTGTGAGAGTGCTGTTCTCGGATGACACTCCCCAAATCGGGCTCCCTCCACTATGGTTTCAAGTGTGTCACCTGAGAACCGCAGCCAAGTCACCATAGCTGGGCAGCTCCTGCATTGAGTGTCTGCCTCCTGGTGGTCAGTGTGCATCATAGCTACCTGTCAGACAGTCGAACGGTCAGCCGGTCAACTAGTTGGCCAGTCACTTAGGCTTTTATATGTATAGATTAGAGGCCTGGTGCATGAAATTCGTGCATGGTGGGAGGGGGTGTCTCTCAGCCCTGCAGTCAGCCCACAGGGATCGGGCCTAAACCTGCAGTTGGACATCCCTCTCGCAACCCGGGACTGCTGGCTCCTAACCGCTCACCTGCCTGCCAATCTGATTGTCCCTAACCACCTCTGTCTGCATGCCTGATGCCCCTAACTATTCCCCTGACTGCCTGATCACCCCTAACTGCTCTCCCCTGCTGGCCTGACCGCCTCTAACCACCTCTCCCTCAGCCCCGCCACCGTGCTTTGTCCGGAAGGATGCCCTGCCCTCCAGTCCCCCAATATTCATGTATTTTTGTGTATGTGTATATGCATGCATATTGTTATTCTGTTAATCCTCACCTGAGGACATTTTTCATTGATTTTTAGAATAGAAGGGAAGGCAAGAGACAGAGAGAGAAACATGAATGTGAGGAAGACACATCAATTGTTTGCCTCCTGCACATGCCCTGACTGGATCCGGCCGAAACAACGCCCCTGACAGGGCCAACTGCTGGCGGCCCACTGGGGCTCAGGCGTTGAGCATATGGCAGTTTTCTGTTTCTGCTTCCACTTCTGGTAGAGGCCCCACTTATAGGAGCTGCTGATGTAGCGACCACTCTCTGTCTTGATCTTCTTCTTGTCCTCCTGTCCTGACTGTCCCAGAAACCGCTTCTTCTTCTGGTCCCACATGAGCTGCTGCCAGCCCCTGGTCAGGTTCTGGGCCTCATCCCCCATCAGGTCCAGGACAGCGCCAGCCACCTGCTGCTCAAAGGCGCCCCTGTCCCCACCAACGCTCAGGCCTGTTCACTGTCGAAGTCCTTGGGCCTAGGGGACATAGAAATCATGGTCCAGCGGCCGGGCCTCCTCCTTCTACCTCTTGGCTCCCGGCTCAGGTCCTGGCTGCATGGGCTAGAGGCCCACAGCCTCTGTGAAGACATCCTCCACGCTCTTTCCCCCCTCCCCGTCCCCCTCCCCTTCCCCCCTTCCACCCCCTCCTCTTCCCCCTCCTCCTCCTCCTCCTCCTCCTCCTCCTCCTCCTCCTCCTCCTCCTCCTCCTCCCAAGGTTGCTCTGCCTGCCACCCTGGGCAGCTCGGGGCTGGGCCAGCCAGGCTGTCCTGCCATTCCTGCCAGCCAGCCAGGCCCTCCTGCCACTCCTGCCGGCCAGCCAGGCCCTCCTGCCATTCCTGCCAGCCAGCCAGGCCCTCCTGCCACTCCTGCCGGCCCTGCTGGAGGCTGGCGATGGTCTTGCAGTCCTTCTCCTGCTTGGCCGCATCACCAGCTGCTCAGGTACCGGCTGGAGGCTTTGATCTCAAAGAT
Source organism: Plecotus auritus (assembly GCF_963455305.1). NCBI lineage: Eukaryota > Metazoa > Chordata > Mammalia > Chiroptera > Vespertilionidae > Plecotus > Plecotus auritus. The sequence continues at coordinate 114,099,757 of NC_137774.1, read as the reverse complement.
GGCTGCCCGCGAGTGGTACTGCTTGATGCTGTCCACCAACCTCAGCTGCTGCAGCTCCTCCTTCTGGAAGCTTGGGCTGAAGAGGGGGTGCAGGCCCAGCCCCGCGAGGTCCAGCTCCTTGGCCCGTTTGATGGACTCGGGTGAGGGCGCTGGCCGCCAGCGCACATACTGCTGGTGGGTGTTGTCCACCCCGCAGCCCAGGCCCCGCAGCGGCAGTGACGCCTCCAGGGTGTTCCTCAGGCCGCAGTCCTCATGTCCACCACACTCTGTGGCACCCGGCCAAACATGCCGACTGCACCTGAGGGCTCCTCCTGGGGGCGGGCGAGGGTGAGGGCACAGCCCGGGAGCAGGTGCAGGTCCAGCAGGTTGGGGACCTCATCTGGGGCCACCAAGGAGTAGGTGTGCCACTTCGGCCAGCCCGGGCCACATGACCCACGTGGTGCAGGAAGAGCTTGCCCTCGCCCGGGAAGCTGAAGTTGATGACGTTGTCCAGCAGCGGGATGTCCAGGCCCTGAGCTGCCAGGTCACTCACGATGAGGTGGAGCACTTGCCGTGGGTGAACTTGGCCAGGTTGATCTTGCGGGCCGCCTGGTCCAGGGCGCTGTAGATGTGGACGCAGCTCACCCAGGGACCCGGGCGGCTTTGCTCCAGCCATGCCGGCAGGCACCCGGACAGGTGGCTTCCCTCAGGTCAGGCTTTGTAAGGAAGGACCTCCACCCTAATTAGCATATTACCCTTTTATTAGTATAGGTTCTTATAGCCAAATGTAAGAAATAGTTCAATAATTACTTTTAAGTGTTTACTAATAAAATGCAGCAATATTATAGTTTTTATGATGGTTCATAAACATTAGTGTGCAAAAGAATTTCCCAGAGATCTTGTTTAAAAAAATGTAATTTTTAAAATTACAGGTGACAAACCCTTGAAATTCTAGTTCATAGGGTTGAAAGCAGATCTCAGCACCACCAGTTTAACAAACAATCCAGTAATTATGATGCAGGTGATTATCTGAGTATATTTGAAGGAAGAAAAAAATCTTGTCATAAAAATATCTAAAAACTATCTGGGAAATAAAAATGTTATGCTTAAAATATATGCACTAGGATAATATTTTAGTTATATTGATATATTTTAAAGCGATGTGAAATATTTTATAATTTACTTTTAGGAGATTAGAATAGTTAATGAAGGCAAAGGCTATAGCTTTAAAAAAAAAAAAAAAAAGCTCTCCATCCTTACAACACAGGATTTATTTTTTCAACAGAGATTAATTCCTTTGCTTTTTTTAACAGGGAAATTTTATATTTGTAGTTATATAGACAATTCTTGTTACATAGAGATCCAACTGCATAATTTATTTCTCTACAACCAAACTCTCAAAGTAATTGAGATTGATCCATCATTGCTGAATAATATGTTTCAATACTCAGAGGAAAATTCTTGATTATACTTTCAGATTTGAGCAGCATGAAACTGTCAGGTATTCCAGACTGCTTTTTAAATAAAAACAGACATCCTTTATTTTGCTCAGCTAACAACGGTGAGATGAGCCTACATATCTAGGGAGAAAAGTAATTTTAAATGTTTACTTATTCTAAAAATGAAAAGAAAATATATGTGCTGGGAAATGATTAGCACTATTGTCTATACTTTCATGACAAAAATAAGTCCATTTGTATTTATTTTTTTCATATTAAGTGTTACTTTAAGTACTTTATATAGTGGGAAACATGTGAGAGTTAAAGAGATTTAGGCTCTCTGATGATCACGTAGGGGCATTATAAAATGAATAAATGTTGGGACACTTATACCTTTACAATTTTAAAAAGAATACATCCACTAACCCTAGCTGGTTTGGCTTAATAGCTAGAGGGTCAGCCTGCAGATGGAAGGGTCCAGGGTTCAATTCTGGTCAGGTTGCAGGCTCAACCCCCAGTAGGGGGCCTGCGAGAGGCAGCTGATTAATGATTCTTATCATTGATGTTTCTCTCTCTCTCTTCCTCTCCATTCCTCTCTGAAATCAATAAAAATATGTATATGTTTTTAAAAAGAATACTTCCATTAAGGGGTAAAGAACATGAAAACACTATGGTAAAATATATTCACTATTCATGGCTTTTTGCTAAGTGACAAATTAATCAGCCAAATAAGGGTGGCTTTACTAGGAAATTCATGAGAATGGAACTTTGTGACTCTTCCTTTTGTGAACCCTTTCTAAGGCTCCCTGTTTTCCATTTTAAATAAATATCCCGTTTCTTACAACATACTCTTAACTTTCGTCTTCTTTTTTCTAAATGAGGATTGCCAAATTGTATGACATTCAGGACACAAATCTTGGATCTACCCTTGCATAAAAAGATATATTTTATAGTTGAAAGTAAAGAACAAGGTAGATACCTCTTCTGTCGTTTTGACAGCTTATTCCACAGAAGCCATTAAAACTTTGCTTTTTCAAAATGGTAAACAGTGCTAGGTATCTGCATTCAATCAAACCAGAAAAGAAGGGCGAAAAGTTCTTTAAGAAAGGGATGAGTCGAAACCGGTTTGGCTCAGTGGATAGAGCGTTGGCCTGCGGACTCAAGGGTCCCAGGTTCGATTCCGGTCAAGGGCATGTACTGTGGTTGCGGGCACATCCCCAGTGGGGAGTGTGCAGGAGGCAGCTGATCGATGTTTCTCTCTCATCGATGTTTCTAGCTCTCTATCCCTCTCCCTTCCTCTCTGTAAAATATCAATAAAATATATTTAAAAAAAAAAAAAAAGAAAGGGATGAATTGTTATTTTAATCACACACCATCTTTTCAGCATGCAAAGTTGATATTAAAAGTGTACCTTATGAGAAAGAGAGTTGTAAAGAAACTAGCTGAGATAGAAGTGAACTACTTAGAAGTTCAAAACAATCAAACAAAAACTACTGTTGAAACTAAAAGGAGGTAAATGCTTTTAATTGAGTTTCTTGGTTGTTTTAAACAGGAACACAACCATCATAAACATTCTTTAGAAGGAAGGCATAAAGATTAGCTTCTTAAAATTATCTGAAGCAAAGTTGATCAAGTTCAGAAAATGTCTTTATCCCAATCCATATTTCTAATACATGTGATTATTGAAAGAAAACTGCTTAGAGTTCAAAGAGAAACAAACTTTACTTGGCTGTATGAATATTTGCTTCTATAATTCTGTAGGAGTTCAGAATGAGTCATCCCTAGATGTGTCTCAGTGGTATGAAAATTATTTTGAGCTAAAGGCAACTGAGAACATGCAAGCTTAAGGGAAATTTCTGCCCCCTCTCCCCCATCTCCCCTAATTATCTAGATCAGTGGTCGGCAAACTCATTAGTCAACAGAGCCAAATATCAACAGTACAACGATAGAAATTTCTTTTGAGAGCCAATTTTTTTTAAACTGAAACTTCTTCTAACGCCACTTCTTCAAAATAGACTCGGGCTGTGGTATTTTGTGGAAGAGCCACACTCAAGGGGCCAAAGAGCCGCATGTGGCTCGCGAGCCACAGTTTGCCGACCACTGATCTAGATGAATTTAAATTAGGAGTCTAGCCCAGGAAGAGTTATCACTAGAAATGACTTTTTGCCTATCTATATGACAGGAAAAACTAATAATTCCTGAGCAGCTGTTCTCCCTCAATGACACTCTGAAGCCCCAAGCTGTGTTACCTCACCCCTAGCTCAAAATGTCTTGTAAACCCTATTTCCCTTTCTACCTCTGAACCTCTCATGTATCTAGGGTCTCTGATTATTTCATGTATGCAGAGTTCCCATACATAAGTATGTATTAAATTTGGTTATTTTATCTTATTAATCTGTCTCGTGTCTATTTGATTGAAGGTAGAGAAAAGGTTTTTCCTCCCCCACAATTCCAAGTGACTTAAAATGTGATTTCAATTATTTAGCTATTTTATTTTTTTATGGAAAGACATATAGGTCCACAAAACTTGAATAATTAAATAAATGTTTAGTTAGCAGAATTTTGTTATTCTAATGGCCTATTCTAGTCTTCTCATCTCCCACTTGCTTCCTTGCCTTTTATATCCCCTTTAATAAAGAAGCTTGACTTTAGACATGAACCTCTGAAGCACTGGAATCCTCGTTGAGACTGAGAAAATCACTTACATTTTTGGAGCCTCTCTTTTCTCATCTATGAAATTTAAAAAAAAAAAATGTTACTTTGTAATAGTCAATCTAGTTTTAAAAATATGTATTTTTGAACTATCAGAGAAAAAGAAATCATTGGATTCTAATCAGCATAGAAAGCAACTGTTTAGTATTGAGGTAACATGATCTCTATAGTGGCAACTTTAGGTCATCTACCTTTTCCTAGTGAATTTACTCTCCAATTTTTTATCACTTTCTATGTTCCTTTTCTGTATACTTTGTCTCTCTGAGGACAAGAAGAAGGATGAGAAGGAGAAGAGGAAGATGAATGAGAAGAGAAAAAATAAATGTAATGGAAAGAGTAGGTAGAGGAAAAAGAGAGAATAAGTATTGTCATTTTTATATTTTTAAATAATTAGTAGCTGAAAAATATAACTTATTGCTATTCAATTCAACCTGAGGATAAGTCTAGCATTACAAGAAAGATTATGGGTTAAGAAACAAAATAATGGCATTATTTCAATCAGTACCTTATAAAGCCATTGAGAAAATATACAAAATTATTTAATTGCAATTAAGTTTTGATTAAAGAGAAATAATTTCTAGAATTGATTTTACTATTAGATGACCACATTTGTACTTATCTCCTATTCTTCTTGGTGAAACTTGGTTTAGATGAGAAAATTAGCATTTAGTCAAATCAATTCAAAGTTATACCCTTGATTTTAGGTGACAGCACAAAGGAATACAGAATGTTATTAGTGTTAACAATTAGTGATGTTGAGCTTCTTTTCTATTGGGCATTAGTATGTCTTCTTTGTAGAAATATCTGTCTATTCAAGTCTTCCCATTTTTTAAAGTTGGTATTGTTTTCTTTGTTAATAAGTTCCTGATATTTGCTACAACATGGATGAATCTTGAGAACATTATACTTAATGAAATAAATCAGGCACAGAAAGAGTAATACTACATGATTCGATAGCTAATATAGTCAAACTCATAGAAGTAAAAAATAAAATGGTGGTTTCCAGAAGCAGAAAGTGGAGAAATAGAAAGCTGCTGTTCAATGGACAGAGTTTTAGACATGAAAAATTTAAAAAGTACTAGATACTTTCTGAAAGGATTCAGAGCCAAGATCCTTAAGGGGGAAATGGAGTAGGCAGTTATACAGACAAAATCAGAGCAAGGAAAATAGGCCAGGTACACAAGGTCACCAAGGTGGAAAGCCTTGGGTGGCTAGCAATGGGAATGGGGGGAAAAAAAGAGAAATAAATAAAAAAGGCACATAGGCATATGGTGACATGAAGTGGTGACTCAAGTAATAAATAAAGAGGCCCAGGGACTCCTCTGTACACCTGCTGACCCATCATTTTTTTTCCACAGGATCTCCAGGTATAAGTGTCCATGGGGAACACCTTGATTGACTTTTTATTAGACACTGGAGCCATTTACTCAACTTTAAATACAAGAATGACTAAAAGAAGTCAGTAAACCATCTAAATAGTGGAATTTATTGTAAAGATGCAACAAAAGGCCTTCCTCCAATCCCTAGAGTATGAATTAGGAAATTTTAAATTGCCACACAAGTTTTCTCTATATACCTGAATGTTCCATCCCTCTGCTGGGATGGGAATTGCTCTGTAAATTGCATGCCCAAGTAACCTTGTCTTATGAAAGGCAGCTGCTTTGCCTGCAGGTCCCATCAGAACATACACTCCAACTACAAATGATTTTAACATGTTCACGGGGACCAAGAGGAGAACCAATCTCTCCTATTAGCAAGTGAGTAAAACTGTTTGGGCAGATGGGACTTCAGGGTGAGCAATCAATGCTCACCTGAGTGGCCTAAGATGTTCCTGGAGAAATCCCAGACAGTGACAAATATTTCTTTAGATCTCTATTACCCTGGTAGGTGGTAGCTACACATCAGCATGTACTTCAGAATCTCTCTATGACTTTAATCACCGTAGCCAATGAAACTGCCACTTCACTCATTAATCTCTGAAGGCCTCTAGATTTTCTGGCCAAAGTTGTTCTAGATAATCAAATTCCTTTACATTACATACTAGCGGCCCGGTGCATGAATTTGTGCATGGATGGGGTCCAGCCACCCCGCCCCATTTGGGGCGGGGTGACCGGGGGCGGGGACAGCTGGGGGGAGGGGCCACAGGCAGTTGTCCAGCCAGGCTTGCTCCCTGTTCGAACTCCCAGTAGAACTCCCAGTTGAGGGGACAATTTGCATATTAGCCTTTTATTATATAGGATTAGCAGAACAAGGAGGTGTTTGTATGACCATCAACTCCTCTTGTTATACTTACTATAACAAGCTCAAGTAGAAACAAGCATCATAAAAATCAGGCAACAGGCTACCTGATTTCAGGAAACACTTGAGGAAACTGAGATTAGTTTATGAGTCAATAAATACCCCAAAAACTCAGGTCCACATTATGAGGAACTTTAATTTAGGTTTTACCGTCACTTTCTTTAAAACTTTATTGTTTTAAATGTCCTTATGGCTTGTTTTTCCCAGGCTGGAAAAATTGTATCTGCCTTACAGGAACCTCTAAGAAGGGTATTTGCTTTTTTTTTTTTTTTTTTTTTTTAAATATATTTTATTGATTTTTTACAGAGAGGAAGGGAGAGGGATAGAGAGCTAGAAACATCGATGAGAGAAAGACATCGATCAGCTGCCTCCTGCACACCTCCTACTGGGGATGTGCCCACAACCAAGGTACATGCCCTTGACCGGAATCGAACCCGGGACCTTTCAGTCCGCAGGCTGACGCTCTATCCACTGAGCCAAACCGGTTTCGGCAAGGGGTATTTGCTTTTAACGCACAAGATTTTGCTTCAAAACAGGCTCAAGTTATTCATTCCATGAGAAAATTCCAAAGCTCCATAGATATGGAGAAATAATTGAAAATGGGAATTTTCTAAGATTAGTAACATTTACTAAGATTAATAAAGCTATCCATATTAATCTTAGTAAATGTTAAACCCAGCTTGTTACTCTCACCTGATATTGTTAACTTGAAACTAAACCTTCTGAGTTAAAAGTTTCTTTTCTAAGTATACTTTACTATAATTGGCAGTTTCAGTTCCTATATGAACCTAAGGAACAGCCTGACCTTCAAGGCCCTGCCTAATGCCAACCACCCAGACACAGGAATTCACTGACACACACACAAAAAAAATACAGAATAGATAGCAAACTCAAGGATGCTGACCATGAAATGCCATATTTTGGACCACGGAGGACACTGCCTGCACCCCCAACCCCCTTGCCCCATCACCTGCACTGAGATGTTAAGATGGGCTCTGGGACTAGATTCCCCCTCTTCTTGGGTAGCTGGCACTTGAATAAACCTCTTTCCTTTTCCACAAGCATCTGTCTCATGAGTTTGACTTCTATTGTGTCAGGCAGCCAAACCTGGGTTTAGATACAGTTTTCCCTCTAGAATACATGATGTTAAGACCTAATAAGAACATTAACAATCTAATAAGAAATGGGCAAATGATTAGAACACTTTAGGATAGAAGATATACAGATGTTCTACTTCACAAGACCCTAGGGAAATTCACATTAATACCACAATGGAATACCATTACATATGCTAGAATGACTATAGTTAAATAGCTGATGGTACAAGTGCTGGCAGGATGTAGAGAAACTGGAACTCAGAGACTTTTCTGATAGAAAGGTAAAATACTATAACCACTTTGAAAAAAATAGATTAGCGATTTCTAAAAAGTTAAGCATATGCCTACTATATAATCCAGCTACTTTAATCTTAGATATTTAGCCAACATTAAAAAAATGTATGTTGTCAAAAAGACTTGCATAAGAATGTTCATATTAGCTTAATTTGTAATATAACTAAAAACTTGAAACAACCCAATATTTGTTAGTAGCGGTATAAACAAATTGTGGCATATCCACACAATGGAATCCTTTTCAGCAATAAAAAGGTAACAAACGATTCAAGAATATATTTATATTTTTATATATCTTTCATATTTCTCTATAATTCCATTTATACAAAATTTTAGAAAATACAAAATAATTTTTAGTAACAAATAGATCAGTGGAATTATGGGACAATGAGAATGAGGTAAAGAGGGACATAGCAGAGGAATTATAAAGTAGCATAAGGAAACTTTTGGGTTTGATGAATATCTTCACTATCTTACTCGTGATAGATTAACAGACTCTAATCTCTGAGATATTACACACTTTAAGTGCATAGTCATTTTATGTCAATTACACATCAATAAACATAAAATGTGGGTTCAAGAGTCTCCCCACCCACAACTCCACAAAGATATAATGAGTAAAGGAGGATTTCACTTTTTGCAATATTACTTTAGATCTTAATCTTTTAACCACTGAAATAAATCACTATACTCCACTACAGTCATGGAAAAAAACAACTAAGTACTTTTTTGGCATCCTTTAAGCCATGGGTTCCTAGCCAATCACTCTTGAAAGGTAGAAACTTCAAATCTGAAGTGAGCACTTGCTTCTCATGGCCCTTTTCATTTATCACTGTCCACTCACACAAGGCAGTGCAGGGGACCGACACGGCATTATATTGACGGCTACAAGTACTCTCTCCTCAAAACATCCTTATGATTCTGTGACTGGAACAAAAATGAAAAGGCAATAGCTGTGACACTTAGTCTTCTCTCCCAAGATATCCAGATAAAAAATAGGTTCTGCCCATCTTGAAGATTGTCTAGACACTTGTACTGCAGTTCACTCCAAAGGTTAATATATATATATATATATATATATATATATATATATATATATATATATATGTTTCATGATTGTCATTGTTTCTACGGCTTCCAAGTAAATCAGCTGGTCTGCCTGCAAGCTTCTGAGATTTATTCAAGTAAGGAGTCCATGGCATTATCTGTCCTTTGAACCTCTAATGAGGAGATTTTAGCAGATGGGATCTAATTTATAAGGAGGACCTATCCTTGATAATGAAGCACAGCCTATTAAGAACTTACATAAACAAGGGCTAAAATGCAATGCCAAAACAAATCACTTTGACATGTTTTAAAAATATAAGGGGCTTCTTCAAATATCATCAAGAATGAGTCATTTGGAGTTTCAGGTTCATACATCAATGCAGTTGCTGTCACTATGAAAAATTGGACTTTTTGTTTACTTAAAATTTGAAATGCCATGATTTGGTACTTGAAAAATGAGGCGGGAAAAATGAACGTTCTCTTGTTTGTGAAAAATGGGGATTTTATTAGAGTAAAGTAGGGAGGAGGAGAGAGCTCTCATCTGCTCTGGTTAAGCAGTGTTTACACAGGAAGAAATATAACAATGGCAGATCACTCGGGACAATTTGGAGCAGAATCACTTAGGGAGCTGATGACAACAGGAGCCAAGAATACAGCCTGGACCCAGAGCTGAACCTCTTTGTCCCTATACACACATCACGAATAAATGCATCTTGAAGCAAGACTCATATTTCATAGTAGCATGAGACTCCCCAGTTAGAATGCATCTGTTAATAATAAAAATTTCCCTTCTGGAATGAGAGTTTAATAGTTCTTGTTCATGCTTTAAATAGGAGATCACAGCAATAAATCAGCATTATAATTTTAGTAGGTAGTAACATATGAAACATAATATATTATTTCTGGCATTTAATTTGGTCAAAATTAAGTTAAGATATTCACCCAAAGGGACAGGTTGATAAAGTAATAATTATGAGCATACAATCCTAATAACTTTTGTACTTTGTGCATTCTGGAAACACCACTGAGTTTAACATACATCTTATCTTTTTTGTCATAATGAGAAAATATTGAATTATTTTATTCAACTTCAGAAGCCACATATTTGTTTCTAATAAAATTGATCAAAATAAGGTTTAAACACACACTGTGTTCTACATGTTTTCACATATTTCTTTAATGAATTCCATTAGTTGTAAACATATGAGAATAATTATTCAGTGAATTTTTTAAAGACAAATATCTACATTTGTAGTTTTAGATGGGTCATTTTAATTTTAGATTTGTATGTCAATTCAGTTAAATTATTCCCAATGCCCCCATCCACCTATATGCACACATACACAAAGACATACACATATATATGTACAAGTATTAAAATTATTATAGACTATTCACTTGATAAAAATACAGATAATGTATACATCAATATGCACTTATGAAATACAAACATATAGGTAAAATAATTTTAAAACCTATTAGGAAACAAGTTCTATATGTAACTCATCTTTTATCTATACCCATATTTAATGAAATATGTTGCAAAAGTAGATTTTTAATAAGTGTTCATTCAACTAATGAGAACAAATTAGAGAAAAAATGAATAAAATAACTGGATGCCATTAAATGTAATGTTGGCAGACAGTTTGATGTGCCAGGTTCCTAACTCATTGACTCTTCTAGGTTAGCACATATAGAAAAACACTATTTTTTTTTCAGAGAGGAATACACAATTTATTCTCAAAGACAGATTATGTACACATAATTCGATACTTTCTTATTAACTTTAGGCTTCTGAAAAATACTTTCCAGTAGGCTGAGATATTGTATTTATGTACTGATAGTATTATTTGCTGTGTTTAACATTAATGGCTTTGAAATTTTACCAAATGTTTTGTAGAGCATATACTGATGCTTCATGGCATTTTCAACCAATCAACTTAATTGGTGAATTACATTCACAGTTTATTTGGTGAGGAGCCATTACACTCCCTGATGTATATTTCTTGTTTATGGTATACTATTAGCTCACTACATGTTTATTAATTTATGAATTTTTTGTAGATTTTGATTTATGATTATTTTATTTTTAAGGAGAATGCCTGATGAAGCAAAATACTTGTAGTTTTGTAAAACTGTCCTAAGATCAATATTTAAAACAAGTAAAGCATACCACTAAAGTATATATATTTTTTCTTATTTGCTAAGAATAATATACATGAACTTTTAGAAAAAAGTTAGTCATATCATGGCTTAAATGTTTGGGCCAATGAAATTTACATGGTAACACTTATGAACTATTAATATTGTTCCTTATAATTAAATACATTAAATAAATGCTACATTAGAAACTACTATAGTTTTATAATATATATTACATTATGATGGTGTAAGTCCTCAAGCTTTATTCTTTAAAAAATATATTTTTTATTGATTTCAGAAAGGAAGGAAGAGGGAGAGAGAGATAGAAACATTAATGATGAGAGAGAATCATTGATCAGCTGCCTCCTGCACACCCCCTACTGGGGATCAAGCCTGCAACCCAGACATATGACCTTGACTGGAATCAAACCCGGAACCCTTTGGTCTGCAGGCCAATGCTCTATCTATTGAGCCTAACTGGCTAGGGCTATTCTATTTTGTAAAGATTCCCTTCAGTATTCTGAAGTCTTTGCCTAGCTATGTAAACTTTATAATCTGATAAACAATGACAAAAGAAAAAAAAAAAGATATTATGTTGAAATTACATATTTTATATAATACTAGTGGCAAAAGAAAAAAAAAGATATTATGTTGAAATTACATATTTTATATAATACTAGTGGCCCAGTGCACGAAATCGTGCACATTGAAAGGAAATTAATTACAAGAAATATTTTAATATCGCAGCAAGCTAACCCACGGCCGATTCCATGAGAAATTGGGCTCCCTCCTCTCTAGATCTGGAGTGCAGGTGAACCAGATTAGGGGCCAAGAGAGCCCCAGAAGCAAGCTAAACCAGGGCCAGCAACTTAACCTACCAGTTGGGGCGCCTGCCCTCTGGTGGTCAGTGCATGTCATAGCCACCAGTCAAATGGTCGCTTAGGCTTTTATATACTTAGATATTAATGGGAAGAGAATTGTCATCTTTATAATATTCCTCCATTTATTTAGGTCTTCTTTAATTTCTCTGAGCAATGCTTTTTACGTTTTAATGTGAAAATCTTATGACTTTTACGTTAAATTAATTCCAAGATATTTGATGTTTGCCAATAACATTTTAAACACTAATGTTTACTATACTCATACTAAACAAAGAAGAGCTGATGTAGGTATTCTAATATAGACAAAGCTGACTTTAAGCCTAGGAGCATTATTAAAATGAGAGACTCCTGACAGTGATACAAAGGTAAAACCAACTGTATAACAATACTAAAATCGTGAGATTCAACATATAAAAAATAATTAACAAAATGAGAGAGAGAGAGGGAGAGGAGGGGGTATGTGGAAAGAGAGAGAGAGAGAGAGAGAGAGAGAGAGAGAGAAACTTGAATTTATTTTATTTCAGCAGTTATCCAAAGAGCTAAAATTTGTTTGAATATTTTTCTTCCTTATTTCCTTCCTTTCTTTCTTCCTTCCTCCATCCCTCTCTACCCCCTCTTTCTCGCACTCTCTCTTTCTTTTTCTCTGAAAATTTCAACTATTAGTTGATTTTTTACTTTTGATATTTTCTTATTTTCTTCTCCAGTCAAACATTCATTTTAAATTTATGCTTTTAATACTTTTAAACAATGTTTTAGTTAATGTTAGAAGATTTTCTCACTATACATAACTAGCCATAGTGACAAAAGTAGAGCTATCCTTATCATGTTAGTAAAATATGAATCTAAATTGGAAGAGTCTATAACATATGCTCACATGATAACCAACAGGAAAGCTGGAGAAGTGATTTCTGGATTCTCCTCATGAATTTGCCACTTACATAGTGAGAATTCTCTGAGCAATATGAATGGTAAATGAATAATGTTTCTTCTAAGCCAGGTATTTTAGATGAATTACAAATTCTCAAGTTACCAGAAAAAAATATAGTGTAATTATAACATAAAATCTTGTTTCTTTAGCTGTTTACTTGTTCATAGCATAAATAAACAAGATTATGCTTTATAATAAAAAAAAGAAACTGGTTTTCAAGAAGTCCATCTCTAGGCAAAATTTTATATGTGGTCTTTCAGGCTGCACAACAGGCAATGACAAGGCTTTGCCTGGCAGGCCTCATAAAGACAGCTGCCCTCACCTCACAGTCTTGGTGCATAGTCCCATGTTTGCAGTTTTCCAGTGGGAGCTGCAGTCAAGGACTCCACACTTGTAGGCCATGGTCATGTGCACATCAGTATTCCCAGCTTGGGCACCTGCTATTAGAGGCTGCCATATTGGCTGAGGGGCCAATGACTGAGGTATCCCTCCCTCTTTATTGAGGGGCCTTGACTGAGGTATCCCTCCCCATCGGCACTGCATTTCATCTGATCATTTCATTGGCATATATATATATATATTTCCATGGGGAAAAAAGGAACATTGGGAAACTGTCAGCTTTCCCTTTTTCCTCTTGCCTGTCACAATAATGTTTGCTTATCATTTCATTTGGGTTCATTATGCTAACTGACCACCTATAAAACAGGCAGCTCTACACTTTTATTTACAAATACTTTTATTGAACTCTTGTTAACACATTTTGTAAAGATATTATGGCTTAATAATGCTTAACTTATGTTTACACTCAATCAGTACTTTAATGTAAATTCTTCAGCAGAATAAATGCTACACAAAACATTGACTTTTATTCAAATGAGCTAATGATGTTGTATACTTAATATGTCATATTCTATCATTATTTTTATGCAGAATGTTGCTAAAAGAATGAATTTGGTCACAGGCATGAATAAAAATAATATTTATAACCAAAATATGTCCTAAGATACAAAACAGCAGTTCTTAGAGTTGGTAATGAATTGCTGCATTACTCTTGAAGCTACTAAACAAGGGCATTGAGCAATCACAGAAAAAAGGATGGAATAATTATTAATTTGTTCTCCTGTTGTTAAGAAAGTGACAAAAATACAACGTAGAGTGTTTAAATAGCTGTATTTTTCTATGCATCATTTAGTAGTCTAGTACTGTACTTTCCAGTATGCAATAAAATCTTTAATTAACCAAAGACAATCCTTAGCAAAATATGACATGCAAAATAGTTTATCATACTATTAATGCAAATATAAATTTAAGCACATATTTAAAAAGAACATAATGTTTTGAAAACAAATTAAAAAACAGGTTCCTAGTAAAGGATTAAATGTCATTGACTCTAATTCTGATTTGATAAGATTCATTTCCCAATTAATGAGAAATGTGATTGTGGTAGAGCTGGTAATTAAGGACAAATACCAAATGGCTTTGTTTTAGGTATGAGAAATCATAGAACTAGTATCAAATTCCCAAGCTCTTTTTATTCAAATGGAAGAGCAGGTAAATAATTTAAATGATAAACATCTTTGTTTTTCTTTTATTGTTATGAAAGAGTGAGATGTGTCAAATCTGATGAAAAAATTTTGTGTGAAGTGATAGCATTACTGTAAATTATAATTTTCTTTTAACTGTACGTTCTGTATAGTTTCAGAATCCCTCTCTGGAATTTTGTGGTATTTTTTTTGTTGTTGTTGTTCTAGCAAATAGCATTACCCTAGGGCTGATGCCATTATTTTCATTGTTAATTTATTTTATATTACACATCTTAGGTTAGCTGTGAATACCGGTATATTTTTCCCTTAAGCACTGTAAGTTGTAAAAAATGAGTTATCATTCAGATTGCTTACCATATTTTAAATGCTCTCAATTTTAGATTTTCTACATACCCCAAAAAACATTTCATTTTTATACTCGTTTTATGCAAACAAAAACGCTTGTAGCCTTTGATAGCATTCTCAAATTTAGAGAATTTGTCAACAGAATTTGTATTATTGTCAGTACAATAGGTTTCTGTTTAGAAAATATGATTTTTTTCAACTGTCAAATAATACCCAAACTAAAGAATCCTCTTCACTACAGTTCTAAATAGTTATATTGCCAGATTAAAACCAATAGTTCATTTGGGCTATCAGTGGTTCTTGTTTATTCCTTAGCATATTGGAAACTAAGCATTTGAGAACTTGCTAATACAGTAGCATGCATCTGCTTGATTTTTTTTTTTAACAAAATCAAGTTGAAATCTTTAGTTTAAAATCAAACTTTAGATGGGAGCAGGCTGGAGGATGTTAATGGGGGAAAAGGAGGACCTATGTAACACTTTCAACAATAAAGATTTTAAAAATATAAAAAAGAAAGAGATTAGACCCTACCAGATAATAAAATATATATTAAATACATATCTATACTAATAAAAGGGTAATATGCTAATTAGACCGGGTCAACTGGACATCTTCCAGACTTCCGACTTCCTTCCAGACAAAGCCACGGTGGCAGGGGCTGAGGCAGAGGTGGCTAGGGGCAATCAGGCTGGCAGGGGAGCAAGCAGTTAGGGGGCAATCAGGCCAGCGTGGGGGAGCAGGCAGTTGGGGGCCATCCGGCCAGCAGGGGAGGGGAATTGGGGGTGATCAGGCCAGCAGGGGAGGGCAGTTGGGGGTGATGAGGTTGGCAGGGGAGGGCAGTTGGGGCAATCAGGCTGGCAGGGGAGGGCAGTTGGGGGCGATCAGGCTGGGAGGGGAGCAGTTAGGTGGTGATCAGGCAGGCAGGCAGGCAAGTGGTTAGGAGCCAGTGGTCCCAGGTTGTGAGAGGGATGTCCAACTGCCAGATCAGGATCAGGCCTAAACTGACAGTCAGAAATCCCCTGAGTGGTCCCAGATTGGAAAGGGTGCAGGGCAGGCTGAGGGACACCCCCCAACATGCACAAATTTCATGCATTGGGCCTCTAGTATAATACAAAACTTTAATTAAATTGAAGATGAGAACAAAATAAATAACATAATTTCTTTAATCATTAGTCTCTGAGGTGCTGATTTTAGAGACATACATAGAAGATACATAAAACCAAACAGAAATGGCGGCAGCCATGGAGCTGGAAAGAGCAGGAGGCTAGGGTTGCCCCCGGCGATGGAGGAAGCCAAGCTTTCCGCATACCCTGGCCAGCCCAGGCCTCCGCTTAAGGCTATAAAGTTTCAATTATAGAAGATAAATAAATCCCAGATCCCAGGGCCTCTGCTTGGGTCACCAGGGGGTGTGGCTGGCCTGAAAACCACCACAGGCCCCTTGCCCAGGCCGCCCCATGCCCCAAGGGAACCCCCACCCTGATCTGGGACACCTTTCAGGGAAAACCAGCCAGACCCCACCCATGCACCAGGCCTCTATCCTATCTAATCCTATCTAATAAAATGGTAATATGCAAATTGACCATCACTCCAACACACAAGATGGCTGCCCCCATGTGGTCAAAGATGACTGCCCCTATGTGAACACAAGATGGCCCCCATAAGATGGCCAGCAGGGGAAGGCAGTTGGGAGGGACCAGGTCTGCAAGGGAGGCAGTTGGGGGAGATCAAGCCTGCAGGGGAAGGCAGTTAGGGGTGACCAGACTGGCAGAGGAGGAAAGTTGGGGGTGACCGGGCCTGCAGGGAAGGGCAGTTGGGGGGGGGGGACCCAAGCCTGCAGAGGAGAGCAGTTGGGGGTGGACCAGACCTGCAGGGAAGGGCAGTTAGGGGCAAACAGGCTGGCTTGGGAGCAGTTAGGCATCAATAGGCTGGCAGGGGAGTGGTTAGGGGGTGATCAGGCTGGCAGGCAGAAGCGGTTAGGGGCAATCAGGAAGGCAGGCAGGTGAGCAGTTGGGAGCCAGCAGTCCTGGATTGTGAGAGGGATTTCAGATTGGAGAGGGTGCAGGCTGGGCTGAGGGACACCCCCCACCCCGCCCCGTGCACCAATTTCGTGCACCGGGCCTCTAGAATTAAAATAAAAGGCCCAGAAATATCTCATTAGTATTATACAACTCATCTTCAAGGTACATCATTGTTTTCACTAGTTAAGTGAATATTAGCACCGTAAAGAATAAAGTACAATGTGCATAACTGACATTAAGGTGCTAATGCAGATATTGCTGCTAGTACCATACTTTTGAATCGATGTGCAGGTTAACAAATTGGCCCTGAATTGTAAATTTTAATTCAAGTGTGAATAAAGAAATCTGAATTTGTTTCCAACACCTCTTAAATGCCACTTCAGTTTCTCTTGGCCTCACCTGTCTCCAGCTTTGGCAACTTTTTCTGGTTAAGTGACTGCTGTAATGTCCAACTCTGCATGGGTTTCTAACTTCAGGCAGGCACAACATAATGGAGCCTTGTCTGGGAGCCAGGGTACACCCATCTAAGAAGTCATGTCTCAAAGTTTTGTTTTGTTTTTGCCACAGAAGCTTGTGGCTTCTCAGGACCTGGTTGGAACCTGTGCTTTTGGAAAAACACACACACACACACACACACACACACACACACACACACACACAGGTGCTATGAAATTAATATCCTCTGGGAGCAAACATTTCCTGTTTAGATGAGAAAAGTTGGTGTATGGATGCTTTCTCTTCCTTCCTCCCCTGCCTGGCCTTGGAGTTCCTTGGAACCAGGAACTCTGTAGCCTCTCACAGGAGTGCTGAGAGAACACAATCAGTTCTGATTTCTAGCTGAGCCAGATAAATTACATGTTCGAAATCCTTTTTCGGTTCTAACATTCTCTTTTTGGGAACAATGTCCCAAGAGTAGAAAATTTAAAGTTCAAAGTTTGCCATGATACATCTTCTAAGCAACATCAATGCTATATCACCTATGTAACCAGTATCTCAGAACTAATGATCAATCGTTGAAAATCCAGAATGCCATTGCAATCAGGTCTCTGTTTCTTGGCATTTAGAATTCTGAGGAGTATTCACTTTGGCATCACTTTAATGCTAGACATATAATCATACATTAGGAACAAAAGTTCACTTTGCTCCACTTCATCAAACAGAAGAATTAAGAATTTTCAAAATTAATTGCATAAAAACATTTGAAAATCACAATTTTTAAATGATAGTGACATGAAATAAGTTTAAAGAAGCTTCAGAGTATTAAATTAGTAAGTGCACACAACATTATAATACAGGATGACATTTATTCTTTAAAATTGCTGATATTTGGACAAGTAAACTTAAAAAATAGCATTAGCCATTATTGGTAAATTTTGTAATAAATCATTTGTATATAAATGTTCAGCATATGTTGGGCTGTGCAAACTGGCAAGTGTTCAAAGTAAAATTTGCCAAATGTTTTAGGGTTATTTCCTTTAATTAATACGGAAATTGATCTTTCATGTTTGTATATGCCTAGAAACCTACAGAAATAAGTGCGAACTCATTTTGTTTCAAATAAATGTTCAGTTGTCTCTGTGGAATTTTGGAATTTAAATGCAAACCATTAAGGTTAAACAACTATGTTTCCGATTATGCAGCTTTACCATGTTATGTGTGCACACATTTAAAAAAATAATCAATATAAAGCTCTTTCTTTGTTGTCAAATAAGAATCAGTAAATTAATTTTGCCTTGAATTATGTGGACTTCAATTATACAAGAAAATCTTGGCAATGTTCCTTTTTTAAATTCATGTTTTGTCAGATCATCAATCTTACTTTCTCCCTGTGTGTTAACACTCAATTTGTTTAGTATTTACTTCAGCCCACATCTCTATCCTAAAGAAGAATGCTTATCTAGTTAGTTAAGATGTTTCTAAGCAGCATAACAAAAGCTATGGGGATAATTTCCCACCATATTAACAATAAAATGAAGTGCCCAATTCTCTATACTGAAATCTATAGTGTGTGTTTGTTTTTTTAAATTAATTGGGTTAGAAGACTACACACAAATTTTGCAGGTATATACAATCTATAGCACAATAAATCCAGTTACTTGAAAGTATAATAATTTTAATATGATAAAAGTGTGTTTAATAGTAGCTTTATACCTCTGAGGAAATATTATTTTGCCTTCAGAAATACAGAGATGATTATTTCTCAATTTGATCACAAAATTAAAAAAAAAAAAAAACCAAAACCCTCTGGTTATTGGCTTTACCCATTTCAGAAGGTGAAAATATTAGAAGGTGCAATTATCTCATGGGTCAGCGACTACTAAGCTGATATGCCATTGATTTCCTAAATTGTGAGGTAAGGTACAGCACAGCCGAAGTGGATCAAAATCTCTCCGCCCTGTTAGGTCTTTCCCCCATATTTTTGCTGTATCTATGTGGGAAGATCAGTTTGATAAGAACGATTTTGGTAATATTTAGTTTACACCAAGCAGAGAAAGGAAGAAATTTCATTTTATGAGTGAATTTTTATATATATTTGAATTAGAATTCTTAGTACTGAATTGACTAAATCATAAGTAAATGATATTCACAAAAACTGAAGCATGAGCTTGGTTGCAAATAATCAAGTATAAGCTCAGTAGAAAATATAATCTTAGTCTCAAAATTAAAAGTCAGGAATTCAATGATTCAAACATCATAAATTCCAAACAAACTTAGTATTTGAATAGTCGTGTTGTATATGCTAATCCAATAGGTTTAATCCATCAGTTTTAAGTACTAACACACACACACACACACACACATACACACAAAGAAAATGCAGATAACTCACAAGAGAAATACATATAAATTGATCTTTCAGTAGATCAGAATAAAGGTAGGAAATATGGCCAATGTTGTGGAAAGAATCACCAATATGGGCTCAATCCAGAACTAACAAACTCTGCAAGTTTCATCTTTCAGACAAACTGAAGTAATTTCCTGCTTTTGTGGTCATGCGAATTCATTGATAAATTATTCAGAATTTTAAGTGTCACATGCACAAACACCTTTTTGGAGGCATCCAGTAGTGATAAATTTAACAAGAGACTAAGTCATTGACACATTTTTACCTATATTAATATAATTTGCAGACTATAATAAAGATAGGTAAAACCAAAGTAAAGCTTATCTGAGGAAGATAAAAAATGGAAAGAGAAAAATAAAGGGAGAAGGGAGGAAAGAAGAAGGAAGGAAAGAAAGAAATGAACACCATATAATAATTGTTACAGGCATGACCCACTGATGGATACTAAAATTAGTGGGTAAAAGTAAACTAGGATATTTGCAGAGTCTCAAAATATCTTTCCAATAAATTTATTAATGACAAAGGGGGGAAATAGTAACTTTATAGTGGAGAACCTGGAAGATACAACTTTAATCAAGTGATTAAGGTTAACATAATGTGTAAATAGATATATTATCATCACATACCCCCATCAAAGATGCAACAAGAAAGGCAAGTCATTCTTGGGGCAGTCTTGCCAAAGAATACATAATCTTAAACTAATAAGAAAACATTAGACAACTCCTCAATTACCTAACCCCTGCCTTCTTGTCACCACCAGTATATTATGTTTCTACAAATTCATCTTTTTAGATGTCCTTACATATGACCTCATACAGTATTTGTCTTTCTCTTTTAGAAGATAAACTCTAAAAATTGAATGTACATTTTGTTATAGTTAACAATATTGTGTTATATACCTCAAAGTTGCTAAGAAACTAGATCCTAAATGTTCTCACCATAAAAAAACAGTAGCTATGTGATGTAGTAGAGGTGTTATCTAATGCTAGGGTAGTAACCAAATTGCAATATATAACTGAATCAAATCAGTCCCTTAAGCTTGTGCATGTTATATGTTAATTATATCAATAAAAATAAAATATTAGACAAATTCAAATTTAGGGATATTCTAAAAAAAAAACTTGGCCAATACTTTCCTTGTCAAGTGAACAAGGAAAGATTGAAACTATCACAGATTGGAAGAGACCAAGGAAACAACAAAGTGTAATGTGGGCTTATCAATGGGTCCTGGAACAACAACAACGTAAGAACATATATCTCTGGACAAATGCTAATTAAGTCTTTAATTTAGATAATAAAATTGTATGAATGTTAATTTCTTATTTTAGATCATTGTAGTATGGTTTTGCCACATACTAACAGAAGAGGAATCTGGTTAAGCGAATATGGGAACACTGTGATATATGCGAATTTTTTTTGTAAGTATAAAATTGTACTAAGATAAAAATAGATATTAAAATAGTGGAGGTTGACTTCAAGCCCAATAAATCTTCCTTCAGTATTTATTAACTTATTATTATCAAAGTTGATTATAATAAACTAAAGGAACAATCTAAGACCTTATTTGCAAAGATTAATTTTTACTTTGGAAAGAGCTCAATTTTGTGATGTCACAGATTAACTCTATAATAAAAGGTAAACTAGAAAGAAGAAGTGAGGAGAGATGAAAAAAGAGAAGGATTTTTTAAAAAATCTTATCAGTGAAAGAAGAGAACTCTGAATATATTAAATATAATAATTTATTATTTTGAGGGTTAGGAGTTTAAGAAGACTATAACAAATAATGCTTTGTTTGTTGCTATAATGAAAAATTTGAATACTTGCTATTTCTCTTAATCACACAATTTAATTTGTACTAGTTAAAGGGATTTATTATAATTGTTGAGATTTTTATAGCCAATTCAAGCATTTTAGATAACTTCCTTAAAAGTAAAGTAATATTATTTTGCATTTATATATCATTCTTCATAGAAGTCCTTTCTAAACATTAAATTATTTATAGATCCATCCCTAAAGAGCAACAGTAAAAACACTATGGCAGAAATATTAAGATATCTCTGCAGTCGTAGGAAAGATGGTATTAATACAATTTTCATTTGCCCTTTAGCTTTTTCTACTTTCTATCATGTTATTTTCAATAGAGAGTTATGTGATGACATATATTTCATCACTGTATTCCCATTATTTTGAAATATTGATAATTAACGATAATTATTACCACAAAGCAGACAATTCTCTGGTGACAGGTGTAATGCAATATGTCTTTGAAATGTGGAATTACAATCAAATTATTTTCTTCAAGTATGCATTTGTAGATATGAAGACATGAAGATTTAATTAAAAAATAATGAATGTAAAATATTTCATCTCCTTAACTCTAATATTCAATTATTTTAGTTCTTTACTAAAAGCCTTTTATTCATAATGAAAGTAAAAGTGGATCAAAAATAATATTAATATAAGATGAATAGATACTTGAGTTGAAAATATATATTACTCTTCAAATATAAAATATTAGAATATATACTGTGCCACGCCAGCACTGCCAAGGGTTCGGGGAGCCTGAGGGAGGGCTGGTGAAGGATGAAGAAAAGACAGACAAAGAGAATAAGCTGGGTCTAGGTGGATCTTCTGTGCCTGACTGAGGCCACAGAACAGATCCAGACTGCAAAGCTGATGCTTTATTTATAGTCAGGGGCAAAAAAGGTAATTTACAATGTTCTTGTAAGTTTCACTTGTTTTGGCAGCACTTGCTGCCCCTCCCACCACCAATTAGCTACCCAGGAAAGATCTAGGGAGCAAGATCAAGCTTAATTATGCTTAGAGGACTGTGCCCTCCAAGCTGGGACTTGTTTGCGACTTTGCCAGCAGGTCAGTCCGAGGCTTAACCCTATAACCGCTCCCTACAATATACTATACTTTTCTCTATGTGAAATTTTATAACAAAAATGTGCTAGTATTCAGGTAGAACAGGAGAAATTCTTTCAGTATCAACAGGTCTTATAGTGAAGATGTTATGAGAGAGTGAAAGTTAAATAAACAAAATGATTCTTTGCACACAAAGTTGTCCTAATTTAACATCAAATTTACATGATGACATATAGCACAAACTTAACATTACATTTACATTAAATTTCATTATATATGAGAAAATTCTAAAAATTACTTGGCTAAAGTTGTGAATTTTAGACCTATTTGCAAGTGAAATAAAACATTCATATTTGCAGCATATATAAGTGGCATGATGAGGCACATACTTCCAGAAAATTCACTCAATATCCATTCAACCCCATGTCTTGAATTTCAGTTTAGAAAAGCTGATGCAATAAAGGCCATGGCATAAATGGAAATAAGCTGGTGTTCTAGTCTCCTTCTCCCTTCTTCCTACTGCGAAGTGGGTATGATGCCTAGATATTCAGCAGCTATTCTGTGAACATGAGGACAGAGATCTTATCAAAAAGGAATACAACAGACTATAGGAAAAGTGTGAGTTCTTAAAAGCATCATTAAGCTGATAAAAACCAAAAACCATCATGACATTACTGATGTTTCAGAGAGAAAAGCTCCTTGATTATTTAAGTCAATAGAGTATATTTACCATTCTCTTTGACACACATGGTCTTGTGGGAGTGAGACCCATATCTGATTCATCTCTGCTTCATAGTCCCTGGCACAGAGAAGATATGCAGGCATTGCTAAATGATTAGCAATGTAGGATGCTGGCAATGGAGACAATGGGACTTCACAAAGGCAGAGAATCAATGGAAAAACTGGGTATGTGAAGAAAAATGTTATTCAGGTATCAGACATTAGGAAAGCTTGTTAATAAGTCAAAGTGCACCAAATACTTCTCTGGGATCCCAAGAAAAGACACCAAGCACTAGTGGAACAAGATGTTATGGTACAGGGCCCTTCCAGAGGGGAACAGAGTAGTAGGCATAGAATGCATTTAGAATTTAGCACAGCAATAAATCAGGGATTCATGCATTCCTTTACTCACTTGGCAATTATTTAGCACTCTATTCTGGCACCATGCTATAGCAAGCATCAGCAACATAAGGACAGCGGGCCTATCTTAGTAAGTAAAGTTTTATTGGAACATAGCCATGTTCATTCATTTATTTATTACCTATGGCCGATTTGATGTTATAACCATAGAGCTGAGTAGTTGTGATAAAGCTTGTGTGGCACGCAAAACTTAAAATGTGCATTATCTGACCCTTTACAAACATAGTTTGCTTACCACTGAGCTAGAGGACAGGAGTAAAAAGGAAAAGGGAAGGAAAAAGTAATGATTCCAGCTCTCTGAAGCTTCAGTATAAATGGTAGGTGAAACATCAACTGTCAGTTTCTATGTATTTATTAATTCTAAGATAGATATATGTTCAAGTGCTCTGAGAGCACAGGCAAAAATAAAAATAAAAATAAAAAAGTGCTGCCTAAATCTGAGATTTGACAAAGATATCTGGAAGAGAAGCCTCCTGACCTGAGGGAAGAATAATGATATTTTAAAAGGTGGAAAGTGAGATTCTTAGGGAGAGAGAAGATGAGCAAAGAGGTATAAAACAGGACAAAGTGAATAGAAAATTATAAGCATTTCATATGGTAGCATGGACATTATTTTTTTATAAATTTTCTATATATAGATATAAAATATGAATGTATGACAATTGAATCATAAATGGCGGCTGTGTTCTCAGGAGCACTATATATCCATGGCTATAAACTTGAAATTTATTCTGAAAATAATTTGTACCAGTCAAGATTTGACAAAAATTTTGTTTGCTGTGTGTGTGTGTGTGTGTGTGTGTGTGTGTGTGTGTGTGTGTGTGTTTGGGTGGGGGTGGGGGTGGGGCTTAGAAACAGGGAAAGGAACTGTGTAGGAAGGATAGTTTATAACTTAATTTTGTTTCTCATTTATCTTCTTACTCACTTTCTTATTCATCTTTGTATTCCAAACACCCAATACTGCCCTGCCCACAGTAGGGGCACATAATTGTGTTTAAATACATTTTAAAAGAAACAAGCTTAGGGGCTATGGAAAATAGCAAGAACTGGAAAAGTACTTTTAAGGAGCTTTGTTTAATAGAAGATAATGTGAATTCAGGGAATAGTGGAGGACTCTGCGTATCAGAAACACAGGAAGTTCAACTTTTAAGCATCATTGCTGGTAACAGTGGTCAATAGATTACTCATAGGTGGTACTTTTTACCAGAGTCTGAAAATATAATGTAATAATTGTAATACCCCTGCCAAAGAAGCTTATTATTCCCAAAATATCAAAGATATATTGATACAACATGAAGTGAGTTTTCCCCCCAAGGTAAACATTTAGAAGTGGGAAGCAGGAATGTGAACTCAGCTTTGTTACTTTATGTTGTGTGTTTGTTTATATATTAGGATATATTTTTATTAATTTGAGAGAGAGAGGAAGGGAGAAAGAGAGAGATAAGAACATCAATGATGAGAGAGGAACATTGATCGTCTGCCTCCTACTTGGGATTGAGCCCACAATCTGGGCATGTGCCCTTGACAGGAATTGAATCTGGGACCCTTCAGTCCACAGGCTCATGCTCTATCCACTGAGCAAAACTGATGAGGACTGTTGGAAAAATTTTTATTACTTAAACTTTTATAAATGTGTTTAGATTTTCTATTTGAGTCAGATGTGGTAACTTCTGTGTTTATACATATTTTTCTATTTCTTCTAGATTATCTAATTATTCTGAGATATAATTTGTCCCAGTATTCTTATAATCCTTCCAGTTTTTGTAATGTCAGTCATAGTGCCCTTGAATTTACTTCTGACTTTAATTAATACGTACTCTTTATTTATTTTTTTGTCTATTGATTTTATCTTTTCAAAGAACCAGCATTTAGTTTCATTAATTCTTTCTATTGTTTTCTATTCTCTGTTTAGTTTATCTCTACTCTAATCTTTATTATCTCCTTTCAGCTTGCTTTGGGTTTAGTTTGCTATTCTTTATCTAGTTCCTTAAGGTATAAAAATAGGTTATCGATTTGAGATATTTCTTCTTTTTTAATGTAGATATTTACAGCTAGACATTTCTTGCTGAGCACTGTTTTTGTTACATTGTATAAGTTTTGGTATGTTGTGATTTTGTTCTTATACATCTCAAAGTATTTTATAAATTTTACAGTGATTTTTTTCTTTGACCTATTTTTTTAAGACTATATTTTTTAGTTTCACATATTTGCCAGTTTTTCTTCTGCTGTTGATTTCAATTTCATTCTATTGTGATCATAAAACATACTTCATATAATTTCAGTTTTTTAAAACATATTGAGACTTGTGTTATGACCTAACTTATGGTTTATCTTGGAAAATGTTGCATGTGCATTTTAGATGAATATATGTTTTTCTGTTGTGTGGAATGTTTGTATGTCTGTGGTTTATAGTTAGCTTATATTGCTAATAAAGTCCTCTATTTCCTTTTGATATTTGTCTAGATGTTCTATTCATTATTAAAAGTACAGTATTAAAATGTACAATTATTATTGTAAAATGGTTACTTCAGTATGTATAATAAGGTTTCATTGGAACACTGCTACTCTCATTTACTATATAGTTTATGGCTGCTTTTGTACTACAACAATTGACTTGAGTAGTTGAAACATGGACCAGATGGCCCTCAAAATTTAAAATATTCACTGCCTGGGTCTTTATTGAACAAGTTTACTGAAAAAGAATGGCAGAATCCCCACAAAGACAAGAATCAACATAAGATTTCTCACATAATTGCTGTTTTTGACATATATTTGGAGTTGATCATGAAAAAGTCCATATATTTAACATAAGAAACTGCTCTTTGGGTTTATGGGAGATCATTTCAAGTGCAAAAATATAAAGTCATGTTACCTGGCCATGTTGTTATTAATGAGAGGAAGACAATAAAAAACAGAAAAAGGAGAATTATTATGACCAAGTAGAATTGATCCCATGATTGCAAAATTGACTCAAAATGGAAAAATTTGAATTTGAGTAATATGTTAATGAATTAAAGTAGTATAAAATATTTCAAAGATGTAAAAATTGTTAAATCAAAATACTCTTTCATGCAACTATATATTAAAACACTAAAAACAAAAGACAATGTCCTTAAACAAATAATGGTAATTTTCTAAAACCTATCCAAGCATCATATTTCATAATGAAACAATTTTTTTAAAAATTAACAAGACAGAAATTCATATTTACTGATATTCAATATTTATAAATATCATGGATAGTAAAATAATATATGATAAACAAAAAGATATTTAAAAGTTGAGAGAAAAATATATTAAATTTTTATTATTTAGTAATCAAATAACTAAACAAAACAAAAATTCCCGAAACCTCAAGCAAACTAAAGAACATGTTTCCTACACAAAATTCAAAGCATTACATACACTACAAACATAAAGTAACAAAGGTATAAAATCCCATTGAAAAAGTAATATAAATTAAAAGATAGATATCTAGGTTGCATATGTGTACAATATTTATTGAGAAAATGATAGAGCTTTCATTAAGGACATAATAAGGACATCAAAAATGGGAACATATAACATATTCAAACATGAAAATTTGTAAATAATCTATATATATAAAAAGCCAGCAACCCAAATGCCAGAACGACCGGTCACTATGATGCCCACTGTGGCCAGCAAACTGGCCCAATTGGGGGGTGGGCCCAGCTGGCCAACCTCCCATGGCCCCTCCCCCCGACTGGCCCCACCCCTGATTGGACTCTCCCACCCCAATTGAGGGCAGGGAGGCCAGCCAACCCCCGACCCCATGGCCCTTTCCACCTGGCCGGCTCCATCCCCGATGGGCCCCCACAACCCCGATGGGCCTCTGCTCCTCCCCACAGCCAGCCCTGCTTCTGATCGCCCCCCCATCCCAATAGGGGTGGTCCAGCCAGCCAACCTCCTGCATCCCCTCCCCCTGCTTGGCCCCACCCCAGATTGGCACCCGCCCACCCCAATCAGGGGCAGAGCAGGATGGCCATTTAAATGCCACAGAGCAAGACTTCCTTTGGCCAATGGAAAAATGATGACACAATTCTTAAAAATCCAATTTCTCTGATATGAGAGATTTTCCCCCTCTAGGTGATAAAATGCTTGTTAAACTGTACTTTGACAAATTTTCCATATAAATAATATCAAAGAGCAAGTGAGATGACTGGTATTACTTTCGTTTGGGGAAATTCAAAGAATATGTACATGATACTATTGTTCAATTATTCTAAGAATATCCTGAAAATACCTCTCCTATACCCCCAAAGATTACAGGGTCCTTACAGACTAATTCCTACCTATTTGAAAGTTACATTTCAGATTCCTAGAAAATTATAAATCCAAAATTGGTTTAAGTACTATTTCAATTTTTAAAGAGCCAAAGAGTAGACCAGGTGAAGAAGACAAATATTATTGAGTTTTTGCTAGTGAAACTTGGAGACTTATAAAAATACACTTATTGCATAGTATTCTATCTACTTCTAGATTTTTATCTCACATTTCCTATGTGAGATAAAGTTTTTCATGATTAAGATTAGACCCCAGTGTCTCCATTCCCTTTCCTTTGTTTTCAACTGGAATTGTCATTATATTGACGATTACATAGATAACCAATTCCTTATTTTTTTTTTAAATCCTTACTTGAGGATATGTTTATTGATTTTAGAGAGTAGAAAGGAGAGAAAGAGAGAGAGAAAGAGAGAGAGAAAGAGACATAGATATGAGAGACATAGATGTGAGAGACAAACATGGATTGTCTCCCATATATCTATACCTGCCCTGACAGGGGATCAAACCTGCAGCCTTTTGATGTGTGGTATGACATTTGAGCCACCAATTGTGCCACCTGGCCAGGGCTTTATATGCTTCCCTTTTAAGTGTTTCCCACCTTTCTCAGTACAGGATGGGGAAGGAAGATAAAAACACAATTTGTACTATATTCAAAGAGATGAGTAAAAATTAAGATTTGTCCTTAGGTATTATTCTTTTGCCAGCTCTTCTCTTAATTGCAAAATACAATAAAATCTTTTATTTAAAAGAAACAAAATCAAGAGACAAAATTAATGTGGGGGATAAAAAAATTAATGTCTTAAAGGGATAAAAATGTCATGCCTAGGTTTATTCTATTTTTTAAGTATGTTCAGTTGTATTTCCATACCAAAAACTAGCATTGAACATTTCAATTATAAGCACTCACTACAAGGATGAATTGAAATATTTAAACATATAATGGAATAAAGAAAATCTGTCACATCTGAATAAATCATTTTTTGCAATATAAAATTTAAGAGAAAATTACTTACAATTTGAACTATGGATAAAAAATAGGTATTTTGAGTGATAGAATAATTGTATCTAATTGTTTGACTATGATGAGTTTATCTTTGATTATATTTCTTATCTGTGTCAACAAGAAAAGCAAGAATATAATTCTCCAAACCATCACTTTGTGATTTCTCCAACATATACTTTTAGATCAGATATTTTTATCAGTAATATGTAAGCCAACCTCCCCATCTTTCTTCTTACCTACTCTCATTTCAGCTTCTTACAGTGCTAATTACTTGGGATGAAATAAAAGAAATAATCTCTCCTTTTTTCCTTTCAGAGTTTCATCAGATAAAATAGTTCTGTGTCCCATTGATGTCTTTTATAAATGATTTGTAAGTTTAATTTTCAACAGAATAAAATGTCATAAATCAACATAAGTTAAATTAATCCATGTTTTATTCGACCATTTTAACATTCCTGTAACACTGAGTAATGTTTTATTAAGGATATTCATGTTCCATATATTGCTTTATATCTTTGAGAAAAATTAACAAAATATTTATATTCTTTTAATTAATATGTCAGCAACCTAAGTATGCTCATGTAAATAACATTAAAACATTTTTGTTTATGAAGAGAAAATACTGCCACCTACACTGCAAAGGAAAAGGAGGAGACAATCGTAGTCCAGATGTGGAAACTTCTCACTAATTGCATCATCAAGGCAGAAGCCCTTTCCTAAGCAGTCTATTATAGTCTCATCTTTCTGAAACACAATTGAACAAACTATCTCAAAGAAAGAAACATCTTAAATCATATTCACTGCCAGTATTTAAATACAAGATATAAGGTTTTAAAGACTGTCTCCCAGCTATGGGAACTATGGCTTAAGTGATAAAAATCATTCCTACTCCTTTCCTCCAACCATTAAGAGGGTATAATACCAAGCACAATGCCTGACAATGAGAAGAGAGATACTCGGAAGATTTTTGTTATTGTTGTTTTTTATACTGACAGCTCATACAGAGGAGAGGGAATAATGTTGCTCAGAACACTATGTTGTTCAGAAAAAAAAAAAAAAAACTTCAAACTTCATCAGATTCTCTAGGCAAGCATTTGTAGCAAGGAATATACACTTTCTAGGGATAAACTCATTAGAAAATTCGTTGGTTATCACATTTTTAACAACTAAATGTATAAGCCTAAGTTAAGAAGAAGCAATTTATGAGTGCTTGTGTCTGCATGTAGGTGGTAGAGGGGGTTAAGAAGATGGCAATAGAGTACTTAGATCAAAACACGAAAGTCTGTCCCTATTTGGTCCTTATTGCCTACCCTAACACCAGCAAACTGCATTAGAAATGGAAAAGGCAATCTTCACATTTTATATGGGGGTCCTAGAAAGCCAAAACAATATTGAAAAAAGAAAAATGTTGGAGGACTCACATACTTGATATAAAGATATACTATTAAACTGTGGTAATCAAAACCACATGGAACTAGAGGCATCCTATAGAATAAAAGAGTAATATGCAAATTAACCATCACTCCGCTATACCCACAAGCCATGCCCACCAGCCAATCAGGAGCAAATATGCAAATAAACCCAACCAAGATGGCTATGGCCACAGAGAGCAAGAGGGAGGCTTGGGTTTCCCCGGCAATGGAGGAAGCCAAGCTTCTGCCTGCCCTTGCCAGCCTAGGCCTCCACTTAAGGCTACAAAGTTTCAATGATAGAAGATACATAAACCCAAACAGAAATAGCAGTAGCCATGGAGCTGGAAAGAGCAGGAGGCTATGGTTGCCCCCGGTGATGGAGGAAGCCAAGCTTTCCACACACCCTGGCAGGCCCAGGCCTCTGCTTAAGGCTACAAAGTTTCAATTGTAGAAGATAAATAAACCCCAGATATCAGGGCCTCCCCTTGGGTCACCAGGGGGCATGGCCGGCCTGCAAACCACCATAGGCCCCTCGCCCAGGCTGCCTCACACCCCAAGGGAACCCCCACCCTGATCCGGGACACCCTTCAGGGCAAACCAGCTGTCCCCCACCCGTGCACCAGGCCTCTATCCTATCTAATAAAAGAGTAATATGCAGATTGACCATCACTCCAACACACAAGATGGCTGCCCCCATGTGGACACAAGATGGCCCACCACAAGATGGCCAGCAAGGGAGGGCAGTTGGGAGGGATCAGGCCTGCAAGGGAGGGCAGTTGTGGGCGATTAGGCCAGCAGGGAAGTGCTGTTAGGGGTGACCAAGCCGGCAGAGGAGGGAAGTTGGGGGCGACCAGGCCTGCAGGGAAGGGCAGTTGGGAGGGACCCAGGCCTGCAGGGGAGGGCAGTTAGGGGTGACCAGGCTTGCAGGGGAAGGCAGTTAGGGGCAAACAGGCTGGCAGGGGAGCAGTTAGGCCTCAATCAGGCTGGCAGAGGAGTGGTTTGGGGGTGATCAGGCTGGCAGGCAGAAGCAGTTAGGGGCAATCAGGAAGGCAGGCAGGCAAGCAGTTGGGAGCCAGCAGTCCTGGATTGTGAGAGGGATGTCCGACTGCTTGTTAGTTGGACATCCCTCGAGGGGTCCCAGATTGGAGAGGGTGCAGGCTGGACATGAGGGACACCCCCCTCCCCCATGCACGAATTTTGTGCACCGGGCCTCTAATTATAAACATAAACATAGACCAGTGGAATAGAATTAACAGTTCAGAAATGAACCCAAACATATGTGGACAACATATTGAAATTTCATGTAAGTTTTACTGTGATGAAATCTTCCTCTTCTTTTAAATTATTTACATATGCAAATATTTTAACCTATAGGCTGTACAAAAATAGGTGATGGGGGTATAGTTTACCCACCCCAAAAGGTATCTTTTTTCTGTGAATACACTTCATTATCTGACTTGGGAAACTTCAAAACCATCATTCAGGTTGTTGGAGTTTTTGTTTGTTTGTTTTTTGTTTTTTTTTGTGTGCCTTTTTTTCTTTGTATTTCTATATTTTCTTTATCAAAGAGTTGATTTATCCTAATGATTATGAAAAGTGACATCATCCAGAAATTACTACTCTATTTAGAATTTACTAATTAACTCCAACAGTATTTTCTTTCTCTGTGTTTTTATTATCACTTAATTACTTCACATTCTTTCTCTCTCACTCAATATCACAAATTATAATTCTACTAGAGGCCCAGTGCACGAATTGGTGCTCAGGCGGGGTCCAGCCAGCCCCATCCCAATCTGGGTGGATAAGGCCTGGGCGTGCTGGGGTGAGGGGCTGCAGGAGGTTGGCCAGCTGGCCCTGCCCCCATTTGAAGTGGGGAGCCGACTGTGGGCCAGGCCAGCTGGGGGTAGGGGCCATGGGAGGTTGGCCGGGTGGCCCCAGCCCCGATTGGTGTGTGGGGGGAATCAGGGGTGAGGTCAGCCGGGGGGAGGGACCGTGGGCCAATCAGGGTGGTGGGGGTCCATCAGGGGTGGGGCTGGCTGGGGGAGGGCCCATAGAAGGTTGGTCGGCCGGCCCCACCCCTGCTCGGGCAGGTTCTCAGGCCGAAGTGGGTGTCATAGCAACTGGATATTCTGTCGTTCTGGTCATTAGGGCGTTCTGGTCGTTGGCTTTTTATTTATATAGATGGATCTTATACTGCTTTAATCTGTTTACTTTTTTTCAGTAAATGTCTTATTCCAGAATTTCCTATGCCATTACTTGAAACATTGTAGAGTCACTATTATAAAGAAGTCATAAAAATGATTAATTCAGATTATTCTTCATCTAATAACTTCATAAAAATAAGAGTGCATTACCAATAGATTCTTTTCTATTCCAATCATGGAGGAAGAAAGTCATTGAGGATTGAGACTACTAAAAAAGTCCATATTAAAAAAACTCCCATTTTGGAAGAACAGGAACTTTTATATTTTTTTTTTTCTCATGTGCCCTGACTAGGAGTCAAACTGGCGACCTCTTGGTTCTTGGGTCAATGCTCAATCACTGAGCAACACCAGCCAGGCTAGGCCACAGTTTGAAGGAGGAGGATGGCCAGGCACTATGGAGGTTTCTGCCTGGTTGCTCCCACAAGTGCCCTGACCAGGGCTGGGATTGAGCCTGCAACTGAGGGAGGAGGTACCTGCCTTTAACCAGAATCAAACCTGGGATCCTTCCGTCCACAGGCCTACACTCTATCTACTGAGTCAAACCAGCTAGGGCTTAGAATAAAATAAGAACTTTTTCACAAAGCAGCCACTCATCAAAGGAACAAACCATGTTTCAGAGGCCACAATAACTAATACAATTTTAATGTCTGAGAAAGAAATACCTACATTACGGAAAGGTAAATATATTTATTTACAGAAAATGAGCAGTAATAAATATATTGATCAATTAAAAGCACTTATTTCTTTCATTTCAACAGAAACTTCACAGTACTCCCAGAGGGACTACTTTTACAACTGTGCTACCTTCTTTAATAAATAAATTATGAAGCCTACAAATAAAATTATTCAATGTAAGTTACAAAATATTTGAATTTTAAACCATTATTGTACCCTATGCTATATTTTTAAAAGATAGGACACTAACATATAACTATCATTGTAAAACATGTTTAATTACAGAATTGTGGTTAAACCACTGACATGGAAAACCATATATATATGACCTTCTCTGGAGATACTTGGCCTCCTTAATTAACTTTATAATAAGTACAATCTCAAAAATGTATAAAATGCATAGCTAATGAAAAACCAAAATGTGGGTAAACATCTAGATGGCTGGCGATTTAGATGTCAGGTGCCAATTGCCAAATGCATTACTCTTGATTTCATGATATTTCACATGAAAGGGAGTTAAAAATGCCATTATATGGATAAAAGATGAAACGGTAAAAAATAAATCTTAATGAAAAAGAGCCATTGCAGATCTAGCCATGGGATAAAAAGAATCTAAAAGTGAGAAGGATTCTACCACTCTAAACTATTAATTTTAAGATGACAGTGGTGATCAAATGTAAATTTTGAGATTAAAAAACAGTGAATATCAATTTGACCCATGCATATGTATTGGAAAAAGTAATATAACTGATATTGTTATAAGTGAGAGCAATGAAATGAGAAAATGCAAGTTTACAAAGAGTTCAAACAATCTGTATACTGATGTGGTTTACGTGAGGAATAGAGAATAATCATGAATAGATCAGGGTTGATAAAATAAATAAATCAACTTAGTGTTTCTTGAAACAGGATATTACACTATAGAATTGGGGAATATAAGAATATAATTTTTTAAAACTACCCAATTGAGCATGAAGGAAGAAATACTCAAGTCAATAAAGCAAACAATAGCATAAATTTTCTAAATATGTCATTAGAGAATAAGAATACATTCCCTTTAAGAGATTATGAAGAAAATGCATCAATAAAATAGATGAATAGTGATAGGAAACATAAGTTGGAGGGGTAACACAGAAAAAAGACTATCTTTCATGTAAGTAAGAGATAAACTATTAAAATTTCAGGTTACAATTGAGATAAATTAGTGCAACATATTTTTATTAAAAAAGCAGTTTATCTAGCTTATTAAAGTAAAGCTACAATGCTAAATCAACAGCAGCAACTGTATAATCAATTAAGTGAGGATCAGTCCAGAAAGCCAATATAATATGGCTAAAAGATGAAACTAAGACAGCGATTTCTGTACTTTCCTCAGTAATGAGAGATTCATTGATTACTGAGAATGCAGAGAAGTCTTGAGATGAAACTAAAAAGGAAAAGACAATTAGCAAGAATGTAGACAGTCAGAGATGCTCTCCCCCTTTATTTGCTCAGGAATGGGTCAGCTGAGGCTTCCTAACAGATCTGAGAGGGGTGAGAAAAGTATTACTTTTATATAAGTAGGGGAAATTGTCTATAGAAAAAAATGTAGACTGCCCCTCTTCAACTTTTCTAGGAGGGTATCGAAAAATACTGAAGCATCAATCCCAGGTAGGTAGGAATCAGGTCCCAGGAGAGGCTGATCACGTGTTAGTTAGTAAAGTCACCTTACATCTCATGTAGCTACATGCTTCGTGTGTCATGATCTCAAAGTAATAGTTTTCTGCATAGATTCTTATTTATTGTAAGTGAATCCATGTCAGAGGAACTAGAATGATGCTATTCTGTCACTCTGAAAAATTTACAGTGTATTGAGAGTTATCCAATTAAGAAAAAAATTTGATAATCTTAATGAAAAAGAGCCATTGCAGATCTAGCCATGGGATAAAAAGAATCAAGGTGACAAGTTAGTTTTTTGTTTTTTTGTTGTTTTTTTTTTTTTTTTTCCGAGAGACACAATTCTAAGACAACAATGGTGAAAAGGAAGGAACAAAAAGCAGAGTTTTTATATGATCCCATTTATTCCCATAACACATCAATTCGTACATATAGAAACTGATTATTTGTTGGTAAATGATAAAACTGGGGTTGAAACCTAGGTGATTCATAGGATGTTATTAAGCCCAGGGAGACACAGAAAAGCCTACTGGTTAAAAGCAATGACTTTGAAACACACCTGCATGATTTGTAACCCAGGTCACTCACAGCCAACTGTGTAATTGGGCAAATTTCTAAACTTCTTTGTGTATTTTATTTTATCATGTGTAAATTGGGCATAATAATTATGCTACCTAAATTTTCATTAAGCATTTCTTATGAGTATTACATGAGTTATCATTTCTAAAAATTAAAAAAAAAAATGCCTGCCACATAAAGTACCCTATGTATTTGTTAAGTAGCTTTTCCTCTTTTTAGCTATGGGAGGGGTATTTACACATGCTGAAAAGGAATACTGAGAATGCTTGCTGCAAACACTTCACTGGGCTGCACTGTCTGTACTAAATTCTGATTTTTTTTTTTACCAGCTGCCATATGGTCCTAAATACTAATACATAGGGGGGCTTTTGGAATTTGGCATGGAAGTTTCAGGCACAATTTAAAGTAAATACTTTTTTTCTGGAAGCCTTGGGCCATATGAATAAGTAATAGTAAGTCAAGGAATGTTTGATAGCATGATGGCATTGCTCATCCGCTTTTGGCTACTCCCATCTCTGTAAGGACTATAGTTGATGAATTGTGCATATATAATGGAATACAATACTAACAAAAGGGATATCTATAGTCCAGGTGTCTTTGATGTTGAAATATCCCCTGAAAGTGCTAAGAAAAGTTTGTGAATCACTTTTGAGATTCAGTGTCTCATTCATCAGATGTCCTGATGTATCTCCCTGTTCCATATTTCTCAGAGACTTCTTTTATCACTCAGGATTATTCTACTCTTACACATTCTTCTTCATATAGAAGAGCATTTCCTATAATATTACTCTCATTAGATTATCATTTGAGATGATAAAATTAAAGATTGAACAAAAGCTGTTGAGTGTATAGTGAAATTATATTAATAATATTATCAACATAAACTGAAGTACAAAAACAGACCCAGAGACAGGGAAGCATCGATCAGACTGTCAAACCTCAGAGGGAAGGTAGGGGAGGGTGGGGGTAAGGGGAGAGATCAACCAAAGGACTTGTATGCATGCATATAAGCCTAACCAGTGGTCATGGACAACAGGGGGGTGGGGGCATGCGTGGGGAGGGATCTGGGATGGGAATGGGAGGATGAGGACAAATATGTGATACCTTAAACAATAAAGAAATTAATAAAAAAATAATATTATCAAGCTGTATTCCTGGTTTTAATTGTGAACCTCCCCAATGGGGGAAAACAAACAGCAAAACAAATCTCTTATGTTCTGAAACTATTGTCTCCTAGTTATAATCCATTAACCCCCTCCCACTATGCTCTTTCAAACACCTTAAAAAAAAAAAAAAAAAAAGAAGATGAATGCCTTCAGGTAAGGTTTTAACATGACCATTATTTAATTTGTGTCATCAAGGCCCATGTCTATTTCAGAGGAGCAGTTACCTTACAATATTGAGTGTGAAAAACATCTTAGTTCATTAGTTCTGGCCGAGAGAAAGACTTGGTTCATTAGTCAGAGGACTTAACTTATCCATCATACACAGTGACACAAAACTGAACCTCAATTGCCATTTTTTCTTTTACAAATGATTATTTCCCCTCTAATGTTCTCCATTCTATATTGACAAGCAATCTTGTTTTTTTTATATGATTGCTTACAGTTGATTCATGAAGAGATTTGGTCTTGTTACATCAAAATTGGCTTTTAAAAAAGAAACGACTTATGGAAATATGAAAAACTTGATGTCTTGTTTCATAGCTTACATCTAATTTTACTCCACTTTTTCTTATGTACCAAGTACTTTGCATTGGTACTTCACCCAACTCTCTAAAGTGACCGATATTATTCGATGTTTAAGGTATTCCATTATTAAGGCAATTGATCATTAGATTTCTAAGAGGCTCCCTTAGGATTACACTGATAGCAAGTGCACTATTCATATAAAAGTCTAACCTGCTGACTCCTAGCACATGTTCTGCTCATGTCCTGCACAAGACTCTACAAGAATATTTCAGTGCTATTTTAAGTTATTCTATTTGGCCTTTCTACATTTCTGAATTTGACCTTA
Organism: Plecotus auritus; assembly: GCF_963455305.1. NCBI lineage: Eukaryota > Metazoa > Chordata > Mammalia > Chiroptera > Vespertilionidae > Plecotus > Plecotus auritus. The sequence continues at coordinate 114,062,330 of NC_137774.1, read as the reverse complement.
GATAAAATTATCTTTTTCTTTAAACTTTTAATTCAGGTAGATACACTTTCTACTTCAGTCTCATGTAAAATTGAAATTTTCTATTTCAAATGGGCATGCTTTAGAAATCTGCTGTCCAATTCCCTCAGAGGACTTGTTTCCAGGTGATTTATCTTCTTGCCATGGGAAATCCTTCTCATAAAGATAAGTGTCATTATAAGTAGAGACTGTTCAACTATCACAATAGATTATTCTAATAGTAGCAGACAGACTAGTTTACTTATCACATTATTTTATAACTGTCATTTATTTTACCTTTCTAATGAGCTTCAGGGTAATGGTTAATGCCATATCTAATTGTTTTTCCAGCTACCCCCACCCAGTTCTTGCAGTGTCTTAAACACTGGAAAAAAAAACACACAAAACAATAAGTATATGTTAAATAAACTTGAATTAATTTTATGAGGATGATGGTGTTTATTACCAAATAAAAAGTAAAATGGAAACAGAAATCAAGTGTTTTTATTTTCCAACCCATTTTTTTTAAAAAAAAATTAGACTAAAATAAAGAAGCTGACAAAATTAAAATAAAAACAGTTTATTGTTTGGTGATTTTTTAATCTCTACTCCCAATTTATTTATACAATATCCTTTTGCAGGGTGCAGAAAACAGAAAGTTAAGTAAGGGATTAGATACTGTCTTCGCATTTGAAGACAACTTTTGACTCTAATGCTTAAGAAGATGGCATATTTTTATTTTTCATGCTTGTTAAAAAGATGTTTCAAAAACATCTTGAACCAACTTTCTAAACAATATACTTATTAATAAACTTCAAATTTTACAGGTATTGGTATTTCAATATATCCAATTATAGGTTCTTTTGGTTTTTTGCTTTCCCACAACCCCATCATCTCCTTGACATTGTCTTCTAAGTTTGATGTTATAGAGATTTTTTTCATGCCATTTTTAATAATTTTAGTGAAAGAATTATTGAAATAAAATTTGAAAAGATATTTTATTTTAATCTTGCATTTGAAATAGTACATTTATTTTCAGTGGCAGTCAACAGAGCTGTTCTTTTCCTTTTTCCTTTTGGATTATTAAATAATTTCTTACCTGGATTGCATTTTTAGAGTCCATAGGAGTAAAGATATATCACAACAACATGAATAACCTTTGGGGAGACAACAGTCATTAAATTCCCAATACATCACAAAAAGAACAGAATGTCTTCAGCTATAGCTACTGCACAGAGTTAAATAACCTTCATATTAAATGTATTTATTTTTCAATGAATTGATTTTTTAAAACAGAATAACTTCTTTCTCCTTTAATTTTCCCTGGGCTTTGAATACATCCAGAATTTTAAAAAGGATAAGCCAAAAGACACTACTTACCCTTATTGAAAGATTAAAAAAAATTACTCTGAGTTGAAATCTATTTTGTTTATTTAATGTGGACAAAATTGACAGGTACATTTATAGACAGCTGATAGAACTATTGGACATATTTATAAAAGTGATTTGGGAAATATAGTCATTAAGGCTTAAAATAAACTGTGCTAATGCAAACTGGACTGTGGCTTAAAGTATTACCATTTTTCTTCTTTTAAAATTGATCCAAGGTCATCTCAGGAAATTTAATTTCCCTGAGAATTTAAAATTCTAGATGTGGTATTTGTCAAGAAGCTCAGAACTTCTAGAGTTTTTTATCAAATCAAAGGGGCATTACTGCTATTCTTTGTTTAAGGAGAGCATACCTTCTTAGAGTTTTATTGTTTTCAAGGCTATATTATTAATTCTGTTGTCATAAAGCACTCTGATACATGGCCACTGAAATCCATAAGTTAATAAATAGTAATGCTGCTCTAACCACAGGCACCACGGCTTCTTTGCAGCATTTGTTTCTTAGAGTGTTCAGCACCCTCCTTCCATTATTGCAGATGCCATTTTAATTAAGTGGCACATACTAAAGGCAAGTGATATTTCATGGTGATGGCAAGACCCCTCTGTATCAGCATTTTATTCTAGAATTTCAAAGTGATTACCATTTGAACCTGTATAGTAAGAAAGAAAAAACTGATGCGATTACCAGAAAGCAGTTGTTCACTGCTCTCTGCATTGCAGCTGTGACAGTAATAAGACAGACTAAATACATTCCCTTCCATAGCTATAACTTGATAAACAAACTTGCACATTCCATTCTATCAGCAAAATAAGAAGATGCCAGACTGAAATTTAGGTATAAAATGGTACTCTCAATATAAAGTCTTGATTGGAGTGGTTGGCAGCATTATTATAGAAATAATGGCAACTCCTAAACTCCTTCAACATTAGGCAGAATCTATTTTTTTTTTCTTTTCAAAATCCTGGTAGAAACAGAAATATCCTTGGACATCAATCATTTCTAATTTAAGTTCTTATGTATATACACTTGATTGATGTTGGCAAAAATACTTTGAAAATTACACGGCATCATTTCTAATCAAAATAAATCCCAAATAAAACAACATATTATGTTATAAAAATATTAATGTAAAATACATTGTTTTCCATCTTTAGTTTAGGCCAAGATTACATGTAATGCAAGAGACATGACTAATCTGTTTATAACCTGTCAATCATAACACAAGAAATATTTCTCCATTTTGGTAATTCTCACAATATTTCAAAATTTTTTATTAATATTATATTTATTTGGGTGATCTGTCATCAGTGATCTGGAGTACTATTGTAATTGTTCGGGGTGTCGTGAAGCATACCCACATAAGATTGCAAACTTGATCAATAAACACTGTCTTGTATTCTGACTGCTCCACCAACTAACCATTCCCCAATCTCCTTTCCTCTCTTTGGGCCTTCCTATTCCCTGAGACACAATAATATTGAAATTTGGCTAATTAATATCCCTGTAATAGCCTCTAAGTTTTCCAGTGAAAGAGTTGTACATATTTTATCTATATATATAAAACCCTAATATGCAAATTGAAGCAGTAATAAAAAAGCTCTCAAGAAACAAAAGTCTTGGACCAGATGGCTTCACAGGTAAATTTTACCAAACACTCAAAGAAGAACTAACACCTATACTTCTCAAACTATTCCATAAAATTCAAGAGCAGAAAAGACTCCCAAGTTCATTGTATGAGCCAGCATTATCCTAATTCCAAAACCAGATAAAGACACTACAAAGAAACAAAATTATAGGCCAATAACCCTGATAAACATATATGCTAAAATCTTCAATAAGATATTAGCAAACTATATCCAGAACTACATTGAAAAGTCATACAACATAATCAAGTGGGATTTACTTTGGAGATGCAAGGTTGGTATGATATTCATAAATTAAATATGATACACCATATACACAAAATGAAAAATAAAAACCACATGATAATATCAATAGATGCAGAAAAAAATATTTGATAAAATTCAGTACACATTTATGATAAAAACTCTCAGCAAAATGGGAATTAAGCCTCAATATAATAAAAGATATATATGACAAACCCACAGCCAATGTAATTCACCGCTTTGTGTGTGTGTGTGTGTGTGTGTGTGTGTGGTTAATCCTCACCTGAGGATATTTTTCCCATTCATTTTTCACTAATTTTTAAACAAAGTGGAAGCGGGAGGGGGAGTGACAGAGAGAGAGAGAAACATAAATATGAGAGAGACTCATCAATTGGTTGCCTCTCACATGCTCCCTGGTATGTGCCCTTGACTGGAATTGAACCTGGAACCCTTCAGTCAGTGGGTCGATGCTGTAACTACTGAGAAAAAATAGCTAGGGCCAATTTCACCACTCTTATTACTCAAAAGCTTAGCCACAGCAATCAGACAGGAAGAATAAATAAAAGGCATCCAAATAGGAAAGAAAAAAACATTGGCATTATTTGCTCATGACATGATACTGTATATGGAGAATGCTAAAGATTCCACTAAAAAACCTACTAGAACTGATAATGAATTCAGCAAGATAGCAGGACACAAAATAAATATCCAGAAATCAGTTGCATTTTTATACAACAACTAGAGGCCTGGTACATGAAATTCGTGCATAGGGGAGGGGGGTGCCCTCAGCCCAGCCTGCACCCTTTCCAATCTGGGACCCCTGGGGGGATGTCCAACTGCTAGTTTAGGCCCAATCCCAGGGATCGGGCCTATACCAGCAGTCAGACATCCTTCTCACAATCCTGGACTGCTGGCTCCTAATCGCTCACCTGCTTGCCTGCCTGGTTGCCCCTAAATGCCCCCACTGCTGGCCAGGTCACCCACAACTACCCCCTCCCTGCTGGCCTGGTCACTCCTAATTGCCCCCCCTGCTGGCCTAAGCACCCATAACTGCCACCCTCTGCTGGCCTGGTTGCCCCTAACTGTCCCCCCCTGCTGGCCTGGTAATTCCCAACTGCTCCCCCCTCTGGCCCGTTGCCCCTCACTGCCCCCCTGCCAGCCTAATTGCCCCCAACTGCCCCCCCGCCAGCCTGGTCGCCCCCAACTGCCACCCCTGCTGGCCTGGTCACCTCCAACTGCCCCCCGCCCCTGCCAGCCTGGTCACCCCATGGAGCCTGCTTGTTCAGTCATTTGGTTGTCCCTCACTAATCCCCCTGCTGGCCTGGTCATAGGCAACCATCTTGTGAGGTCGTGAGGGTCAATTTGCATATTACCTCTTTATTATATAGGATAATGAAATATCATAATAGGAAACTAAGAAAACAATCTCATTCACAGTTACTTTAAAAAAAAATCTAAGAATAAATTTAACCAAGATAAAGAAGAGTTGTGCTAGAAAATTATGATACTAAAGAAAGAAATTGAAGAAGATACAAATAAGTTGATCTATATACCATGTTATGGACAGAAAGAATTAACATCATTAAGATGTCCATATAACCTAAACCAATCTATAGATTCAATGCAATCCCTGTGCAGATAACAATGGTGCATTGCACAGACCTAGAAAAAATATTCCAAAAATTTATATGGAACCACAAAAGACCCCAAGTAGCCACAGTATGATGATAAGGAAGGACAAAGTTAGAGGAATCACACTACCTGATATCAAACTATATTATAAGGCCAAGGCCATAGTAGTCATAGCGACACGGTTCTGGCAAAAAACATAGATATATGGAGCAATGAAATAGAGAAGAGACCCCAATTTTTTTTTTTTTGGTTTTTACTTTTCTATGGTCCATATTTTTTTATGTATATAACCTCTTAATATGAAGTAATTTTCAAAATTTAATTATATGGTATGGTATTTTTGTTTTTACAAATCTACCCATATTCTGAGGTCAGAAACATTTTCATTCACATAACCCAAAAATATCTGAATAAATTATTTCTTTCACACTTGGCATGATTAAGAACTTTATTAAAATTAAGCAACTTCTATTTAAAATTTTAAATAAGCATTTTGGAAGAAGTGTTATCACAACACCTAGCATTTTAGTTTATTAACTGTGTGTCTTTATTCAGCATACAGTCAACAGAGCTGTGGCCATCTCATTTGTGAGAGGAGAGTAGCAATCTTTCAAGGTATGTGTTTTCATCTTCATGAGATCACACCTCCATTATCAACCAATGTTTCTCTGGAATTTCTGGAAGCAATGTTGAAAAATATTTTTTGTACCTAGAGGCCCTAAAATTCATCTACATAGTACGTTAATTAAATTAATTACAAACTCTCTGTACCTAAGGCTGACTGTTCACTCCTAATATTACTATCGTTGGTAAATATGTCCAGCTACATAGCCCTGGTTCTTCATTTATATACTAGTAGCCCTGCTCACGAATCCGTGTGCCAGTAGCCCACTACCCAGAGGCTCTCCACAGCCAAGAGGCCCATCCACGGCCAGGCGCGGAAAGCTTGCCTTGTTGCCAGGGCAATGACGCAAGCGTTCCACACCCCGGCCTGGCCAGAGGCCCATCCGGGGCTGGGTGCGGAACGCTTGCCTCGTCACCGCGGCAATGAGGCAAGCATTCCGCCAGGCCACTTATGCTGCCTGCTCTCAGCAGCTGCCCGCCCCAGATTGGGAGACTCCGGCGGGGCTGAGAGGACTGGGTGCCACCATCTTGTGGCTATGGGTGTTGACATCTTTGTGATGGAGTGACGGTTAATTTGCATATTACCCTTTTATTAGATAGGATGTGCATGAGTACACACATACATATATATACACAATGTATTTGTTAGTAATACTAATAATACAATTTTAACCTAGAAATTCCAAGTTAGAAAATAAACCTCTCAGATTATCAAAAGACTGGTTTGAAATAAAAGTTCAATGATTAAATCCCAATGCAAGTTAAACACACACACACATACACACCACAGAACCAAAAAATAAATTGAAATAACTTCTTTTGAGTTAAAAGAGTAATCATTTAAGAATAATTATTACTTAAGATTACATTTTATCTTAATACTGAACTAGGAAAAAGAGACTTGACATTGGATGGTGGACACAATAAAATATACAGATGATATATTATAAAATTGTACATTTGAAACATAATTTTATTAACCAATATCATCCCAATAAATTCAATAAAACATTTTTTAAAACACACACACCCCAAAAAAGTTAAGAGTAATCAATTGTTTTAAAATGTTATTGATTTTTTTACAGAGAGGTAGGGAGAGGGTTAGAGAGTTAGAAACATCAATGAGAGAGAAACACTGATTAGCTGCCTCCTGCACACCCCCCACTGAGGATGTGCCCGCAACCAAGGTACATGCCCTTGACTGAAATCGAACCCGTGACCCTTCAGTCCACAGGCCGATGCTCTATCTACTGAGCCAAACAAGTCAGGGCAAGAGTAATAAAATTTATATTCACATTTTATTCTCTTTCCTCAGCCACAGTAGTGCTGAATCCTAAACAAGGCTGTGGTTCTTTCTGCAGCTACAGGCCTTATCAGTCTTTGTGAGATCCAGCATAATTATTTCAAGGCTTTATAATGTGGATTATTTCACCTTCATTGCTTATATTCCTTATATTTTTGATAAAACATTTAAGTTTAATAAGCATGCAGAAAAAGACACACATGTACAGCTTAGTAAATTTTTATGACTTTAACATCCCCTGTAATCAGAATCCACCCAGATTAAGAAAATGAGACATAATTGGCACCCAGAAACTCTTATTATGTGTCCCCTGGTCACTACATCTTCTCCTCTTGCCTCAGAGAACCATTATTCTGTTACTTAACATCATAGTTTTGTCTATTTTTGAAATTCATATCAATGGAATCATTACAGTGCATACTCTTTTGTGTTTGGCTACATTCTCAAAGTATGCTTTTTCATCTGTACTGAAACAGAGCAATAGCCTATATATTTTCATTGCAATAGAGATTTTCATTATATGAACATACTATAATTTATCCATTCTATAGTTGTTGTTCCTTTTTCCTCTGGTTCAGTTATTTTTAATAAAAATGAAATATACTTTTATATGCCTTTTGCTGATCAGATTTTCACATTTCAGTTTAGTATATACTAGTATCTAAGGTTATAATTTCCTGATCACAGGGTATGTTTTATGTTCAGCTGTAGTAGATACTGCCAACGAGTTTTTCTAACTGGCTATCTGGCTATACCAAATTTTATTTCTCAGGGAGTGAATGACAGCTTCAATTGCTTCATTTTCTTGGCAAAACTTAATGCCTGCCTTTTTAATTTTAGTCATTCTTTAAAAACAAACAAACTATATATATATATATATATATGCACATATATATGTGTGTATATATATATATACATACACACACACACACACATATATATGAGAGGAAGGAAGACGAAGAGAGAGATAGAAACATCAATGATGAGAGAGAATCATTGATTGGCTTCCTCCTGCATTCCCCAGACTGGGGTTTGATCTCTCAACCCTGGCATGTGCAATGACCGGGACTGAACCATGACCTCCTGTTTCAAAGATCAATACTCAACTACTGAGCCCTGCTGGCCAGGCCAGGCATTTTTTGATCATCAATAAGAATAATAATTGAAATAAATTAAAAACATCATATGTGTGCTAATTAATGTGTTTAAAATGATGCTAAAAGAAAAAAGACACCATGGAAGGATATTAAATATTTATTTATTTTTTATTTCAAAAACTGATAACATTTTTTTCTGACTTTATGTTTTTTATAAAAAGAGCACCTCAGAGTAACCAAATGATTGGTGAGACCAAATCACTTCTTTTTATGAAGTAATTATGTATATAAAACATGAATTCTATAATTAGAGTATTATAATTTTTTAGCCCTTAGTTGAAAGTGGATCTAAACAATAATATTCAGTGTTTGATGGTATCACAAAAATAAGACAGCTAATTGAAATCAGAATAGCACTTTGAACTGAACTTGTCAAATTAGCAAAGTCTTAGGGATGTGATTAGCAAAATACAACTCTCAGAAATACCATGAAAAATGTGACCCCGTTCATTTATTCAACGTAAATTGTAACATACACAGAGAGAGAACTTATAGTTTAAACCTATAATTTAAAGTATAATAGATATTTCAACCAGTTGAAATGCATGAACCTTCTTTATTCTAATGTAAACAAATAAACTTAAAAAGTATGAGTTATACAGGGAAACTTGAACACAGTATTTACTGAAAATTACTATTCTATTTTAAAAAATAATAATGGTTTATTTTAAAGAATTTTTACATTATAAAATCTTTTTTGATTAAGTGACATAGATACTAGGATTCATTGAAAATTAATCTAATAGGGAATTTCTATTGGATGACATAATAAGTAAAAAAGATTAGCAACACTTTAATACTTGCTGTAACTGAATAATATACATTTATTTATGATGTATTTCCATTTTTTAATGTGTCTGATGTTATTCAAAATAGAAAGCTTTTTATGTTAAGATTAATCTTTATATTTACCTATTTTTATGTGCTCAGACACTGGACATTTCTTATTTATTGATCGATAATTTCCTCAGTTTTTGTTTGCCTAAAATTTTTCAGCCTCAATCTAAAGATAATTTTGTTCTCTTTGGAATTAGTACATGGGACGGAGAAATGAGAAGGGGAAAAATCTTTCTACCTCTTTATTATCTGAGTTTGCGATGAATAAAGTTCATTTCCCAAAATGTTAACTCCTCCCACCCTTCTGGGTTGCATGATATGGCAGCCACTCAGGAAGCAAGAGCTCCCCTCTCAACTGTGGTATTTTGTTCAAGTCAGAATCAGAGTACTTTATTGTTTATTGTTTGCCTAATCCTTTAGAATGTAAGTTCTGTGAGAAGTTAAATTATTTTTTGCTTTTCTTTAGTAAGAACCTCTACTAATTAGAACACAGCTTGCCTGTATTATAGACCAATAAATAAATAAATAACCAAATAACCCAAACAAACAATTAATGGGATCAATAAACTTTGTTGTGTAGAAACCAGAAGCCATTTATATAAATCTCTAGTGACAATAGTATCAAAATTTTGTTCTTATCATGTCTTGTGTAAATGAATAAATTTTAAAAGAACACCAAAATCTACTTCTAATTAAATATTATTGTGAGATAAATGATGTAGTTAATATTATCATTCAATATTTCCAAGTACTTAGGTTATTTTCTTTAAAAGAAATAAGACACTGTACAGTTATTTTTAAAAACTACAAAATTAAAAAGAATAATGTGATCTATGCCAGACATTCTTCATGAAATACCATTGCAAATTCATGCTTGATTTAGTGAGTGAAGAATGCTATTTTCTCCAGCATCACTCTGATTCCTGGACCATGAAAAAACAACAAAAATAGCTTTGGAGAGAAATACAAAGGAATTTTATCTTTATCATAACTTTGATAGGAATATTTAAGTCCCAGACATGTGGTAATGTTTAGGAGGGAAAAAAAAAAAAAAAAAAAAAAAAAAACCTCATTTAAGGTTTTATGATTTCCATAAGCAGAAATGCCTGGAATATTTTTAGAGAAGATGAATTTCTGCCAATCTATCAGAGTTTTAAATTCTGGTAACTAAGACTGTTTTTCTTTATATTACTTGAAATATATTTTCTAAAAATTATTAGTATTATGGTCATTCATTTTTATGCTATTGAAAAAAACACAGGGTCATAATGATAACTAGATCCTGTCAAGAAAATGGAAAGAGAGAAACCAAAGACAAAATACCACACTTAATATTATTTCACAAATATAGTATAATTACATATATCATCATTCACTATAATCAATATTGGTAATCTTGAAACTAATCATTAAATAAGTGATGAGTGTACCATCAATTGTAAACAATCCAAAAACCTCATCAACCATGTTGCAGTCAATTCAACTGTTGTGCATAAATACAGCAAGAAAGATTTTCCAATGCTTCAGTCTCAGACTATTCATGAGTGTAATAGACCATGCTATTTCAATGCAAACTGCAGTCAGCTCTTTATTATCCTCACTAATGGTGCAGATAATCCAGAGTGTTAGATAATCCCCAAGCCATTTATTGTGGCATCGAAACAGACCCTCTAAGGTTAAAAAATCCTTTTTAAAACTGGTGTTGATGTATCCACTGAGAGAGACACCTCTGAGACGTTTCTGCCCTTGCAGTCAGCAGACAGGAATAAACGTTTTCCTAGCTCCCTATTAATATGCTACCTTTTGATCCGTATTTTTAGTCAGTGAGACATTATTTTACAACGGTTTCTTTTTATTTCAAGTGAACAATGGCAAAAAAGTAAATGAATCATATAAGTTATATACATAAAATCAAGGAAATGTGTCACTTTCCTCTGGATGTCTAAAATGCACCCCACTAAAGCTAAAACATTAAGGAGTTGGCAATCTGCTTCACTGAATGATTTCCAGGGAGCTTAATGAAGGGAGCACCTATCATTCCTAGATACACTTAAGAATTGAACTTGGAAATGCAAGGCTGTGCAAAAAATGGGTAGTATATACAAAATTATTTTCTGCTGAATGTGTAGGCAGACATACAGATGAGGTTTTCTTTTAAAGAAAAGCAAGTAAAATGCTGAGTTGGATCAAGAGCAGTTAAAAATACTTAAGGACTTATGTACATATTTACCACACACACATACAGCCTCCAAATCTACATGTAATTGGCAGTAAAGTTATAATTCAAACCAGCAAGAGTCAAGAAATTCAAATGCAACATTAAGCCGTAATTTACACCACTGGGTTTTTACTTCCTTTCCCCTACTCCACCTGAAATTTCTCTTGTGAATCTGAAGTCAAAGCTCTGTCTGGAAGCAAGTAAGCCTGAGGGAACCTAAGATCCTCCATAACTGCTTGGGCAAAGGGGATGCCACACCACCACAGAAGTAGGTACCCCTTCACAGCAGCATAAAGTGCAGCACTATGTACTTGGGGGGGGGGTCTATTTTAAATAGTATTATGGAACTATAGTATATCTACTCAAAATGAAAGCTATTTTTTGCCATGGCTTATTCACTGGTGATATTATTTTCTTTAGCTATATATTTACAGATATATTTGTGATGATTACAAATAAGTAAAAAAAAAAAATATGTGCCACTATCAAATAAAATCATTAGAAAAATTGTTAAAAGGCAAAATTCAACTGAGTAAACTTTGAAACTATAATTGAATTTAATCATGACTCAAGAATCAGGCAGCATCCTATTAGCAGATAGAAAGCAGTTCCATGGAGCACCACAAAATGAAAGACTAATGGGAGAAGGGAGCAAGAATAAAGTTATACCAGTAATAGCTGGACTGGTTGTGGCAAGGTTACTTTCCCTTAGGGCAGTGGTGGGCAAACTGTGGCTCTCGAGCCACATGCTGCTCTTTGGCCCCTTGAGTGTGGCTCTTCACAAAATACCACAGCCTGGGCGAGTCTATTTTGAAGAAGTGGCGTTAGAAGAAGTTCAAGTTTAAAAAATGTGGCTCTCAAAAGAAATTTCAATCGTTGTACTGTTGATATTTGGCTCTGTTGACTAATGAGTTTGCCGACCACTGCTAGGGGGTGGCAGGCATCTATCAAGCAGATTACTTAGTGCTGACCAGGTGATTCCTGATTGACTAGTCTAAGCTTTCACTTCTGAATGAGGCTAAAACTGCAATTAAGTCTTGGTTTGGTGATGTGGGGTTTAGCATAAGTGACTCCATTTGGGGAAAGTTGTCTTGTTTTAACAAATTATTCTTTAGGGAAGAAATCACTATGTACTTATTTAATCAAAAGTCATTATTTCAGTAATACAAAGGTTTAAGGAAATCATGAATGTCTTTTATCCCCTCAATCATATTGGCAATCCAAGTAAAACTTTCTCAATGCTTTCTGAAGTTATTGATTCCTCTTGTGAAAAAAATCTATCTGAACTATATCATAGAGTCATTAGCAGGTAATGTTATACCTCTCAAATTATGTACTGACAGAATTTACTGGTGAGGTAAAAGAATCAGGACTCATTCCCATTCGCTCAACTAATTGTTACTACTATGTGCATTTTAGAGCATGCAGTTTCTGCAAAATAGTTTTTAATGAAGTCATTAGTCTTTTTTAATATTATTCCCCTAATTCCCTCCTATATTCATTAAAACCCTAATCAGCAAAATCATTTAGAAAACCACAGTTAGCTACAATGTGGTATCAATGGACATAAGCATTATACCTTTAATACGTGTATATTGTACCACTCAAAGGAAGTCAACCCTATATATTTGTTCATTAAATAATAATAATGGTCTTAATAAGGTATTATGCATATTTGATGAGTATTTAATGTAAAGCATATTTTCTAATATAGAAAATATACCAAAAACCATCTTTCAATTCTAGTAATTATCTTGAATCTGTTAAGAACAGGAGCTTCCAAGTGAATGCTAATGAGTTATACATCAATGAATTCTTTTAGGAGAATCCCATACATTTCAAATAGTTAAAATTAAATATGAAATAAGCATGTAAACTAACTGTGGTAAGGCATTAAAAGTATATAAATGCTGGCCAATATGTTAAGTATCCCCAATGAAAGAAGATAACTGCAATTCAACATATTTAAATTCAAGGCCCAAGGGTAACAAAAATATAGATCACAATAGGATAGTTCTAGCTAAAATTTTTTAGAGGAATCATTGCTTCTATGGAATTACAATACACAAATATTAGTAGTACTTCTAGGGCCTAATGCTATTATCAATAAAATAATAGAAGTTTAGAGTCAGTGTAAAACTCCCATAAGCCCTTTATATTTTAAATAATACAAAATGCTTATAATCTTAGGCATTACGCTTTAATTTCAATAATATTGAAACTTCAATTTGGTTTACAATATTCCAGTGGGAAATTTTCTATGAATATGTAAGTGTTCATTAGATATTCTGACTCTAAATTCCTCTTCTCCACACTGAAATTCTAAATGATTCAGGCTGAATATCCATAAACCTAAATATTGTATGTGAGTGTGTGTGTATAGATACATCTCAATGTAATATGAAGTAATATAATTGTATTCTGCAACAATTACTCCAAAAATTAATGAACTACTGACTCCTAAATCTATGTCTGGTTCTGATCTTTTTCTGAACTTTACAAGAAGCATTACATGCTCTTCATTTAGATGCACCTCCCACCTTTAATTTAATACATAAAGGGTCTCCTACTGGGCTGCTTTTCTCTTTTCCATCCTTCACCTCATCCCATTTGCAATTTTTCAACCAAATGTTAAAATATATAGTAAATTATATATCTAATTAAGCAACATTTTGCCTCAGTTTCTATGATAAAACTTACATTCCCTATCTTAGTCTATAAGACTATATTGGATTTGTCCATGGACACTGTCCTGTCTCATTTCCCATAATTTAGCTATTTTATGCCTCCACTTTTTTTTTGCTCATGCTCTTCCTTCTTGCCTAGAATGCTAACCCCTTTCCTGATATTTCCTTGATAAATAGTGCATTTTCAAACTACATAAAAGTCACTTTTTATATAAGTATCTTGCCTGATACTAAATGAAAAGAGCCAGAAATAAGATAACCACATTTGTTATTATTATACTTACATGAAATGTCCAGAATAGATATATCCAATGGAGACAGAAAGTAGATAAATGGTTTCTAGGAACTGCATGGAAGATGGAATTGTGAATGACTGTTAATAGTTATAGGGTTTTTTGATTTGGGTTTTTGTTTTTTTGTAATAGAAATATTCTGGATTTGAATAATGATGATGTTGCATAATCATGTGAATATATCAAAAGTTACTGAATTATACCATTTAAAATGCAAATTTAAGTTATGTAAAAGTTTATATAAGGTAAATTACATCTCAAAAAATATAAAGAATCAAGCATACAAAGTGAAAAAATAAAATAAAATAAAAAACTGCCTCCTCATTCCCAGTATTTTCTGTAAGAAAAGGTGACAGAGATAAGGAAGAAATATAGTGAGATTTGTGTCATGGTAAAATATTTATGGGTTTCAAAAGTTGGTAATGAAGAAGTTATCTGTTCAACTCTCTAATTTTATAAGTTTAGATCTGTGATCTATTTTGAGTTCATTTTTCTGAAGGGTGCAGTGTCTATATCTAGTTTCTGTTGTTTGCATGTGGATGTCCAGTTGCAGCACCGTTTGTTAATGAGACTACCTTTACTCCACTGTATTGCCTTTGTTCCTTTGTCAGATTACTTTATTGCATTTATGGGGGGGTCTATTTCTGGGTTCTCTATTCTGTTCCACAATATATATGTCTATTCTTTCAGAAATACCACACATTTTTATTAGTTTTGATTTACAGTAAGTCTTAAAGTCAGGTAGTATCAGTCATCAACTTGGTTCCCTTCTGATATTGAGTTGACTATATTGGGTCTTTGCCTCTTCATACAAACTTTTTAATTTGTTTGTTAATATACACAAAGCAACTACTAGCTGGAATTGTCATTGGAATTGCATTGAACAAGTTGAGAAGAACTGACATTTTGACAATATTGAGTCTTCTTATCCATGAATATGCAGCATCTCTCCATTTATTCTGTTCTTTGATTTCATTCATCAGAGCTTTATAGTTTTTCTCATATAGATCTTATACATATTTTTTATATTTAAACTTTATTTATTTGGGGGAGTAGTAATATAAATGGTGTTGTGTTTTTACTTGCAAATTCTACTTTTTTATTGCTGATATATAGGAAAACAATTCACATTTGCATATTAACCTTGTGTCTTGCAATATTCCTATACCACTTAGATCCAGGAGTTTTTTGTTGATTCTTTTGGATCTTCTACATAGATATGTATATCATTTATGAACAGTGATAGATTTATATTTTCCTTTCCAACCTGTGTACCCTTTATTTGCTTTTCATCTTCTGTTTCATTAGCTATAACTTTCAGTAATACCAATATTGAAAATTGGTAGTAAAAGCAGTAGGAAGCAAGATGTCTTGTACCTAATAGCATGAAAGAACCAACAATAGAAAAAATGGTCAAATATATGAATAGAAATTTCAAAGAATGCATAACACAAATGGTCCATATACAAAGAAATGATTTTTAAAATAATCCTATATAATAAATGCCTAGGTGGCATCATGTGACATCGTCACAAGATGGCCACCCCCATGTTGTCACAATATGGCCACCACAAGATGGCCACAAGATGGTCACCACAAGATGGCTGGCAGGGGAGGGCAGTTGGGGGTGACCAGGCTTGCAAAGTGGGGCAGTTGGGGCTGATAAGGCCAGCAGGGGAAGGCAGTTGGGGGCCATCAGGCTGGCAGGGAAGGGCAGTTGGGGGCAAGATCAGGCCAGAGGGGAGGAAAGTTGGTGGTGACCAGGCCAGCAGGGGAGGACTGTTGGGCGTGACCAGGCTTGCAAAGAGGGCAGTTGGGGGTGATCAGGCCGGCAGGGGAGGGCAGTTGGGGGTGATCAGGCTGGCAGGGGAGCAGTGGCCCCCAACTGCCCTCCCTTGTGGGATCGGGCTTAAATCAGCAGTCGGACATCCCCCAAGGGGTCCCAGATTGGAGAAGGTGCAGGTGGGGCTGAGGGACACCCTCTCCATGCACAAATTTCGTTCACCGGGCCTCTAGTCAATAATAAACACAATACCACTAAGCCTACAATTATGTTATACTAGTATGTACCAGATTGACAAAAAAAAAAAAAAAAAAATCAGACAAAGTAAAATATAGGTGGGGATATATAAGATAAATAATATATGCTGCTATATAAAGTATATACAATTCTCATCCCCTTTTGGGGGAGTGAAACATTTAATAAACCATTTAAATATTTGACACTACCAAGTAATAAGCATATCCTAAAATTCAGAAATTATATTACTGGTCAATATTTACCCTTAAAAATTCACATTTATTGGATAAAAGACTTAAACATAAGAGGGGAAACCATAAAAATCTTAGAAGAATCTATCGGCAGAAAATCTCAGACATATGTCGTAGCAATATCTTTACTGATACAGCTCGTAGGGCAATGGAAACTAAGGAGAAAATAAACAAATGAGACTACATCAAAATAAAAAAGCTTCTGCACAATAAAAGAAACCATCAACAAAACATCAAGAAAGCCCACTGCATGGGAGAACATATTTGCCAATGTTATCTCCAATAAGGGTTTAATCTCCAAAATTTACAGGAAGCTCATACAACTTAACAAAAGGAAGATAAACAATCCAATCAAAAAATGGGCAAAGGACCTAAATAGAAACTTTTCAAAAGAGGACATAAAGAAGGCTGAGAGACATATGAAAACATGTTCAAAGTCACTGATCATCCGAGAGATGCAAATCAGAACCACAATGAGGTACCATCTCACACCTGTCAGAATGGCTATCATCAACAAATCACCAAATGACAAGTGCTGGTGAGGATGAGGAGAAAAAGGAACCACTGTGTACTGCTGGAATGCAGAGTGGTGCAGCCACTGTGGAAAACAGTATGGAGTTTCCTCAAAAAATTAAAAATGGAACTCCCATTTGACCCACTAATCCCACTTCTCAGAATATATCCCAAGAAATCAGAAACACCAATCAGAAAGGATATATGCACCCCTATGTTCATAGCAGCACAATTTATAATAGCTAAGATTTGGAAACAACCTAAGTGCCCATCAGTAGATGAGTGGATTAAAAAACAGTGGCACATCTACATAATGGAATACTATGCTGTTGTAAAATACGGAGGAACTCTTACCATTTGCAACAGCATGGATGGACCTGGAGAGCATTATGCTAAGTGAAATAAGCCAGTCAGAGAAAGATAAATATCACCTGATCTCACTCATTTGTGGAATATAATGAACAACATAAACTGATGAACAAAAATAGAGCCAGAGTCATGGAAGCATCGAACAGACAGTCCAACCTAAAAGGGAAGGGGTGAGGGTAGGAGATCAACCAAAGGACTTGTATGCATGCATATGAGCATAACCAATGGACATAGACAGTAGGGGAATGAGGGTATGTGCTGAGTGGGGGGGTGGGGAGCTACTGGGGAGAGGTCAATGGGGGAAAAAGGAGACTTATGTAATACTTTAACCAATAAATAATTTAAATTAAAAAAAGGGGGAAAAACAAAACAAAACTCTCATTTATATCCCAGGAACTATATGTAAGAATTTTTATCGTAGCATTCTTCTAAAAAAGTAGCCTGGCAGGTGTGACTCAGTTGGTTGAGCATTGTCCCATGCACCAAGATGTCTACGGTTTGATTCAAGGTCAAGACACATGCCCACATTGTGGGCTTAATCCTCAGTAGGGGGTGTGCAGGAGGCAACCAATCAATGATTATTTCTCATCCATGTTTCTCTTGCTCTCTCCCTCTCTGCTACTCTCTATAAAAAAAAAATAATAAAAACATATTGTTTTAAAAGCAGGAGCTCTGGATTTTTTTGCCTGGGGTTTTAAAAAAAATAAAATAAAAAGTAAAATATTCAGAAAACTTGGAATGTCCATCAGGAATTGCACACATCTTTAAAATATGTAAAATTAACACAATAGGATACTAAATACCAGTTTAATCGAGTGAACTATAAGGTGAATTTATCAGCATACCTTCATATCAAAAACAAGTTGAGCAAAGGAAATGTCATAGATGAGTATATATGGCATGAATTTATTTTTATAGTTGAACATTTTTATTTGTGGTTAGGGATTTTATATATATATATATATATATATATATATATATATATATATATATGTATATATATATATTAGAGAAACTTAGTGAATTGCATACAATATTCAGGAGAAAGCTACCTTGCAGAAGAGGGAGTTAAGAAGGAAGCCCTCAGGAGGTTTCTGAAATTTTAGGAAATTCCACTTACTGGCCTGAGTAAAATGCAGACAAGACTTTAATTCCTTGCTTATTATTTCTCTATTGTTTTTACAACAAACTTTTTTGTAATTCTATACATCAAAAAATGACATAAGAAATCTATTATGTGCATAACTAATCATATTGAAAACAAAATAAAATATAACATATGCAAACACACATGGAATGAAAAGACTTTATCTGAAATTCATTGATTTCTCTACATTCTCTTTTGTTTAATTTTCTTTGTTTAAATGCAGGGCATTTTAATTATTTTTTTTTCTAAAGCAGTATTCTTTTTATCTTTCTATATCTCTATCTATCTATCTATCATCTATCTATGTATGTATCTATCTATCCATATGCCTATCTATACCTATGTATCTCTTTATGTGCAGTAGAGATATATTCTTTATAATGTGGTTAAATTATTTCAGACTGTCTTCAAGTGTTAGAATATTGGTGTAAATTTTTAATTACACATGATTTTTTCTGTAACCTGATGTTTTATAACAGACATGCATTTTTACAAAAATAAGTTTGTTTTATTTTTGAAGTTGTACTATCTGATTTCATTTTCATATCATTTGTTGTTGTATAGTTTGTCACAGCTAAATTTATAGTTAGAGTTATTCTCTGAAAGATTAAATATATAACTAAGGATTGAAAATATTTTATTACAAGAATTTGACAGTAAAATATTTGTCTACAATTTGAAGCCTGGTTTTTATGTGCATGGAAATAGAACAAGGGATGTTTGCAGCTTAATTTTAACTTTGCACAGCTTGCATTGTTGAAAATGTATGAATGTCTGATGTGATAGTTAAATGGGTATGCATCAAGGCTAAAAGAAGGAAATGAATACCCATAATTAAATTTTTATATATTATAGCTTGAGATGGTGAAATAAATATATGTCAGTGACATGAATGGTAAATGGTTATGTGTCCACATCTGAGAGTACAGAAATTAATAGCCTCAATTATATGTGACTATGTTATATAAGGTTTTGACACAAAAAATCCTTACAACTTGAAATTCCTTTCAGAGTTTTTCTATCTTTGAAAAGATAAGATCTTTTAGAAAACATGGTGAGGGTAGAGAACTGGGGGAATTGAATTTATAGAATGTTTGCAATTTTTAAACAGCAAATGACCCATAAGTCACTTCACATGTCCTTTTTCATTTAATTTCTTATACATTAAAAGTTGATTCTCTTTTTTCCTCTCATTTTTAAACCTCTTTACCAATCATTTTTGACTATTTACAATCCATTAAAAGTTAATAGTTAAAAAATAACTACATATCATAAAATTACAAAGGATTTTATGCAGTAAAATTAATCAACTTATAATGAGAAAGTACCATTTTGCCATTTTGTGTTTCCACATATCAACTTTTCTCTGTATAGTATCAATGCTATAAAATAAATCAAAAATTTCTAAGAGTATCTAGCTTATTTTATATAGAGAAGTATTATGCAAGTATTGGGATATCTTTCAGGACTCCAGAGAGCTCCATCTACCAGAGAACTCTAACTAGTGGACATTCTAAAGAGCATTGCCACAGGGTCACATGCTAAAATGCATTTACAGACACTCTAGTAAATTGTGTTTGTTTGTAATTTGGGAATGGTAAAGAAACACCAAATGGTAAATTCTGTTATCATAGGTTAAGATCCTTCTGAAAATTCTATAAAGGTAATGATTATGAACTATGAAAAATAAGTCAATTGTTACTACATAATTAAGATGGTAAGACTAAGCAGGTATGACAAACTAATACAGATAATGCAATTTCATTATCTGCTGATTCTATATATGAAATGCAAACTCTTGAACACGTCCTTATAATAAAGAGGGAATATGCTAATTGACCCTCACACCATCGCAAAGATGGTGGCGCCCACAGCCAATAAGAAGGAAATATGCTAATTGACTGCCCCACCCTCAAAGATGGTGGCACTCACAGCCAATAAGGAGGAAATATGCTAATTGACTGCTACACCCTCAAAGATGGTGGCGCCCACAGCCACAAGATGGCAGCAACCAGTCTCCTCAGCCCTGCTGGGGTGGCAGGCATGCGGCAAGGCCAGGCCTGCCCCCAGGTGGGCCTGGCCACTCTGTGCGCCTGCCTCCAGAGTCCCCCAGTCTCCTAAGCCCCCAGCCACCCAGGGCCAGCCCGAGGCGCAGGCAAGCCTCGGATGGCAGCTGCCCATTCGCCCAGGGCCACCCAAGGCTCAGGTAACCAGGGCCAGCTGAGACTTGCACTGCTGGCAGTGGCAGCAGCAGAGGTGTGGTGGGGTGTCACCTTCACCTGATCACCGGGTCACCTCCTGCCCCTGAGGGCTCCTGGACTGTGAGAGGGGGCAGGCTGGGCTGAGGGACAAAACATATGTATGTGTGTGTGTGTGTGTGTGTGTGTGCGTGCGCGCACGTGTGTGCGCGCACGCATATACTGAAAAATAATTGTGTATTTATTATACACATATACACACACAGACACACACACACTCATGCATGGCATCAACTTGCTACACACTTTTCTTAAGTTATAGGAAAATCAGTATTTGACATTTTAGTCGCCATTCACCAAATCACTTTTCCCTCCAGATTTCTCCTTTTGATGACAAATCAAGCTGTTACATTGCACTTTCATTAGACAGTGTCTGCACACGTATCCTGGCAACCACATGCCGCAGTTGTGTTGACTCCTTGAAGCACAGGATAAGAAGGAAATTGTTAAGGTCAAGAAACAAGAAAAACTGCCATAAATAATAAAATATTCCTAAGTTATTTTTGAGCCAGTAGCATTCCCACCAGGTGAGTCAATAAACTCTTGATTTTAAAGGCATTTGCATTTACTCCCTAAATGGAACGCCAGGTTACAAAAAAAGAAACTTGTTTTGGTTCTATGACAATGTAATATAGATCCAGACCACAAATATCAACACTACAAATTCATTAACTGAATATTTATTTTACTCTATCTTGGGGAGTGTTTTTATTTTCATTTTCATGTTTCCTATATTAGAACTTATATATTGGTTATAATACATTGGTTAGTTTGTGTATGCTGAGCTGCTAAAAACTGTTAATATTGATCTTAATTATGCCCATCATCCACTCTGGACAGACTGACCTCTCAATTGTATCAATGATGATGAAAAGCTATCCAGTCCCAATTACCAAAAAAGCCACACATTTCTCTGACTGCTGCTTACAAGCTGAGAAGGGTCAGTAAGAGACAGCTAAGAGCCTTTAATGGGCCATATTCACTTTTTACTATCTATTTAAAAGACTAAAACATGTTCCCTAGAATTGAGCTAGTCACATTCTTTATTAACACTTCAGACTCTGTGCATGCAAACATACAATGATCACTGAAAATTGCAATGTTAATATTTACAAAACTAAGCTTTCAGTATATGAGAAAACATGAAAGAAAGAACTGAAACACCTGAAGAAACTGGAAAATCAGCAGAATAAAATCAAAGAAGAGAGAGAGAACTTCAGGATAGAAATCAATAAAATAGAAAAAAACAATAGCAAATATTAAAAAACAAGAAAATGTAGTATACAAGTAGATTTTTCAAACTTTTTGTGTTGTTTTGACAAGACTGATGAAAAAATACAGACTAAAAATGATTAAAGTATTGATACAGAGAAGGATTAAAATACATTATGAAACTTATGTATTAATAAATTTGGTTCATTAAAATGGATACATTTCTTACAAAAGAATTGACAAAACTAGAGAAGAATAAATAGAAACTTACAACTCACATGGCTTGCCTAGCACATGCCACTAAATTTATTTTATTAATTAAAGATTTCTCCCTGCAATGTAATACTACTCTACATGCTAACATGGATATATTATTCTCATTTCTTATGCAGTTGATCTTTGTAATGATTACTTTCTCATCAGAAACTTTGAATTTCAAAAGTATATGAAATAACCACTTCATTTTATCTATTGTGAACTTTACACAGTATATCTAATATGCTTTTCATTCTTAAATCTGTAATTAGTCATTGATAAAGATACATTGCTCTTTCAAGATTTCAGGCAGAACACTTCAGTAAATGTATCTGAGGGGACAATATAGATATATGTTTAAATAAATATATTTCTATGCATACAATTATTTGTTTCCCTGTGTTTATGTATGTGTATAAATTCACAGAACCAATTATATAAAATAAATATAGAAATATAGAAAAACAACAGGAAAGTAAATACATAAATATATTAATAATTACAAAGTCTTAAAAGATATACTAACTGTGGTAGCCTTGATAATGTAATTAATAGATGACCCAGTTGCTACATTTTGAAACCCATTTGGACAGTCTTGCAGATACACATATTCAATGGGCTGCTCCCAGCCAACAGGGATGCTCAATGCAACAGGGATAGTAAGGCAGACGTGTTTCTGGTATATGCAAATTTTGTTTTGAAAAATTTCCAAAGGCTTTTTCAAACCTGCCTTTGACTGCACAGCACTCTAGGATGTTTCAATCCAACATTTTCTCCCTCTCTTGCATTCAGGATCAGACATGCATTGTCCTCTCAGCCTGTCCAGTCCCCTTCTTATTTTCTCTCACATAGCTATTTTTTTAAAAATAAAATTCTCATATTTGATCATGTATTAGTCAGCTTCTCGGGGAAACTTGGCTAAAATACATTGTACTAGTACAACCTATATGTACTACTAATTTATTTTAATCATTATCAAAGCACAATCATAAGTCTTTCCAAAGAAATCAACTGGAACAACTGAACAACTGGTCACTATGACGTGCACTGACCACCAGGGGGCGTGTGCAGAACATGGTGGGCGTTGGCTGTGGCAGGATGGTGGAGCAGGTGAGCAGGGGTGCCAGACCAAGGTGGGGTGCCGGTCGCTATCATCGGGGCGAGCCTCTGGTGGTTACTGAAAATTCTTTGCTCTCACATGCCACGGTCCCACCTGGCGCTCACAACCGCAGCCGGCGCCAGATCCACCACTCACACCCGCTGCCAGTGCCCAGCGCTGGTCCCAATCACTTGCCATCAGCGCTGGTCCCAATCACTTGGTGCCATCTTCAAGCAGTGACTGCTGGCCCGATCGCCCCTGAGGGCTTCTCCACCTCCCTGTGCTTCTGAGGGGCGATTGGGGCAGCAGCCGCCACTTGCACCCACTGACCACGCCAGCCCC
Source organism: Plecotus auritus (assembly GCF_963455305.1). NCBI lineage: Eukaryota > Metazoa > Chordata > Mammalia > Chiroptera > Vespertilionidae > Plecotus > Plecotus auritus. The sequence continues at coordinate 114,038,840 of NC_137774.1, read as the reverse complement.
CTTCGCACCTGCTGCTGGCACTGGCCCCAATAGCTCTACGCAGTCAGCAGGTGTGAGCAAGGCCGGTTCCATCAGCACGTGGGAGCGGCAGGGGCAGGAGCGGGGCTGCCTGCAGACAGGGGACGGGGGCCATGGCAGAAGGGGTCAGGCAGGGGCGCAGAGGATGAGCAGAGACCCACCCCTGTGCCTACTGCAGCCTCGCAGCCCACAGTTCCTTTCAAGGTACATGAATTCGTGCACTGGGCCCCTGGTCTATAATAAAATGATCAGTAAATGTGTTTTAATAAGTTTTAAATGCATTTTTAAAAAGTTATTTCTGAATACAAAGAAGATTGTGCACTAAAGAAACTTTTATAACAAATTCTATCATTAGCCTAAAGTTTGTCTTTATAACTATTTGGTGCCAATGAATATGTATTATTTATGTAAGCCATCCTTTTCATAATTACATATATTCCTAATTTAAAAAAACTATAAAATTAATTCAACATCTAATAAAATATCTAAAATAACCAGAGTTCTCTAAATTGCAAGACCATCGTATCATATAATGTTATTCTGAATTTTTTGAAATTATAATTGCCTTTAAAAATCTGTTCATATTTATAGACCTTCTCAGAACAATGCATAGTATGTGTATTTTTTTTCCAAATGCATGTGTAGTGTGTGTAGGGATGGTGGTTTAAAAAGCCCTTGGACAAGCACCCACTGCCCCAGTGTCTGTGTCCATTGGTTATGCTAATATGCATGCATACAAATCCTTTGGTTGCAGGGGGCTTACCCAGGGTGGGAATGGCTGGGGCGGAGCGGGGGGGGCTGTCAATTGGGGAAAAAGGAGACATATGTAAAACTTTAGACAATAATAATGAAAAAAAAAATTGACAGAGACTAGCCAAGAATCAAGGGAAATAAAAACAGATTCTACCTCTTCATGGATGAATAGCAAAATTATATTTCTAAAAAGCATGTAAAATGAGAAATATTGTTGCAGTCATATTTGAAAACAAAATAAGGCAACTGCAGCACTAAATTTCTAAATGAATAAATAAATGAGAAAATGAATGAAAAAAAATAAATAAAAAGCTCTTGGAGACATGGAAGCATACTGCTTTGTAAATTGATTTTATTTTTAATTGAGTCTACTATAATGATTAGTAATTATTCTTAAACAGCACCATTAAATTATATAAAGTATGCAATCAATTTTGTTTACTTAACCAATCTTCTATTGTATTGAAGTATTTTGAAATATTACTGTAACTAAATTTTGAATATATTGATAATTATTTTGTAGGATAAATTTTGAGAATTCCTAAATAAAAATATACTTATTAAATATACATAGAGACAAATTGCCATAAGAAAAGATAAAGAACTTGTTTCTTTGAATCCTCAATATCACTAATAACAATTGATTTTAACCTTTAATAAACAAAAGACCACGTCATTTTATTGTTTAAATATGTGGTTCATTCAATTCTAGAGAGATGCACTTAAGTTCTCTCTTTCACTCCACAAATGTTTGTTATTGCTATTTTCTTCTATGAATTGCCTCCACTGAATTTGCCCATTGTCTACATTAATAAGTTGAATTGCATGAATGGACTTAGAATAAGTAATCTATTCTTTTTGGAATGAACTCACTATCTATGATGTATTGTTGAATTATTTATTAGTATTTTATAAAGTTGAACATTTATAAGTTAGATATTTTATTTATTTAATATTTTTTCTTTACTTAAAAGAGTTCTTTGTAATAAATTACAGAAGGATGGAAACTGTAAATTCTAAGCATTTTAAAATTGTCACACCTAATTGTCGTCTCTAGCCTATTGCCTGAACCAGAAACTTGTATCTTGGAATTTCTTCCATAGATTAATATCTTTCTTAATATGACTATTTACATGACTACCTCTAAACAAAAACTACTTTGCACTTTATAATTCACTAGAGGCCAGATACACAAAATTCATGCAGGAGTAGGCCTTCCTTCCCCCAGCTGCCAGCTATGGCTTCACTCCCGCACCCAGGACCCAGGCTTCCCTCACAGCCCAGGCTTTGTCCAGAAGGTCATCCAGAAGGTCATCTGGAAGGTCGTCTAGAAGGACGTCCAGTCTAATTAGCATATTACACTTTTATTATTATAGATTTTTGCTTCATTCACTATAATTTTAAACCTAAATTTCATTTTAAAATATTTATTCTACAATTATCACTTTTCTCTTACCTAGTTATATTTTATAAAATGAAGATTCTTTACCATGCAATTAACAGAAGCCCATTCACCCAACTTAAGTAGAAAAGATTTTCGTGTTTCTTAAAGAATCTAACGCAAGGATAAATCTTATATTAGAATTTACTGGGAACCAGGTAGGTATTCAAATTCAATTAAGAAAATATTTTTTATATTTTTTCTTCTGTGCATTTCTGCTTCATTCTTCACTGTTGCTACAAAAGTATCCTCTACTAGTTAGTATAGTAGGCAGAACAGTCACTGAAGAACATTCTGCTGTACTGTTGGCACGCGTCATTTTTTGGATTCATCTCTCCAGTATCTAACTCTCTTTCTTTCTCTCTCTCTCTCTCTTTCTCTCTTCCTTCTTTCTGTGTCTTTCTCATGTTCTCTCCACTCCATATTCTAAACTCTTATATCTGGAAATAGAAAATAACCCAGATTTGCACAGTTGTCTTGAGAAGGCTAAAAGGACTAATTCCAATGTAACCCTGATATTCGGGGCTAGTGATCTGAATCCAAGCCAGCAAGCTCAGTGTACATTCCTGATAACCTATAATTAAGTCCCTCTCTCCTTCCCAGATACTGGCCTTGCAGAACCTGTTACTGTGAACAGTGCACTGCCCCGGAGGGAGGGTTATTAACGCTAGCGCCAGGCCAGACCATCAGATATGGCCTGGAGATCCCCAACACCTGGGGACCTTCTTGCAAGGCCCGCGAAAAGGACCGGAAGCATAATCCATGTTTGTGGGACAAAGATCACAGGGAGGGAGAAAGAAAGGAAAGCCTCATGCGTGTTCCTTCACTCAGATTTGGAAGGCTGTTCCCTGAGTCCACTGGCATATTGAACAGTGTCCCTCCTTTTTTTCTCAGAAGCGTCCTTGGTTTTCTTTGGTCTTCTGCAACAGCCTACTCTGAAATAATTCCAGAAAGAAAATATAATTTTATTTTAAATAGCTGCGTTTTTGGGTAAATGCCAAATAAGAGCATTTCTCAGAAAAGGTGAGTGAAATTCAGTGAAGACAATACAACTAGATCATGACAACTATATACTACAAGTGCTTGTGAAATTTTAATTTTTTTAGCATTTTCTCAGATTTCCTACTTCTTTTCTAAATTATAGTAATATATATTAATTATACTAGTATATTGATATAAAGTATGCTAATTACATTGTATTATATTAATTTCCAAAGTTATATATTAAATTAATTATATTTCATTTTTAATTTTTCCATTACATCAATTTTCAAAAGTATGTATCTGGTAATAGATATTAAATGTTTTATTGTTTCATAGATATCTTTATTGTTTTTATTTTGTTTTCCAATTCTCTATTTAAATCTTCCTTTTTTTCCAATTTTTCTCTTTAGTTTTGTATTCTTTCTTGTTTGATATCCGAATGCTAACCTAGTGCTTCATTTACAGTCCCCAAAACACTGTATAACTACTTTACTGAAGCTGTATTTTAAAAATATATATTTTTATTGATTTCAGAGATGAAGGGAGAGAGAGGGGGGGGGATAGAAACATCAGTGATGAAAGATAATCATTAATTGGCTGCCTCCTGTAAGCCCCACACTGGGGACCAAGCCTATAACCTGGGCATGTGCCCTGACTGGGAATGGAACCATGACTGCCTGGTTTATAGGTTGAAGATCAACCACTGAGCCATGCCAGCGGGCTAAAGCTGTATTTTTAAGATGAATCTTTGGGGCATTTTTGTTTGTTTTGCTTTACAGGGGAAATTTAATAGGGTCACTCATGCCAAATTCTGCACACCAAACAAGGTATCTAACTATGTTTTCCTACAGCAGATTGTGCTGTGCTCTAGATGTATGCCAACACAGAAATACAATATAGAAATATTTCAGAGCATTGTTTATGGAGGTCATAAAAACAGACTTTTAAAAAAGTCATACCAGGTCAAAATGACTGGTTTTTGGAAAATACAAATCAAGTTCCAAAAAAGGCTTTATTCTTCCTAATTAAGGCATTTTAACCTGGTATGACCATATATGTATGTGCTTGTGTATGTGTATGTACATAAATATATATATGAATAATTTTATAATATTTCCTTGCTAGTACATTATTGGTTCTTTCATGAGTTATACACTTTGCATGCTTCAGTATTAATCTACTATAAAATACAAATAATTTATTTTTATTGAAGTACTCTCCTACAGAATTCTCTACTGTGGCAATCTTGGAAGTGCATATAACTATTTCAGATACAAAATCTTAGCAGTGAAATCAGTTAACCACAAATTGATCTTGTAATTATAAATACTGCATGTAGAAATCAATACATTTTTAATGCTCAAATTAAGACATACTAATTACACAGTAACTGCTAAATAAATGACATATAATTTAGAGTTATGTCAAAGAGTGCTACTCAGATTTAGATGCTTCTAATCATGGGGGGAAACTTGCTCACTGCTGGTAAAATGTTAACTTTGATGAACAAACTGGTGATTATCCAAGAAAAGATCTACTAATGGAAATGTTGAGTTCATATAATTTCAGGTGTATTTTTTTTCCCACTCACCTATTTTGAAGATTGTTTTTAAACTCTTTATTTTAGTTTCTTGTTAATTTATTCAGTGTTTCATAATAATTGGGAATTCTAATTTAGAAAAAAAAACTTTGTAAAAAAATTTAAATGGATTACTCATAGAAACAGTATTTTGAATACTGATTATGTTCCAGAATATAGTAAATAAATATCAATTTTATCCCATGTTGTTTCTAAAACATATGCATTTTCAATGTCATTCAGTTGAAGCTACATAACAATAATAGCAGAAATAAAGAGAAATTTTATATGGGAGTTTAAGAAGTTACTATGAATTCTGGTTCTTGAAACATAGAGGGTTTTCATTAAAGGAGAATAAAAGAGAAAGATGAAAGTTTGTGGAGATTCATATGGAAAATTCTAAGCAAGTTGAACATTTATCAAGTTTAATCTCATGCTTTTCTTTAAGACTAAATTCACTTTAAAAAATATATGACTTTCATTATTTATATATGCTTACTATTTGCTTTCCTTTATGTTTATTGTCCTTAAGGGAATTCATTCTTTGACTCACAAATAAAATAAAGATAAAAAGAAAAATATAGAGAGAGGTCAACAAAGACCTGCTGGGAACAACTAGAGAAGAGTTGAAATGGAATGAAAAATAAGCATATAAACAATGTGTATCTAAACATGAAAATTTACATTATTGTAAAATAAGCTGACCTGTAAGTAAATTAAAAAAAGAAAAGAAAATGAAGTTAATTATAAATGCAAACTTTCACGAAATAGAAAGTTTAAAAAGTAGTTAAAAATGGTTAAGAATGACAAATTGAACAGTAGACAAGCCATTTACTCACTAGAACTACTGAATTTCTCTCTAATAAGAGATATGAATAGCAGGAGCCAACCATCCCCAAAGCCAGAACAGTGTGGTATTATCTATTAATGAAAATGGGAATCAATCATGTCACATATTCATTCATCAATGAGTGTGAAGTCCTATATTATTAGTTTCTGTCTTATATTACCCCCAGCCACTTATTGTGGAATTTCTGGGGAAGTGCACAAGTGGCCTTCAAGACCAGGCATTTGGATATAGTTGTGTGTGTTTTTCAGCTGCAAAGTACAGAAATCCTGCTCCTCCAAATAATTCAAGTAATAAAGTAATATTTTGACCAAATGCAGAGAATTGTCAATGCTTTTAGTAGTGGGAAGGATAGCTAGCCTTCAGATTCTGGGATAACATTCCAAGTACTTATGGCCATGGTGGTGTCAGCTGGCATATTACCATTTACTTTTACAGAAAACATGAATAGGGTAGTTTCACTAAAGACAGAAGTATGAGAGTTTAGTCAATATTCATAATCCCCACTAGCTAATATGAATGCATAATATTAACAGTACAATACAGTACATTAGCAATATCCAAATATCAAATAAGAAAAGTAAATAAATTCAATTACTATGTTTTAACTTTTATGAATGGGAATTCATCCTTCAATCCATTACAGTCTGTTCTCTCCTCTTTTTGTTTTGTTTTGTTAATCCTCACTGGAGTATATTTTTCCATTGATTTTTAGAAAGAGTGGAAGGGAGGGAGAGAGACAGAGTGAGAAAAAAATTGATATGAGAGAGACACATCAGTTGATTTCCTCCCGTACATGCTCTGACCAGGGCCAGAGATCAAGCCCTTAACCAGAATCAAACCCAGGCCCTTCAGTCCACAGGCCAACACTCTATCCACTGAGCCAAACCAGCTAGGGCTGTTCTTTCCTCTTACCACATGAGAATTATCCCAACTAACACTACTAACAATTTTGTAATTGGTGAACCTTATGCCCTATTTTAAATTCTCATCTTCTTTGATTGCAGAGTAACTTTGGCAATGGTAAGCTTCTAAGATTAAAAAATCTTCCTCTTTTTGTTTTCTTCAGCATGATTCTTAATAAATTCTATTTAGTTATATTTTCTTTTTTGGTGTTCCCTTTCCTTCTTATGAGGTCCATCCTATATTTGAATCAAGATCTATTTAAGGTAGTGTTCCCCTCTAACTCAAAATATTTCCTTGGGTAATCTGATATACTCTCATGATTTCAAACACAATCTGGTATCGCTAGAATTATATGCAACTTTCAGTGTGTACTCTACGTATGGTAGTGTAGATTCACTGAGTTAAAAGTCCATAGATTTCACCAGTTTATTTTAGGTCTCTGAAATTAGGAACCACATCTCTGCATTACTGTTATCTTCAAAGTCCAAAATTCACAATTCTTTCTCTTAGCATAATCACCTGGATAACCTAAAAATATTACATAATCTCATTCTTAGCAAGTATGAAACTAGAGTTATTACCTATCTTCAAAAATATAGTTTGTACTTGCTATTTAGACTTAACTGAATCACATTTCACTCTACTGCTATAGTATAATTTTAAAAATTAGATCCAGAGACATAGAAACATGGAACAGAGTGATGAATCCCAGAGGAAAGGTAGGGGTGAGTGGGAAGAGATTAGCCAAATAACTTCTATGCATATATGCATAACCCATGAATACAGACAGCAGTATGATGAAGGCCTGGGATGGAGTCAGGTGCAGGCTAGAAGGGGTCAATGGGAATAATAAGGGGGGACATCTGTAAAACTTTCAAAAATAGGATACATTTTAAAAAATTAAACCTTAATTTCTCTTTTCTCATTCCCTGACATCTTTAACATTGAATGTAAACCCTATGTCTTCCATTTCCAATTCTTCTATCTTAGTTAAGACTCCCTTAGTTGCCTTTTAACTACTGCAATAATATCCTCTCTAATCATCCTATTCCAGATTATCTTCCATATTGATAGTTAATTATATTAGTTTAAAGGTAAAAAAGAAAACAAAAATAAAAACCCAGTTGGGAGCCTTGAGCAAACACGTCAGACTCCTCAGTTCCTTGTCCAGCTGCTGGTGTCTCAACTCTATGGCCAGTTTCACTGTAATTCACAACATTCTCCAAATAGTCAAGCCTTTCATATTGTCTCATGATGGAGTAACCTATGATTTTCACCCTTACAAATGTCTACCTGTCCTTTAAAACTTACCTAACTCTGTGGAACTTCCCCCAGTACCAGAATAAGGATGGGTGGATCTGCCCTCTAGATTCACATTACATATATCTAGTATTTCTTTTACAGCACTTAACAAGCTTTTTTATACTTGTATTAATTTTCAGGTTACACTTTCTCATCGTTTCTCTCTCTTTTTAATTTCTTTATTGATTAAGGTATCACATGTTTGTCTTCATCCCCCCATTCCCATCCCAAACCCCTCCCCACGCTGCCCCCACCACCCTGTTGTCCATGATCACTGGTTAGGCTTATATGCATTCATACAAGTCCTTTGGTTGATCTCTCCCCCTTACCCCCACCCTCCCCTACCTTCCCTCTGAGGTTTGACAGTCTGATGGATGCTTCCCTGTCTCCGGGTCTGTTTTTGTTCATCAGTTTATGTTGTTCATTATTTCCCCTAGATGAGTGAGATCATGTGATACTAGAAATACACTTATAAGAACCGAAAATGAGACAAGCAATAATGGTTATGCTGAGAGGCAAATGAATCAGGCATCGTTTCTCAATTCCTCAATACATAAAAAAAATATCTAGAGGTTTGGATATTTATGTCAACAATGAAGATATTATTTTGTAGGAAACTGATATGTTTCAAAGAAGGTACAACTGACCTCTCTAGGTGTTACCTTGTTACTTGTGGCATAATTACATTGACGTTAAGCAATTCTCCTAAACACAGGAAAATTTTCTTAAATAGGTATAAATAAAGAATAGCTACAAATAAATAGGTATAAATCTCTTAAATAGGTATAAATCTCTTATTTATTCCATGGTAAGCATGGTCAGAGGAGAAGGGTCTGTCCTCTGCTTGTCTAGATTATGTGTGGTAGAGAAAAAAGCAATAAAGATTTATTCACATGGAATCAAATCACGAGTAAATATTTCTGTTCCCCTCACTTAGCACCCATATTACCCAACCAATCAGGTCCCACTTAAAAACTGTGTCAAGATAACAAAAGACTTATGTCCAGGGTAAGTTGCTTAGAGCCCATATCTACAGGATATTGTGGTAGCCAAAAAAAAAAAAAAAAAAAAAAAAAAAAAAAAAAAAATGAGCCCCACCCCAACCTGAAGGCCATCTATGTCAAATCCCTGGAACCTAAGAATACCTTTTTATTTGGAAAAGAAATCTTTTGCAGATGTCAATTATTGACAATCTTGAGATGTGGTAATTCTAGATTATTCAGGAAGCCCTCAAATCTAATGGCAAATGTCCTTATAACCAAAAGGTGATGTTTTGAGACAGAATACAAAAAAAAAGGAGGAGGCAAAGTAACCTTGGAGTCTGAGTTTGGAATGATGCAGTCTCAGGTCAACAAATGATGGAGCTACCAGAAGCTGGATGAGACAAGGAATGAAATCTCTATAGGCACAAGAAGAGGGGCTTCCCTGCTGAAAGCCTGATGTCAGACTTTTGACCTCCAAAGTGTGAGACAACACATTTATGTTTTTTAATCCACTAACTTTGTGGTAATTTGTTACAGAGACCAAGGAAACTAATACAGAGGTTATAGGACAAACATTGTATAGCTTTCTGGTAAATTTCCTTGAAATTTTGAGGGGAAAAAATATAACTAATATGGGACACCTAACATGGGCATAAATGAAGAGATGTCTGTGAACGTTTACATCAGTGTAAGTGCCCACATATTCCTGCAGGTACATTTTTTTTTCCTGTTTCAACTTTAAGAATGCTTTGGCAGAAATATTTAAATACTATGGTATTAAATGATTAGAAACCCATGATAAAAAGAAAGAAGATAAATGTTATACTTGGTTATATTTATTTAACCCGTTTTTGTAAGTCAAAATTATTAAAGGAGAATGAATGCTCCGTAGAATACAAAAAAAAAAGTGGGTTTAAATAAATAAGGTTTTATAAATAATCACTAAACTTTAGGCACTCATATATTATATATAATCTCACTTAATCATCATCATTATTCTAAATGTAAACAAAGCACTGGTATAAAACTAAAAAACAAATATACTTTTTCTATTATCAAGATTAGTATTTATTGATTGAATACTTCCAAGGAATAAAAACCCAGTATTACCATCATGTTAAAAATTCAAAACTGTGATATAGGGCAGTGACATTTTAATTGAGTTTAGTGGGTAGAAAAGCATCTGAAACAGGATTAATTTCAAGGAATTCAATAGCTAGGGACAAATAAGTAGACCAAAGCTGAGAATAATTATGATAAAGAAGAACAAACTTTCCCAAATTCAAGCTTCTGTACCGATCATCCTTGATTCCAATAGGATAATTAGCCTCAGGTAACAGAAAAGAAGTAATGCTTCCTCTTCTTTAGCACCCCTTCCCCCAGGGAATGCCATAGGTACATATTTTTTAATATGTGCTTTGAGATACATGAGTTATGGGAAGTGTTGTTAAAAGATTTTTAAAAAATGTTTGAGAAACAACAAATGTTCTATGAATATTGCACTTTCCTCTTAGAGAGTCCCAGTGAAAACTATCAATTTATAAGCCTTGAAAAATCCAGGTGATAAAACAAAATCTTATTTAATGTTGTCAACTTGTCTCAAATGTATTTCACATAACATTTGTTTTCGAGAGGAATTCACCTTGAACAAAATCGACAGATCAGACTTTTTTTATATCATCCAATAAGAATGAATCTGAGGACAGTCCTGACCAAAATTGAAAGGAGCCAAGAGTAAGCATGATATCTCTAGATTTCTGCTAATTATGTTACCATCTTAACAAACCTTTAAGTCACAGAAAATTTACAGTACAATGGTTTTAAGACTTTCATGCCTATAACCAGCCTAAGGTTAAAAAAAAAAAAAAAAAAAAGAAAAGAAAAAAATTAGGACAACACAACTAATTATTTGTAAGAGATTAAAAGAAGTGGGGTTAAAAGAAGTGGATTTTTTGTAAAAATATTCAAGAAAAAGCTGTGTTCTACCCTCTGGAAACAGCATAAAGCTGTTATGTAAAATTACACACACACAAGAAAAAGACATTCAATCATCCAAACATCACCTATTTTCCTTCCTTCTAGAGTTTCTTCCTTTATTTAAAAAAATTGTGACTTCAATTAACACATCATAGGACTAAAATCTTGCAAAACTAAACAGTGGTTTCTATGTTTCTAACAGAAAAATAAAAGATGGCCAAAATACATTTTTCTTTTCTCAAAATATCTTAGCTGCATTTACTGAAAGTAAAGTTTTTTTTTCCAATAGTTTTATCTGGCATGTCAGTAACAACTTTTTAAATTAAAACATCAAACTTCATAGGTAACAACCTTATTAATAACACTTTGTCCCTTTCTACCCCAAACAAGCATTACCATCTGCATTTTCCCCAAGCTTGATAATATACCCAAAACAGTATATTGAGTAGGAAAATAAATAAATAAAATAAAACCTGAAACAGAACCTAAGAGACAATTTTGTACATCTGTTCCTGTGGGTGTTCTTTCATTCTTTCTCATTTATAATTAATGAAAAATAATGGTGCTGACACAAGTTAATTACTATGAAATATTACAGTTTATGCTATTCATTATAATAATGGCAAATTACTCTAGATTTTCAAACATTTCCTAAGCAATTAGAAGTGTTCATAAGGAGTTCACCTGTAAAATTTTTTCATCTGCGTTTGCATTCTGTGAAGTGAAAGAACACCCAATGTTTTTCATTAGCAGCAGAGATAACACAGCAAGAGATATTAATCATACAATTCTGTGCCTGAGAAAACATTGAAAACAAATTGGGATTGTGTAGTTGAAACAGAGGTCAAAACAATACACAGAGATATTTATTACAACCAAACTTTTCTTTACAGGTTCAAAGAGACAATTAAATATGTTTCATTTAGTAACAATTTGGTATAACTAATTAGAATTACTATCTTGTCCTACTTTACCAAAAATATTAAATTACTGATTTAAAAATTAGAATTAATATCTTTCTAATTAGCACATGCAAATTAGGAGATTGTCCCTTCTGCAACTTGTTCTTATAAATCTATAAAATTTAACACTAATGTAAGAGTCCTAAGGTTATTAAGAATAACTCATGACTAAAAAAATACTAATTAGGCCTAATATGCTAAGTAAAAAATATCCCAGTGAAATATTTGGTCTGCTGTAGTTTCAATAGCAAACAAAACAGGGAGAAGCTTGTTTGTCTTATTTAGCCCAATGACAAAGATGCTGCACATAAACACCTATTTTGTTTCATTTTTTATTATTTCAAGGTATACATAAAAAATTAAAAATTGAAGACCAGAAAATTCTCCATATTAATTTTAATATTTTCAGTGAATTATTTTTTCAGGGATATTTTACCTTATTATAAATATATTTTACTATATTTATTTCCAATTCCTCTTTTGAATAAGCAATATATTAATAGTAAAGCAAATTATTTTTCTAAGGAGGAAAATTATACTATCCTATCTAATAAAAGAGTAATATGCAAATTGACCATCACTCCAAGAAACAAGATGGCCACCACAAGGTGGCTGGCAGGGGCGGGCAGTTGTGGGCAGTTGGCGGTGACCAGGCCAGCAGAGGAGGGCAGTTGGGGGAGACCAGGCCAGCAAGGGAGGGAAGTTGGGAGAGACAAGGCCAGCAGGGGAGGGTAGTGGTGGGGGGACCAGGCCTGCAAGGGAGGGCGGTTGGGGGGTACCCAGGCCTGCAGGAGAGGGCAGTTGGGGGAGACTAGGTCAGCAGGGGAGGGAAGTTGGGGGGGACCCAGGCCTGCAAAGGAGGGCAGTGGGGGGGGCAGGCCTGCAGGGGAGGGCAGTTAGGGGTAACCAGGCCAGCAGGGGAGGGCAGTTGCGGGGGAACAGGCCTACAGGGGAGGGCAGTTGGGGTGGACCAGGCCTGCAGGGAGGGAAGTTGTGGGTGATCAGGCCAGGAGGGAGGGCAGTTAGGGGTGACTGGGCTGGCTTAGGAGGGCAGTTGGGGGAGACCAGCTCTGCAGAGGAGGGCAGTTGTGGGCAATCAGGCCAGCAGGGAGGGCAGTTAGGGGTGATTGGGCCAGCAGAGGAGGGCAGTTGGGAGAGACCAGGCCAGCAGGGGAGGGCAGTTGGGGGGGACCAGGCCTACAGGGGAGGGCTGTCAGGGGTGACCAGGCCAGCAGGCAAGGGCAGTTGTGGGCAACCAGGCCTGCAGGACAGAACAGTTAGGAGTGACCAGACTGGCAGGGGAGGGCAGTTAGGGGTGACCAGGCTGGCAGGGGAGGGCAGTTAGGGGCAATTGAGCCAGCCAGGGAGCAGTTAGGCATCGATCAGGTTGGCAGGCAGAAGTGGTTAGGGGCAATCAGGCAGAGGCAGGTGAGCAGTTGGGAGCCAGCAGTCCTGGATTATGAGAGGGATGTCCAACTGCCTGTTTAGGCCTGATCCCACCAGGCGGTTGGACACCCCTCAAGGGGCCCCAGATTGGAGAGGGTGCAGGCTGGGCTGAAGGACACCCCCCCCAGTGCATGAATTTCATGCACCGGGTCTCTAGTCTTTAATAAAAAAAAGCCTAAAAGTTTTCCTTAATAAGAATGTAAGATTACATACAGATATCTGAAAATTTCACATCTTTTGTGTTATATTTCAGGACTTAATCATTGAAGATTATATGAGGAAAAATCTGGTGGTAGGTAAAGAAAAAGCTATGTTAATAAAGGCTTATATTTGATGATTCAGAGACTGAGATTATTATATACAAGGGGCCCAGTGCACGAATTTTTGCACCTTGAAAGGGACTGTGGGCCACGAGGCTGCCATGGGCACAGGGGTGGGTGGGTCTTGACCCATTCTCCACGTCCCCATCTGGCCCCTCCCACCACGGCCCCCAGTCCCCTGTCTGTCAGAAGCCCGGCTCCTGCCACCAGCACCTTCAGCAGGTGTGAGCAGCAGCTGCTGCCTCAATTGCCCCTCGGGAGCAGTGGGAGGTGGATAAGCCCTCAGGGGCAGTCAGGGCCAGCAGCTGCCGCTTGCACCCACTGACAACACTGAGTGATTGGGACCGGCACTGGTTGCTGGCAGCAGTGCAAGTGTTGGGTGGGACTGAAGCATGTGGGAGTAAAGAATTTTCAGTAAACACCAGAGGCTCGCCCCGATGACAGGGACCAGTGCCTCACCTTGGTCTGGCACACCCGCTCATCTACTCCACCATCCCACCACGGCCAATGCGCGCCATGTTCTGCACTCTGACACCTACCACTGATGCCCGCCATGTTCCATGCACACCCCCTGGTGGTCAGCACACGTCATAGCGACCAGTTATTCAGTTGTTTGGTTGTTCAGTTGTTCTGCCGTTTGGTCTCTTTGCATATTAGGGTTTTATATATATAGATAATCAATTGTATTCTTTTAAATAGACTTTGCTTTAAATAGCTAATCGTGAGGAGAAACCAAGATGGCGGCATAGGTAAGCACCTAAACTGCTGCCTCGCACAACAATTTCAAAACTACAACTAAAAGACAGAACTGACACCATCCAGAACCACAGGAAAGCTGGCTGAGTGAAAATTCTACAATTAGAAGGAAAGAGAAAAGCTCACAGAGAATTGGAGGTACGGCAAAGGGTCTTTGTGCGTGCACAGAGGAAGGGTGGCTGAGAGCCTGGCTGACTTTCTCTGGTGGAAGGGGGAAGGAAGCCCCCAACAGCACTGAACCCCAGTTCTGACTGCACTGAACCCCAGTCCCAGGCGAAACCCCGTGGACCCAGACTCATACAGGGGGCGTCTGGACTGTCAGGTAGAGAGAAAGGCACCCGGAGACTCGGAGACCCGGGGGAGACCCGGGGGAGCCCCGGTGGGCAGGGGTCTGGAGACGTGCATGCCAGTGTGCACAAAGGCTGCGGAGGTTGCCACAGGTTTTCTCTAGCAAAAGGGAGTCGGAAGCACCTGACTGCACTGAACCCCAGTTCTGACTGCACTGAACCCCAGTTCCAGGTGAGCCGCTGGGGACCCATGCTCTTACTGGGAGGAATCTGGACTCTCAGGCAGAGACTCGGGAGCCGGGGAAGGCAGAGGTCTGAAGGCGCGCACGTGCCAGTGTACACAAAGGCTGCGAAGTTGCCACAGGCTTTCCCTAGTGGAAGGGAGTCAGAAGCTCCTGACTGCACTGAGGCCCAGTTCTGACTGCACTGAACCCCAGTTCCAGGCGAGCCCCTGGGGACCCACGCTCTTGTGGGGGAAATCTGGACTCTCGGGCGGAGACTCGGGAGCCGGGGAAGGCAGAGGTCTAAATGTGCGCGCACGCGCGCAAGGGCAAGGCTGACTGGAAGCCAAGACTGTCTGCTCCGCCCTGAGACTCCACCCCATCCAAACTGAGCACAGAGGCTATTGCAATTTGGCAAGTCTAATCCTATAAGGCTGTCTCCAGCACCGAACTTCTCCCAGTGTAGACACAGCTGATCCTTACAGCCAACTGGCCTGGAGGTCAATTCCTCCCAGTGATACCAACAACAATCAAGACTTAACTACACCAAGGCTGTACACACTGTCCACAAAGGGGTGCACCAAGAGTGTCCACCTCAGGTTAACTGGGGAGGCAGACCCACTGGGCCATACAGGAAACCTAACACACAAATCTACCCTACCAACTCAGGGAAGCAGCGAAAATGTGGCGTCAAAGAAACAGATCACAAACGAAAGAAATGGAGGAAAACAAACGACTGGATATAGAATTCAAAACCACAGTTATAAGGCTTTTCAAGAATATCCTAGAAAAGGCCGATAAATATAATGAGACCCTTGAAGATATGAAAAAGGACCAACTAGAAATTAAACATACACTGACTGAAATAAAAAATATTATACAGAGACCCAACAACAGATTAGAGGAACACAAGAATCAAATCAAAGAATTGAAATACAAAGAAGCAAAAAACACTCAACCGAAAAAGCAAAAAGAAAAGAAAATCCAAAAAGTTGAAGATAGTGTAAGAAGACTCTGGGACAACTTCAAGCAAACCAACATCAGAATTATGGGGGTGCCAGAAGAAGAGAGAGAGCAAGATACTGAAAACCTATTTGAAGAAATAATGACTGAAAACTTCCCCCACCTGGTGAAAGAAATAGACTTACAAGTCCAGGAAGCGCACAGAACCCCAAACAAAAGGAATCCAAAGAGGACCACACCAAGACACATCATAATTAAAATGCCAAGAGCAAAAGACAAAGAGAGAATATTAAAAGCAGCAAGAGAAAAACAGTTAATTACCTACAAGGGAGCACCCATATGATTGTCAGCTGATTTCTCAACAGAAACTATGCAGGCCAGACGGGAGTGGCAAGAAATTTTCAAAGTGATGAATAGCAAGAACCTACCACCAAGATAACTCTACCCAGCAAAGCTATCATTCAGAATTGAAGGTCAGATAAAGAGCTTCACAGATAAGAAAAAGCTAAAGGAGTTCATCACTGCCAAACCAGTATTATATGAAATGCTGAAAGGTATTCTTAAAGAAGAGGAAGAAGAAAAAAGTAAAGATAAAAATCATGAACAACAAATACATATCTATCAACAAGTGAACCTAAAAATCAAGTGAATTAAAAACCTGAGGAACAGAATAAACTGGTGAATATAATAGAATCAGGGGCATAGAAAGGGAGTGGACTGATAATTCTCAGTGGGAAAGGGGTATGGGGGGTTCAGGAAGAGACTGGACAAAAATCATACGCCTATGGATGAGGACAGTGTGGGGGGAGGTAAGGGCAGAAGGTGGGGTGGGAACCAGGTGGAGGGGAGCTATGGGGGGAAAAAGGAGAAACAATTGTAATAATCTGAATAAAGATTTATTTAAAAATAAATAAATAAATAAATAAATAAATAAATAAATAAATAAATAAATAAATAATAAAAATAAAAAAGGCCACATCTGACCACTTTATATACTAAAAAAAATAATAATAATAAATAAATAAGTAAATAAATAGCTAATCGTTTCCCAAGTGACCCATTTTAATTTTACTCAAAGTATCATCCTATATAATAAAAGGCTCACATGCAAATTGACTGAATGGTGGAATGACTGGTCACTATGACTTGCACTGTCCACCAGGGGGCAGATGCTCAATGCAGGAGCTGCCCCCTGGTGGTCAGTGCACTCCCACAGGGGGAGGTCTGCTCAGCCAGAAGCCAGGTTCACAGCTGGCAAGGGCAGTGGCGGTGGCGGGATCCTCTCCCGCCTCCGAGGCAGCGCTAAGGAGCAGCAAGCCAAGTGGTAAGGAGTAGTGAGCAGGAGGGTGGTAAGGAGCGAGGGATCTCGGACTGCAAGAGGAATGTCTAACTGCCAGCTTAGGCCTGCTCCCTGCCATCAGTCGGACATCCCCAAGGGCTCCGGGACTGTGAGAGGGCACAGGCTGGGCTGAGGCAGCCCCTCCTCCCCCCTGCCGAGTGCATAAATTTCATGCACCGGGCCTCTAGTCAAATTATAAAGTAAAAACTAGATTTTGAAACCAAAGACTGTTTTGAAGTTATTTGTATATTTTATAAAATGTTACATTATTAACTCTATGTATTCATCCTCTGAATCCATTTTTTAAATATTTTATTGATTTTTTTTACAGAGAGGAAGGGAGAGGGAGAGAGAGTTAGAAACATCGATGAGAGAGAAACATCGATCAGCTGCCTCCTGCACACCCCCTACTGGGGATGTGCCCGTAACCAAGGTACATGTCCTTGACCAGAATCGAACCTGGGACCCTTCAGTCTGCAGGCCGATGCTCTATCCACTGAGCCAAATCAGTTAGGGCTCCATTTTTGTGTAGGATATCCACCTTCATGAGATGGTTTCTCCTTTTATGTTTAAAAAGTCATGCGCTCAACAATCTGAAAAATAATCATTTAATATTTACTTGTATCAATAATTTAACTACTTAAAGAGTTAAAACTCACCTAGAAACATTATAAATCAAACCCTAGAAACTCATATGTGCAAGAAATTTTGCAATACATTATTTTCTTTAAATTAAATTAAATCTGAATCCTAGCAACCATTCCACCATTATCAAATGTTTTTGATAAAACATTTCATTTCAGTCATTTGGGAAGTAGTTTAAGGATCTGGCTGGAGGGATGGTTATATGATTATCAAACATTCTGAAAAGGACCTCAAATCTACATGGTCAGGCTTATGTAATCATTATCAAGATCCACAGGACCTCTGAAAAAAAAAAGTTAAAAATCAAGCAAGGGTTGAAGAAAAGGAAGAAGGGAGGAAGAAAGGAATTAAGGAAGAAGGGAAGAAGAAAAGGAAGAATGGGAAAAGGAAGGAAGATAGAAAAAAAGTAGTAAATTTACATGCAAAATATAAGTACCAGGCAATACTACTTCAAATATCTTTAAGAAAAAATATAGTTAACTGAATTTCAATTTTAAACATTTTTTTAAATTTTAAAGAATCAGCAAGTAACTTGTTTTACTTATTGGCATCAATTGCATGGAAGAAAAATATATTGTTTTTCTGTGAATTCCAATTTTAACTTTTCACAAATACACTATTCATTTTAGTTAAAAAACTAAATAGCTAGGCAAATACATGAGGTTATAATTAAGGTCTGTTTTATGTTCTATATACAAAAATGTCTTGATTAAAACAATTTAGCTCATATACAGGATCCGAGACAACTTCTTGACTATACTGGTAATGGTTTTATTGCATTCTCCAAGTCTACTGAGACATGGATACAGTGTAATTAAAGTCAATCAAGGCTAAGGAATGCCATATAGTAAATTCATCATTCTATATTGGCTTCAGAAGTATTGATATGTGAAGTGTTCCCCATTCATAAAAGGAAAGAGCTAAAAGTAAAATATATACACTTAAGAGCAGAAGAGGACTACAGAAGCCATTTCCCTGAACTTCTCCTCTAATTAAACAGATATTATTTTAGGAAAACTTGAACACAGCAATACTTAATAGGCTTTATCATTAAGTCTAATTCTCATATATATTCTAATATCTTAATAGGGGCCATGTTTTATCTATTTTTATTTTATTTCTTATATATATCATCTAACAAAGTATAGGATGGCAGAAGCCCTAATTATACATTTATTTCCATATATTAGGAAATATTCATTTTTTAAAGTATTTTTTTAGCCCAGCCGCTGTGGCTCAGTGATTGAGCATCAAGCTATGAACCAGGAGGTCACAGTTCAGTTCCCAATGAGGGCACATGCCCAGGTTTCCTGTTCTATCCTCAGTAGAGGGCATGCAGGAGCCAGCATTCAATGATTCTTTCTCATCATTGCTGTTTCTATCTCTCCCTCTCCCTTCCTCTCTGAAATCAATAAAAATATATTAAAAATACGTTTTTATTCATTTAAGAAAGAGAGGAAGAAAGAGAAACATCAATCGTTTCCTGCCCACCCCCTACTGGGGACTGAACCCAAAACCCAGGCATGTGCCCTGACCTGGAATCAAACTGGTAATCTCTTGGTACATGGGATGATGCTTAACCACACTGGCCAGAGCAGAAATGTTCACTTATTTTATTTTTTATTTTTATTGATTTCAGAGAGGAAGGAAGAGGGAAGGAGATAGAAACATCAATGATGAGAGAGAATCATTGATTGGCTGGCTGCCTCTTGCACATCCCCCATTGGGGGAATGCAACTTAGGCATGTGCCCTGACTGGGAATAGAACCATGACTTCCAGGTTCATAGGTCAATGCTCAACCACTGAGCCAGGCCTATCAGGCAGATATGTTCATTTTTTAGAGTTGATACATGATTAAATTTACCTAAATATCCCCTTGAGAATATCAAATAAGAGCTATCTTATAAAAACGATTTTTATTATTATTTAACATCATTTTCTTGAAGGAATATAAAATTTTAAAATACATATCAAGTGTACACTCAAGACAAAATTGAATAATTCCAATTAATTTAAAAACCAAGTGAGAGGAAATCATGTATGTAGTTAAAACGCAAGTGTTTCCATAGCTATCACACTCAATAGTAAAAGACTGAAAACATTTCCTCTAAGATGAAGCAGAAAAGAAGGATGCTCATTTTGCTATTTCTATTCAATACAGAAATGGAAGTCCTAGCCAGAGCAATTAGGCATTTGAATTAGAAAAGAAGTAAAATTGTCTCTGCAGACCTCATGATCTTATATATAGAAAACTTAAAGGATTCCACAGTAGAAATATAACAAAACAAAACAAAATTTGTTAGAACTTCTAAACAAGTTCAACAAAGTTGCAGGATACAAAATCATTACTCAAAAATCAGTTGCATTTCTATACATTAATATTGAACAATTTGAAAAGTAAATCAAGACAGCAATTTTATTTATAATAGCATCAAAAAGACAAAATACTAAGAAACACAACTAAATATGTAAAAGATTTTTACAATGAAAACTACAAAATGTTGAAAAAATTAATGATACTAAGAAATGAAAGCACATCCCATGTTTATGGATTAGAAGACATAATTGTAGACAGTGCCTGGGAAGGCACATGGGCATTATTTAATCATTGTCAGCTGAACCCAAGGCGACAGGCAAAGCCACACCCTGGGAACACACCTTGACAAAAGGGCAAGGGTGTTGTCAGCTTGACTTTCATTTCAGCTCGTGGTGTTGGGAAGTGTTTTTGATATCTAAATCCAGCCTAGTACCAGGAATGCTCAGGGCCTACTCAAGAATGATAATAATCTCCTTTTGTCTTGACCTTTTGGTGAAACTTCCTGGTATTTGGGATATAAAATAAATTCGCTGGATTGGCTCTGGGTCCCTGTCCCTGTCTCTCCGTCAGAAGAGGACGGTAGTCCCACCCGGTCCCAGCTTTTTCCTTCTATCTCTGCGTCTTGTCTCTTTCTTTTATTTCTCAATCCCCAGCCACCCCTACTCAGGAACTGGACCCGCTCTCTAGCCGCGCTGGATGCGGAAAGAGAGAAATACTTACACATACTATTGTTAATATACAAATACTACCCAAAGCAACCTGCAGATGAAAGTAATCTCTATCAAACTTCCCATGACATTTTATGTAGAAATAGAAACTTTCATCCTAAAATTTAGATGGAATCTCAAATAGACCATAGATAGCCAAATCAATCTTGGAAATGATCAAAGTTGACAGTCTCACACTTCTTGATTTTTAAATTATTATAAATCTACAATATTTAAAATAGTGTATAATTGGCATAAATACAGACATATAGATCAATAGGTTAAAATAAGAGCCTAGACATAAACCCTCACACATTGAATTTCATTTGAGTTTCCACAAGAGTCAAATGTGTCAACAAGAGTCAAATGTGTTAACATTGGTACTGAGACAATTCAATGGGAAAAGAACAGTGTTTTCAACAAATAGTATTGGGAAACTTGATATGGGCATGCAAAAGAATGTTAGCCCCTTACCTTATGAAATATACAAAATTAACTCAAAATTGTCAAATACCTAAATTTAAGAGATAAAACTATAACATTCTTATAAAAGAACATAAGGAGAAAGCTTCATGACATTGTATTGGGCAATGATTTTCTGGATATGCCACAAAAGCACAGGCAACAAAGAGAAAAAGATAGATTGCACTACATGAAAATTTGAAACTTAAGGACACAAGTAACTGAGTAAATTGACAACCTAAGAAATGGAAGAAAATATTTGAAAATTGTATATGTGATAAGGAGTGAATATGCAGAATATTTAAAGGACACCTACAACTTAACAACACCATAAAGAAAAGCCCTATTTAAAAATGCATATAGAACTTGAATAGCTATTTCTCCAAAGAAGATATACAGATAACCAAAAAGTCCATAAAAAGGTGCTCAATATGTCTAATCATTAGGTGAATTTATTAAAATTACAAAATGTTACACACACTCATTATGATAGTAAATATTAAAAAAAAAAACAACAGCAACAAAAAATAATAAGTGTTAGGGAATTATGTAGAGAAACTGGAACCCTCAGGATATGTTGGTGGGAATGTAAATGATGCAACCACTTTGAAACCATTAATTAAAACTTAATTATAATGTAATAGTAATTCTACTCTTGCATATATACACAAAAAAGTTAAAGCAGAAACTTGAATTTTTACATTCATGTTAATAACAGCATTATTCACAATAGCTAAAAGGTGGAAGTCACTAAAGTGTTAATTTTAAGAGTAACCTTAAAGCTACAGTTATCAAGAAGTTTGGTATTACAATTAAGACCAATATAAAGATTATTAGAACAGAATTGAGATTCTAAAAAGACACTGACACACATACATATAGGCAATTGGTTTTGAAAGAGATGCCAATGTAAATAATTCACTTGGTTAAAGGATGGCCTGTTCGACAAATGTAAGATTTTTGGCTTAAATGTTAGAGCTAAAACTGTAAAATTTCCATATGAAAACAAAAAGATTTATGCATCATGATTTAAGAACATATTTTTATGAGATAAAGAACCATGAACTACAAAAAAAATTAAATGACAAATTGTGGTTTTTAAATTGGATTTTAAAAAATTGGAAAAATAATTATACTTTATAGTAAACTATAAGAAATTAAAAATTCAACCACGGGTTGGGAGAAAGTATTTGTAGAACATAAATCTGGTTAAGAACATGGGTCCACAACATATAAAGAGCTTTTACAGTCTAGTAATAATATGACAATCACCTTGATGGAAAACATGAAAAGAAGATTTGAGAAGCTAATCTTTGAAAGAAGACTTATAAATAAAAAATATGCACATATACAGATGCACAACATCATCAATCATTAGGGAAATATAAACTTAATTATACAACACTGGTAAAATTAAAAAGACTGACAATTCAGCATCTCATTAATTGATAATGGGAATAAAAAATACATCTGCTTTGAAAAATATTTTGGCATTTTCTTATAATTTTTAATATACACCTCCCTAAACTCAACAACCCCAGTCCTTTTTATTTACCCAAGGTAAATGAAAATAATTGTCCGCAAAAGACTTGCATTCAAATATTCATAGCAGCTTTACACATAATACCCCTAAACAGAAACAACCAAAAAACCTATAAGAAAAGAATAAGAAAAACAAATCTGGAATACTTTGATATAAAAAAGACTAAAATACAGATAGACATAACAACAAATAAATCTCAAAATCATTATGCTAAGTGAATGAAACAAACTATAATACTATATACTTTTTAATTATATTTATATGACATTCTTGATAAGGCAAAATTATATAACATAATAGTGTTTTCCAGAAGCTAATATTTGGGGAAGGGGGTCGACTATGAGGGGGCACAAAGGAACTTATTAGCATGTTAGATATTTTCTGTATCATGATTATGGTTACATTAATCTAAACTCATTGAATTGGTGAATTTTACTCGTAAGTCAATTGTAAAGAAAACTGCTTAATTTACATATCTCACAATCATGGATAAATTAGAAAATCAAACTAGGAATAACAGTTTTTCCATGTCATTGTTTTGAAGCATAGACATTCTATTTCATTATTATAATTTTTCTATGCAATTATACTTATAACCCTTATAAAATAATGTTCATAAAATTATACTAATGGTAAAGTTTTTGTTTTATGGAGTAAAAATTTGAAAAAATACCAATGAAATTAAAAATTTAAAAAAAAATCGAAGAAACCAAGATGACAGCATAGGTAAACACCTAAACTGCTGCCACGCACAACAATTTCAAAACTACAACTAAAAGACAAAACGGACATCATCCAGAACCCACAGGAAGGCTGGCTGAGTGAAAATTCTACAACTAGAAGGAAAGAGAAAAGCACACTGAGACTCAGAGGAGATTCAGAAGGTAGAGGTATGGAGGTGCACACGTGGAGAGGGCTGGCAACTGAGTACGCAGATGGCTTTCTCAATCGGGAGGGAGAAAAAAGCTCCTGACAGCTCTGAACTCCAGTTCTGGGTGAGACGCTGGGGACCCAGACTCATTCGGGGAGAAACTGGACTGTCTGGCAGCGGGCGAAACTCGAGGATGGCTTTCTCTCAGAGGTGCTTGCAGCAATTACCACGGGACACTGAGACACAGGGGCCTCTTAGGGCAGGGCTGATGGGAAGCCATTGCTGTCTGCTCTGCCCTGAGACTCCGCCCCATCCAAGATGAGCACAGAGGCTTTTGCAAGTCTTGTCTCTTAAGGTTGTCTCCAGCACAGAAGTTCTCCCAGCATAGACACAGCTGATCCTCACAGCCAGTTGGCCTGGAGGTCAAATCCTCCCAGTGATACCAACAACAATCAAGACTTAACTACAACAAGACTGTGCACACAGCCCACAAAGGGGTGCACCAAGAGTGTCCACCTCAAGTAACTGGGGAGGCTGAGCCACCAAGCCCTATAGGACACCTAACGCACAAAGCCACTCTATCAACTCAGGGAAGCAACCAAAATGCAGAGACAAAGAAACAGGTCACAAAAGAAAGAAATAGAGGAAAGCAAACGACTGGATACAGAGTTCAAAACCACAGTTATAAGGTTTTTCAAGAATTTTCTAGAAAAGGCCAATAAATTTAGTGAGACCCTCGAGGATATGAAAAAGGACCAACCAGAAATTAAGCATACACTGACTGAAATAAAAAATAATATACAGAGATCCAACAGCAGACTAGAGATCAAAAGAATCAAGTCTAAGATTTGAAATACAAAGAAGCAAAAAAAAAAAAAAAAAAAAAAACAAAAAAAAAACAAAAAAAAAATACAACTGGAAAAGAAAAAAGAAAAATAATCCAAAAATATGAAGATAGTGTAAGGAGCCTCTGGGACAACTTCAAGCGTACCAACATCCGAATTATGGGGGTGCCAGAAGAAGAGAGAAAGCAAGATACTGTAAACCTATATGAAGAAATAATGACAGAAAACTTCCCCTACCTGGTGAAAGAAATAGACTTACAAGTCCAGGAAGCGCACAGAACCCCAAACAAAAGGAACCCAAAGAGGACCACACCAAGACACATCATAATTAAAATGCCAAGAGCAAAAGACAAAGAGAGAATATTAAAAGCAGCAAGAGAAAAACAGTTAGTTACCTACAAGGGAGCACTCAGATGATTCTCAGCTGATTTCTCAACAGAAACTATGCAGGCCAGAAGAAAGTGGCAAGAAATATTCAAAGTGATGAATAGCAAAAACCTACAACCAAGATTATGCTACCCAGCAAAGCTATCATTCAGAATTGAAGATCAGATAAAGAGCTTCACAGATAAGAAAAAGCTAAAGGAGTTCATCACTGCCAAACCAGTATTATATAAAATGCTGAAAGGTATTCTTTAAGAAGAGGAAGAAGAAGAAAAAGGTAAAGATAAAAATTATGAACAACAACTACATATCTATCAACAAGTGAATCTAAAAATCAAGTGAATAAAAAATCTGATGAACAGAATAAACTGGTGAATATAATAGAATCAGGGGCACAGAAAGGGAGTGGACTGACAATTCTAGGGGGAAAGGGGTGTACGGTGTGTAGGAAGAGACTGGACAAAAATCGTACACCTATGGATGAGGACAGTGTGGGGGATAACGGCAGAGGGTGTGGTGGGAACCGGGTGGAGAGGCGCTATGGGGGGAAAAAAGAGGAACAATTGTAATAATCTGAACAACAAAGATTTATTAAAAACAAATAAATAAATAAAAATTAAGAAAAATCCTTTTTAAAATACGTAGAGGAAGAAATTGAAATAATGTGAAAAAATAGATTTATTTTATTAGAAACAAAAGTAAATTTTATTTAAATATTTATACCAAGTTATGGAAATCTTAACTTGCAATACAGACAAAGAGTAATAATACTAAGATACTAAAATATGAGTTTAAGAAATTTGGCTATTTTATTGTACAGTTTAAAGATTTGAAATTAAAGCATTTATTTTAGTATCACTATATATTGCTCCCAAATAAAGTATTCTAATCATGTTATTAACAAAATCCAATCCAAGTCTAGAAGTAATGACATTTTCATGAACTTCTAGGTTTTCCCAAATGCTTCTAGTACGGCATATCATTAGTTATAAAATATGGTATCACATTTGAATAACTGAGGTACATTTGGATAAGCAGTATTTGACTTCAAAGCAATTTTCTAAGGAAGTTGTAAAATTTTTTTTGGAAAAAGCTGCCTTTCCTAAGATTAAACATGTTGTGTGATGCTGTCATGAGAATTTTAATATTCTCTACCATAGATGTTTCATCATTGATTGAGCAAAGTCAGGGCATGGTAATAACTTCTCCTTATTTGCATAACTTGAATACACCTAAAGTCACCAACCAGGCAAGTCCCCCTAGTTTTGCCAAACTTCTTCATTTATTCCTCGTGTTTATTGGAACTACTTTCAGAAGGAAGAATTCATTAGCATTTATATTGCTGTGATTTTTATCAACATTTAAAATGTCTATCCAGACCTTTTAGTATGAGAACTATGCAAGACAAGCAGGTACATATGCCATTCAAAAAAAAAAAATTGATAATACTGTAAAAGAAGATAGGTGTATGGCTAGAATTTCCATTACCTATAAAAAAGGGAGAATTTAATTAGAAAACAAAAATAATCAATGTTGCTTATTTCTTCATTCTCTTTATTTAACATTGTGTGAGAGAGAATGTGAATCCTTGTATAATGTGAGAATTGTCTAAAATTTGGTAAGATACCAATTAATATTAATCAAATAGTAGGTTTGGACAAAAATAAAAATTAGCCAATAAGTGGGAGAAACTTTGAGTCTTTTGAAGTAATAAGATAAGCAAGCATGTGCCACAAGACAGCAGAACGTGCTAACAAACAGGAGAGAATGAAGAGTGCAGCAGGGGCACAAAGGCAAGGAAGAATGCCTCTGAGTGAGTATTAGGGAAGGAATGGGCAGAAAGAGCCAGGGAAAGCTTTATGAATACAACCATCTGAATCTGGCCTTAAAGAAATTGCCACCTGCATGGGGCAACAGGGAAGAACATTAACTAGAATCCGGTCTATGCCAGAAAGAAGGACGCTTGGGGTGTGAACTCAAAAAAACTGTTTTCTCTCTTGTTCATTTTTCCTTTTCTTAAGAATCATTCGGCCTTCTTAGTAAGGCTCACTTAAATGTTTTTATTAATACTTTATTTGTAACATTTTAACCATTTGACGTTACTGAAAGAAATTAAAAACATTACTTAAAGAAAATTCAAAAATTATAGAAAAGAGAAAGGAAAGAACATATCAACCACATTAGCTCCACTGTCAGCTACTGTTACAGCTAATATATGTTTTCTTACTTTTTTCTATGCATTTGTTTATACAGGTGTAACTTTTATATTTTACTTTTTCTTTGAATACATATCAGATATACTTTCCCATAAAGAACTCCAAATAACAGGAAATATTTGGTCAAAATGAAATCATTACTTTTGGAATTAAAGAACAAAAGCTTATTTTCTGTGGATATAAAGGAAGAAACAAAAAGAAACAGAGGTCTTTGGAACTTGAATTTAACATTTTTATCTTTTTATTGCACCATTATATTTTGCCTATGTGTAGACAGAGCAATTTTGATATGAATATATATTTCAAAGAATTTTTATAATACTTTATTAATAAATGTGTAATTTTACCCACAAGTATACCTTCCTTTCAGGAGAGTTGAGTTGTATACGAATAAAGCAACTATGTTTCACCACAAACAGATTATCACATTTGCAAAGGCATTATCATAATTATGATGCTTTAAATAAATACACATTTTTAATGAAAGTTGCATCCAATTAACCCATTAAACATACAGCTTTATTATTAAAATCTCAGAAGAAATTTGAAGCCTAATTCATAATGCCTCCCAGAAGCCATTGCTTTGGCATTGAGTTGTGGTTCTGTAGATTTAGATGGAAAGTCAGTGATCATTAAATATTAAGTGTAGAATCCCTATTTCAACAGATGAGGAAGCTGAGGCCTAGAAAGCAGAATTTGTTCTGAAAAGCTGTTTGTTTGTTTTTTCTTTCACTGTCCAGGTATGTTTCTACTCTCTGACCCCAGTGACAGAGTCTCAATGAGTTCACTGTGGGAATAACTGTTCCAAAGAGGTGGAAATGGGGAGGAAGTTGGGAAACATAGTCATGAATAGTAACTAAGATTTAATTACCCATATTAAACAAAAATTATTCATTCCCAACCCCATTAATCTCCATTATTTATAGCAAGATGTCAAATCGTTTTTATTTCATCACAAGTTTTGATTAATTAATATTGGCTTCTGGGAACAGTATTTTAAGAAGGATTCTGAAAAAGTACCATGGCTACTTAGCTAAATTGTACTAAATAGAGGAGGAAATGATAAAATATTTCTTATCTGGCTAGATACAATTTTAAGAGGACAAACAAAACAATTTTAATATTGGGACATGCAATAAATCAATGTTGTTCTCCTGATAACTAATGTCTTAGTCATAAAAAAAAGATGGCATATATATATATATATTGCAGTTATTTGGGTCACGATATGTACATGAGGACATCAATAAAAATGTGAGTTTCAAATGAGATGAGATAATTTGACCAATTTTTCTGAAGCAATACACTATGAGGAGAAACAGCTGATCTCTGACTACAGACTTAGAAAGCATCATGGAAGATAGTGGTGGTAGAGAGGGATACCTAGGTTTAACAATTAGTCTTTGAGACTGTCCTACATGTTCAACTTATGTTCAATTCACAAAAGTAAAGAATAGGAAGGAGAATATATTCAAATGTAATTTGTCAAGTTCTCAGAAGTCCTTAAAAACAAACTCTTGTTTTTTTTTCAGATTGCTTTGATCATGATGTAAATATTATGGAAAAAAGAGGTTTAGGGTAACTCTTTGTGAGTTAGATATGAGTAGCTACTTCCTGGGCACAGTTAATCCTACATAATAAAAGGCTAATATGCAAATAGACTGAACATCGGAACAACAGAACAACCGGTAGCTATGATATGCACTGAACACCAAGGGGTGCGTGCAGAACATGGCGTGTGTTGGCCACAGCGGGATGGTGAGCAGGGACGCCAGACCAAGGTGGGGTACCGGTCACTGTCATCAGGGTGAGACCATGGTGGTTACTGAAAATTCTTTGCTACCACGTGCCAACCCCACTCATACCCACTGCCGGCACTGGAGCCACTGCTCACACCTGCTGCCGGCACCTAGTGCTGGCCCCGATCGCTTGGTGCTGTCAGCGGGTGCAAGTGGCGACTGCCAGCCTCGATCACCCCTCAGGGCTTCTCCACCTCCCCCTTCTCCTTAGGGGCGATTGGGCCTGGCAGCCGCCTATCACACCTGCTGATGGTGCCAGCCCCACTGGCACCCACTGCTGGCGCCGGCCCCAATCGCTCCATGGGTGCGAGCGGGGCCTACGCCATCAGTGCATGGGAGCAGCAGCAGTGGGAGCGGGGCTGCTGGCAGAGAGGGGACCAGGGGGTCGTGGCGGGAGAGGCTGGGTGGTGGCACAGAGGATGAGCCAAGACCCACCCCTGTGCTCACCACAGCCTCGTGGCCACCACAGCCTCGTGGCCCACAGTTGCTTTCAAGGTGCATGAATTCGTGCACTGGGCCCCTAGTTTATATATAAAGTGGGTGAAAATAATGTTAGAGTCAACTATACAGTGTGAGTTGGTTTGTATTTGAATAATGTTTTTCCCCTAGATTAGTCACATTAATTACTTTATTCTCTTTAGTTTATTTCTTTCATAATTTGTCTTATATTTAAAATAGAAATATTTTCTCTAGAGTCAAAATACAATCATCATAAAATATCATTTTCACTCTGGTAGTGAAACAGACTGTTTCAATAAGCCTTCCTTAGTACTAAGACCTATGTAGCTATTCTAAAGTTTTTTTTTTTTTCAAATTTAAATTTAAAGCACAGTTCTTGAAGAAGAACATATACAAACTGAATCTTTCTACAATGGCCAATGTCTTTAATATATTCTATTTGATACATATTCCAACAAGCTACCTTCACTTCTTTTGGATACTACTTCAGAAGAGGTGTCAACCATTACAGTATGCTAATAGTTTTAATGGTGTCTCTAATCCATTCCATATTTTCCAAAGATTCCCAAAATGCTTCCCATGTGAACATGAGGATTAGTATAATATTAGTACTTTTTTTATTTTATTTCCTCAAGATGAAATGAAAGCTCTGTACCTTGCAGACTTTGCAGCTGGCTCAGCCCTGTAGATAAATGACTCTTTTCTTGCCTGCCAACCTGTACATACTCATTAAGCTTAGAATCTGGAGCCAATTTAGTCCGTAAAAAAGAAAAAAGGTAAGTGAAGAAGGAAAAGGAGAAAAGTATGCCGTGAATAGGGTACAAAAATGCTGTCTTTGGCAGGCAAAGGAGTAAATGGAGCTCAGCTGCTAGAACAAAAGATATCATTCAAAGAGAAATTACTGTGCCTTTACCCTGGGTACACTTTGATGAGGATTTTTGCTTCTTAAATTGAGAAAAGGGAAAGAAAATATTGAGAAGCAGTTACTAATGCTAAGGCTAACGAATACATGCACTAACTAGCATGTACTTTACTGTGAGGAAATATTTCTTTTTAAAACGAATAAACAGAAGAAAATGAGGAAGTGGCACTAATTTCATAGAGTATTTAGAATTTTTGTTGTTGGATATATACATAAAAACATGCCTCTGATAATATGAGATGAGGGAAAACACATCAAAATTGAAGCTAGTGTTTATTTTATTTAATGGTGAATGTTTCTTTTTCCACAAGTGTGTGTGAAAGTACAAATATGAGATGATCAGAGCCCCATAGCAACCCTTGCCAATTTTAAAATCCTTGATGCATAAGAAAACATCTAGAAGCACATTTTTCTTAGTGATTATATGTATACTAGTGGCACAGTGCATGAAATTTGTGCACGGAGCAGGGGTGTCCCTCAACCCGGACTGCACCCTCTCCAATCTGGGACTCTTCGGGGAATGTCTGACTCACAATCTGGGACCATTGGTTCCTAACCACTCACCTGCCTGCCTGCTTGCCTGATTGCCCCTAACCACTTTGCCTGCTGGCCTGCTCGCCCCCAACTGCCCACCCCCCCGCCGGCCTGCTCGCCCCCAACTGCCCACCCCCATGCCGGCCTGCTTACCCCCAACTGTCCCCCCTGCTGGCCTGCTTGCCCCCAACTGCCCTCCCCTCCCCCGCCGGCCTGGTTACCCCCAACTGCCCTCCCCTCCTGGCCTGATAACTGCCCCTAACTGCCTCTGCCTCGGCCCCGCTACCATGGCTTTTTCTGGAAGGACATCCAGAAGGTCTCCCGGTCTAATTAGCATATTATCTTTTGTTAGTATAGATACTCTTCCAATCTGGTAGAGCAGGACATAAAAGGGGAGGGAGGAGAAGGGATGGATGGAAGAGAGAGAGTTATTTAAGGGAAATATATATTTTAAAAATGTATCCAAGGTAACTCATTCTTCCTTGGATATTAGCAGAGTCACTGATTATGGAATAATCAAATACATAGCAGAAATATAATTTTGCAGTAATTCTAAAGTTGACAATAGGGGAGAAAAGAGGAGAATTGTGTTTCTCGTGTCTTCTTACCTAAGCTACTTAATAGTAAATACTTGCTCTACAGAAATGCTAAAAGTCACTTATATTTTATCTTTTGAAAGATGTTTAAGGCTGGATAAATTATTGCTCTGTAAGGAAGGATTAAGTAGTGAGTAATGATTAGCTGGATGATTATCTTTTACTACAATAACCATACAATGTTCCCATAGGTGGGAAAAAATTAACCTAAATGCCCATATGAAGTATACTTAAGTGACCAATGTTTATTTGGGAAGAAGATGTTTTCCATGCTTAAGAGGGAGTGCCTCTCTGTGAAGCATTTCAAAAACCATGATTTACTCCTGACACCTTATACATATGCACCTGGAGAGTCAAGACAATGCACAGACAAAGCAAAACTTCATTAGTTTTATCTGGGTGAAGTCAGGAAAATGAAATGTGAAGTGTGGGTTCTAGGATTACATAAATTATAATATTAACACGAAAACTGGGCCAGGTACAAAAAACAAACAAACAGGATACAATAAAGGTTTGTGTAATTTGTGGTTCAAAAGGACACACCAACTGCATTCATTGACTACCTCTCATTCAGTTCTTTCTGAAATCTGAAGGATATGTTTAAGAAATATCTTAAATTTCTATCTTAACATTTATTGGTATAGATACATGTCAGTGCTTCTAACTGCTATATGGCACCCCATAGCATTCATTAACCACTTTTTATAGATCTACTTCCAGTTATCTGCACATCCTCACTAGCACAAAACAAACACCACAATGTTAATCTTTTTACATATCAATTTAAAGTCCTTTTCTTGTGTGTGTGTGTGTGAATTCCTTTCTGTTGGCAATATCAGACCCCCCAGTCCACAAGGTCAGTCTCTCCACACTCCACTCCTGTCCCCACAAGAGCAACTAGTTGGCTTCCCATTCCTGAGGGAAGCCCAATGGGAAACAAACCAATTTAAAAAGCAGCTGAGGAAATCCACACAAGCCACCTAGAAAAATCAATATAGTTCTTCATTCTTAATTACTTTGGCAAGATCCCATATTCTTAATGGTCCAACAAGAATCACCACACTTCAAGAAGGGAAACATATGTAATGTAGGAGAAAGACTGTGCAAATAAAAATAAAAAAGCCTTTTGATGCTTGATGAAACAAAAGACCTTTAAGAGGAAAACTTTAAAAACATTGTGATATGTAACTTCAGTATAATTTTGAGAAGATGAAAAGAATACTATGAGAAAAGTCTATTTAAAAATAAAAAACAGACCTTGAAAATTAGAAGTATGATTGTTAAAATAAATGCAATCAAAAGCATCACATGTTAAAGAAATATTCAAGAATACAGATCAAATAGAAAAAGAAACAAAGATGTAAATATATATTTAATATACATTCAAGGAATATAAAGATACATGTTTACCATGTTAGCAGTTTTAATGTTCAACAAATAGAAAATGCTGAAAGATAATGTGAAAGATTATATATTTTTTGCAATTAAGAATAGAAGATAGTGTCTTAGAATTGATAAAATGTACACATTTTATATTGAGAAGGTCTACAAGATTTGATAGACGGTTAAGGAAAATGTCATTCCTAAGATATCTAGATTAATACTTTAAATACTCAAAATAAAAAGGAATATTTCACACATATTTAAAAGAGTTTTCTTATGAAGAGCTTAGTTTTCTTCAGTCTGGCCACGTCAGGAAATAAGACACACACCAATGTGATAAAATTTCAGTGAGGC
This sequence comes from Plecotus auritus, assembly GCF_963455305.1. Lineage (NCBI taxonomy): Eukaryota > Metazoa > Chordata > Mammalia > Chiroptera > Vespertilionidae > Plecotus > Plecotus auritus. The sequence continues at coordinate 114,005,718 of NC_137774.1, read as the reverse complement.
AGACTTGGCTTCTCTAGTTTCTCACTGTAAATAGAAAGGAGTCAAAGAAGCTCAAGTCTGATGGTTGATGAGTGTGGTAAGATGGTCAAAGAAAATAAACAAAGAATGGTAAGTAACTTTGAAAGGGTGGACCTAGAAAGGGCAGTGGGGAGATATAGAAGATGGTAAAAGGGGGGTAATTGGTGATGGAAGGAGACTTGACTTGTGGTGGTAAACACAATACAATATTCAGATGATGTATTATAGAATTGTAACCCTGAAACATACATGATTTTATTAACCAATGTCAACCCAACAAATTTAATTAAAACAAACAAACAAATAAATAAATTTTAAAACATGGGGGGGGGGAGAAAGAGTGGTCATAGAAAATGATGCCTTTAATATCCAATCAGTGTAAGTATTGTCTATATTTTTATTCATGTGTGACATTATGTTAATTTTTAGTATGCATGCAGTCAAAATAGAATGTAGTTCATAAAAAGGGAAAATTATGGAAACTTTAAGGAAGTACTAAAGGAATATATATTTGGTGTTCTGGTCATTATTTGCCATATACTATAGATAACATAATAAACACCAATATAATAAAAATATTTCAACTTGGAGCTTCATATATATTATAGGTAAAATTTCATGGAAATAACCCTTAAGCAATTTTTTTCTTACTTTTTTATTCTATCCTTTTACAGTATTCTATTTCAAAGTGAAGAAGAAAACTAAATTTATGATTTCTTTCAGCAGACTTATTTTTCTTAGCCCAGATTGTTTTACTTATAGAAAGTTTCAGTAAAAAACATAACAGATGTCATTTCACCATAAAAAATAAGTATTTAAATGATAAGATGTTATATATCTTAGGAATGAAATATTTTTATAACTTAAGCAAAACCCTAAGAATACCACAATAATAAAAAACAAAGTATCCTACCTATTGCCTAGCACTGGCTAAATCAATTGCTCAAAATAAAAATGGAGCAACAACAGGAAGATAAAATCTGGATTTTTCCATTCTTTTACCCAATTTTTATCATGAATATAATATCAACAGTGAAGAATATATGGTTTTTCAAAGAAGCCTTAAGCAACAGTCTAGGTCCTGAATATATTCCAGTAGTCTTAACAACGAAACCAGGACTATTTTTGAACAAAATTCATGTTAGTGAGTCAAGTTTCAACTTTCAAAGTAAAAACAACTCATTGTTACTTATTTTTGAATACTGGAAAAAAAAAGATTAAAGGAAGTTTGACTCTGATATCCCATAGATAGCTTTCTCTTTTTGGGTGGGCTTTTTTTTTTTTTTTTTTACTATGACAAACGCTATCACTACACTTGCCCAATCCTGGACACCTATATGTTCAGATAAAAATGAGGCAAGATCATAAAGTTTCTGGAGATGTATCAGAATTGCTTGCTACTCTCAGATAATTCAATCCATCTGGAGTAAAAATATATCAATGCAAATTCACACAGCCCATGAGTTTCCTGTTTTATATGTTATGCCAAAGCAAAGTTCAGTATGCTGGCCTTCCATGTGAAGAGGAATTGTCTTATCTGCCCACAGTAAATATAATCTCACAGGACATCTTTCAAGTAAACCAAACTAAGCAGATATGGAGCCTGGTATTTCTTTTGGATTCCAAGTCTCATTATATTTGTTTTGAGCTAAGGGAATATGAGGAAGTTCTTGTTTTCATGAATGGCTAAAGTTAATGTATTTATGTTCTGTCTTTTTTATATGAACCATCTTTGAAGCAATGTTGATTTAAACAACCATTTTTTTCCTTTTATTTTTCATCAACCGTTTAAATATTATCTATCTTATGTAGTTTTGCTTATTGTTTGCAGAGTTATTAATAGTTTTGTTTTTTGCTGAAATTGTTCTTTATATAATCAGGAATAATAAACATGAATAAATCATGTGTCATTCTTTGAGGATAAGAAATTGTATCGGCCTGTAAAGAGTTTATGATTTAGCTGCAGAGACCGGCCAGACACCCGATGAAAAACATAAGGAAGCAAATCCTACAGGGAAAATGAATGGTTGGGGCGAAATGGTCTATGAAGTCTGAGAAAATTATCCCCCCCATTGAAGCATTCAGGGAGGCTTCCTCTAGAGATTAGTATTTGAAGTTGTCCTTAAATTGGACTGGGCAATATGAATTGCTCAAAAATAATCTCTAAGACAAAGATTTGCATGGTGTGCTGATGAGGCCAAAACTAGAGGGTTTGTGAATGATAATTGGGAACAAAACGTGAGTATTAATGAGGCTGACTTCTAAAGAGTCTTGGGAAACTTTGGAGGGAAAAAGACAAATAATAAAGATATGTTAACATATATAGTTCAAAATACTTCTTTAGTCCTACTTGATTAAGCATAAAATGACACATTTTATTTAAGAAATAGGCATTTTGTGTCTTATGTGTCTGAGGTTTTTATGTTTATTGAATAATACCTTAATTTTATAATGATAAATTTTAAGTGACATTTTTAATAAAAATACTTTTATTCTATGGAAAATTCATTCTATTCTATTAAAGAGCCATTCACATTCATTATTATTATAAACCAAAGCACCTTTCTGGTTTGTTATGAGATTAAAAGAAATGCATTCATATTTTTTTTTTATTTTTTTGCTTTACTTTTAAGTTTAAAATAAAACATACATATTTCAATGTCATTTTATAAAAAAATTGGAAAAATCTAAATAGTTCATCCTAATTGTAAATATAATAATGAAAATTTATTTTTAAAGTATTAACTATTTCAAAATGTAAGCACAATATAACAAGTTAGAAATGTATATGAGAGGCTTAAAATTAAGAGGCAAATTTCTAGCTTTTTAGATGGTTTTTACTTTTCAGTAATATTCTTCCTAAGTAAATTTTTCTAAATTCTACTTATTAAAAATATAAACACTTTTTTTAAACAATTAAACAGCTATCTGTTGAGGTTTGATATGTGCAAGTTTTAAGAAGAGGATAGAAAATTAATGACAAATAAATTAGTAAAGACAAAGAGCAGCTACTAGAAAATTTGGGATCAAGATAACTACAAAAGTTGCAGGGCAAAGAAAAGTATCTGACAATATATTTATAAATTAATTTTGAGTTTGTAAAATTCTGTCAGTTATGGCGTCTTGCTAAATGGACAAATGGAAATACAATTATGGGTTTTGTATTCAAATTTAATTTATTAATAATGATGAAAATGTTATGATAATGCTAATAGTGTTGAAGTTAATAAGGATTTGTCACTGTAAAACATTTCCCATTCTCCTAAAATTTTTGGAAACTGTATCTTATTTGTAAAAGGAAATATTTTAAAGTTCTATCTAGACCAGAAAGGAAAATCAGATAGATAGGTGGGAGGAGGGAGTAAAAATTGAGTACCAAGTGTGTACCATGCTCATTATATCTATTATTTAATTTAATTCACTCAACAACAGTACAAGGTTACTGAAGCAACTTCATGTCAGGGTATTTGCCCAAATTCACACATCTGGGTGTGAACAAAGTAAAGAATGAAACTCATCTGCTTGACCTTAATATCCATACCAGTTCTTCCAGATGTTACCTTGGCTTGTAAACAGAGCATTCGCTGACGATGATTTTAATACAGTAATGTTGATTATAAAGTTAATCTGTAAATTTGAAACATAGACTGAGGCAAAGACTGTAATTTTCATATCCAATATTAAATTTTTCCATCTCACCTACAAAGATAAAACAGATTTCATCGGGGGAATGCATCTGCATTTGCTACTTTCCCTTAATTATCAGAGTATTCACGTAACACAATTCATGAATATAAGTGGAAGTCATTGATTATAATTTTGATGATAGCTCCTTAAAAACTGTGAGTAAAGGAATGGGGGATGGTAAACTTCCAGGTGTGTGACATTTTGCACCTTGGCCTTTCTTCTTGCTGCCAAGAAAACTGATGCAATGCCCAGAAGTGGGAAACCATCTTAGAACCATAAGTCAGTTTCACAAGTTAAGAATAAGTGATTAAAACATCAAAGGATCCTAAATCCTCAACAGCATTATAGAGTCACCTCACCAATTCTAGACTACCTATTTCCAAACTTCTCATTACAAAACAAAATAATATATAACACATTAATTGTTCAAGCCAATATTTTTTCAGATTCTGTAATGTATGCTTAAAACAAACCCCTAAATTATGTGCCACTATGCTTAAAAAGATGCCTCTCAATCATTATGTCTATGTACTATAAAATATGCAGACAAAAGTAAAAAAAAATTCAAACAATTTTATCTCAATATCTAGAATTTTAATGTTATAAAAGACAGACGTAAGATTGGTTCTCTATCATATAATTAATCCTTGCTTCAGGTTTAAACTAACCCTAAAAAAGATAAAAACTATATTTAGGAAATTTAGTTAAATTAGTCATAATGATCAGAATATTACAGGGATAAAAAATATCTTGGTCCTGAATGATCTAATATATGCCATCATTTTACAGTGTCAATGAATCAGATAAAGCTGTTCATAGACACTGTGAAAAGTAAAATCTCAATCTTTTGCAATGAATGTTTATGGGAAATAAGAGTAAGCATGCTATAAAATTCCATGCCAACATATTACTATCTTTATATATAAAAGGCTAAGTATCCATCCTTCCCTCTGACCAGTAGCTATGACACGCAATGACCACCAGGGAGCAGATGCTTGATGTAGGAGCTGCCATGACTTGCACTGGTCATACTACCTAATAAAAGAGTAATATGCAAATTGACCATCACTCCAACACACAAGATGGCCGCCCCCATGCGGTCAAAGATGGCTGCCCCCTTATGAACACAAGATGGCCCACCACAAGATGGCTGGCAGGGGAGGGCAGTTGTGGGCAATCGGGTCAGCAGGGGACCACAGTTGGGGGAGACCCAGGCCTGCAGGGGAGGGCAGTTGGGGGAAACCAGGCCTGCAGGGGAGGGCAGTTGGGGGCGATCAGGCCTGCAGGGAAGGATAGTTGGGGAGGACCCAGGCCTGCAGGGGAGGGCAGTTAGGGGTGACCAGGCCTGCAGGGGAGGGCAGTTGGGGGTGACGAGGCCATTAGGGGAGGGCAGTTAGGGGTGACCAGGCCAGCAGGGGAGGGCAGTTAGGGAAAATTGGGCCAGCAGGGGAGCAGTTAGGCGTTGATCAAGCTGGCAGGGGAGTGGTTAGGGGGTGATCAGGCTGGCAGGCAGAAGCAGTTAGGGGTAATCAGGCAGGCAGGCAAGCGAGCGGTTGGGAGCCAGAAATCTGGATTGTGAGAGGGATGTCGAACAGGCAGTCAGACATCCCTCAAGGGGTCCCAGATTGGAGAGGGTGCAGGCTGCACTGAGGGACACCCCCCCGTGCACCAATTTCTGCACTGGGCCTCTAGTACTAGTATAAATAAGAATATCAAATAGCAAAAATTGTATAAATGCACCATTAATTTTGCATAATGTTTTTGCAATATTAACAGCATTTCTCATTTATATTCAATGATCAGATATAGAGGTATTTTGATCATTCTTTTGATAAATATATTAGGTATATTCCTATAGGTTTAAGGTACCTTTATCACACATAATTTAAATATTTTAATGTACATGCAAAGAAACTTAAAAAATTGTAACATCATTAAACTTGAAATAAAATATACCTTTAGAACAAACTCAATATATATTTTCTAGTTAACTAAAGTTTGAATACATAAAGTTTATATGCAAAATTACAGAGATTATTTTCATTGAGTTTTTACTGAGATACATGACAATATGTAGGATGTGATGTTACCATAGTAAAATATTTAGCTATCAGTTTTCAAAAATAAAATGTTCAAAATATTTTTGAATGTCTCAATTACTTTCGTTTTTTCTTTTTTTTTTTGCATTTTATTTTATTTTATTTTTAAATATATTTTATTGATTTTTTACAGAGAGGAAGGGAGAGGAATAGAGAGTTAGAAACATCGATGAGAGAGAAACATCGATCAGCCGCCTCCTGCACACCTCCTACTGGGGATGTGCCCACAACCAAGGTACATGCCCTTGACTGAAATCGAACCTGGGACCCTTTAGTCCGCAGGCTGACGCTCTATCCACTGAGCCGAACTGGTTTCGGCTGCATTTTATTTTTTTCTTTATTGATTAAGGTATTACATATGTGTCCTTATCCCCCCATTGCTCCCTACTCCCCCCCCCATGCACTTTAAATAATTATCATTTATATCCTATGAGAATGCACTCTCATAACATTTCCAAAAACACAGTCAGAAAAAGCATACTTTGGTATTAATATTTCCACTCAACAGATGCTATTCAACAAAAGGAATATATTTATAATATTTTATTCACCTTATAAGGTGAATTTAAAAAGAAGACATTTAATATAGTTTATTTGCATTTGCTCATAAAACTTGCATACAGTTTTTAACTTGTTAATTACAGCAGATTGAAAAAACTATCCCATTACCAAGGTCAGCCTATCATTCCTTCTTAAGGGTTATATGTGAAACCTTAAGGACCATTTTGAGAGAGAAATAAATGGTATGCCACTGAGTAGAAGAAAAAACTGAAAGGGAGATACACACTCTAACTTTGCTTAATTAATACATAGCATAAGACACTGTCTTCTTATAAACAAAACTAGAGGCCCAATGCACGAAATTCTTGCAAGGGGCTCGGCCCTCGTAGCCATGGCCAGAAGGACATCTGGAAGGATGTCTGGTTTAATTAGCATATTATGCTTTTATTATTATAGAAGATACTGTTTAAGGGAACTCATCTTCTATCATATTTGTGAAATATAGCTAAAGTATCCTAACATGTTCTTTCTCCAGTTTTATACAAACATTCCTGGTGAGATACCATGCAGTTAGCTGAATACCACTGATTATTTAATTATTTGTCTTTTTTTTTTAATTCTTTATTATTTGAAGTATTACATATATTATTATATATGTCACCTTTTTCCCCTATTGAGCTCTCCCTGGCCACCACCACCCCACTCCCTGCAGATGTCCTCACCCCCCTAGTGTCTGTGTCCATTGGTTATGCTTATATGCATGCATACAAGTTCTTTGGTTGATCTCTTACCTTTCCCCCTCCCCTGTCTTCCCTCTGAAGTTTGACGGTCTGTTAGATGCTTCTCTGTCTCTTAAATACTCTCATTTTTTCTCTTATTTATTATTACTTTAAGTATACCAGATGATTAAACTTAATGTTGTATTTAAAGTAAAATATTTTATGTAACATTAAATATGTTTTATTTGTCACATATCATAAACATATAGGGTTTAATGTGTATTTACTTAATACTTGCCTATATGAGGAAACAATTCTAGTTAATATAACATATATATCTCTATATGTATTTTTACCATAGATCAAACTTTAAAAATATCAATTTATGAAAAAAATAATGACTATGTTATTTGAAAAAAATACAATTATCAATTTATAGTATTTTCTATTCTTTAAGACTTAATCCATGCTGGGACTCTAATGAATATGAATTAATGATTATAAAACATAGTAATATTCAGCACAGTTGGATAAGTCTGATATTCTGTTCTTATAATAGATATATTTTAATAATATTAAAGTTGAGTTAATTGGCCAAAGCATAGAAGGTGGCTCACAGAATATTTACTAATATTCAAACTTAGGGAGATGACTCCTAACATAGCCATTTGAACTAGTAAAAAATAGAAGAGAACAAAACCTCCTAGATAATTTTTTAAGTTATTAGTTTATTAATCCTCTTATGAAAAATCTTCACAATTCACCACAGATAAAGTCACTGAAGAATCTTATTCCTTCTGTTGTGCAATCTTGTACTCACTTTTGGCCAGCACCAACATTGCCTTTACAGTCCCCGTTACTCTCTTCATTCTGTGTTCCTTTCCCTGTTTTGTTGAGGTCTTTTTCTTCTCTTACAGGCCATGTCTTGCAAGTCTGTTTTTGGGTTCATTTCTCTTTGCATAACCCAAGGATTCATAAATCATGCCAAAGCCAGTTGTTCCACCACCAAAATGGATTTCAAATCCAGACACAAAGAAGACATTTGGCATGGTCTTATACATTTTGGCTAGTATTTCCCAAATTTCTGTCTTAGGTACTGTTACCTTCCCAGGGTGAAGGATATTGGTGATCATTTGTTTCCGATGAAGTAGTAGCTCATGAACTTCCTGACCCAGCTAGTTTCTGTGTTGTTTATGATGGTGGACAATCTTCAATCAGCCAGAGAAAAAAGAGCGTGATTTTTTAAATTTCTTTTTTTCTTAACTGATTACGGGCAGATGATTGGAGGAGTATCAAACAGCACTGTAATATTTCCACAAGTGTGTTTATGTCACTTGACATAAATATCTTAAATCCCTCTAGAAAAGTATAAATATCTCCCTTTAAATTTACATTTGCATTTTCTCTGCTATTATTTTTAGCCAGAAATTTGATTAGGGTTAAGAATTTCAGTATTCCAGGAGGAATACTGGTTTTCTTTCAACACTGATGTTTATTATGTTCTTTCTGGATGACAATTCTATAAGTTTGATGTATTATCTTAATTTGTTTTGTAGGAGTTGATCAATTAACTTGAGAAAACTATATGTACTGTTGATTCAATCATATAACAAGCATAATTTAATATAAATGGTTCATAAGACATTGATTTTACCCAACTGCTCTGTAGAATTAGTGTCACTAAAGAAAGCAGCCAAGCTAAACTAACAATACTAAGCGTTTGTGCAATTTATCTCTTGCTATAATGAACAGAAAATGATATAATGACCACCAAGATTAATGATAAAACAAACATGCTAGTTACATTCATGCTCTATAAGACCAATTCACAATGTTACTTGGAAATCAATAAATTTAAAATTAACTGAAACATTAGGAGAGTAAAATCAGTAATAGCGGAAGTGGTAAGTTTTTCTGGAACATGTTATTGCTATAGGCTTTAAAAAATATATTCAAGATTTCATGTTATAATTTATTTAAATTTTATGGTAAGTTTAGTTTTAAGAGTTTTAACCTAAAATTATATGTTGTTCCAAGTAATTTATTCCTTGTCCCTAAACTGATGAAACTCCAGTGATTAGAGATGCTTCCTTTCTGCTAGTATGAATAAAGATATTTATCAACAGTAGTAATTCACAACCAATGTGGTATTATTCCAGTAATCTGGTTTGTTCTTCTTTCTAGTACTTCTCTCCAATTCATGATCTCTCATGAAATGGAAGGACGAGAGAGAGAGAGGAAGAGAGAGAGAGAGAGAGAGAGAGAGAGAGAGAGAGAGAGAGAGAGAGAGAAAGAGAGAGAGAGAGAGAGAGAGAGAAACACTGATGTGAGAGAGAAACATCAATCAGTTGCCTTCCATATGTACCCTGACCAGGATCAAACTCACAACCTTTTGGTTTATATGACAACTCTCTGACCAAATGAAACACCCAGCCAGAGCATGTTTAATAGTTTACTCCACTTTTCTGCTTTATAATATATAGAACCGCTAGTGTTTGTTAAATGAAGAGCTGTAATTTACTCAATGAAATCACATGCATGGGGTGGTACAGAGTATATGCAAAAGAAAAACTATTTTCTTTTCATGGTAAATATAATCTTCTAATAAAATATAAATATATTTATGGTATTTAACTAACACATCCATTATTTTCTTCAACAACGTATCAACTGTGACAAAATTGTAACAAAATATGAAGAATTCTTCGAAATACTAAATTTCTTGCTTTTTTGTAAGATATTTTTTCAGTTTTGTAGTTGATAATGTTCAAACATTAACTATATATAAGCATATATGGAGGCTGAAATAATTTTAAAAATACCTATAATTAGTAGGTGATCTAAAATCTTTTAAAAATGTAGACTATCAAACTATATATTGTTTAAAATATTTCACCCTGAGCAGTTTGGATCAGTGTTAGGTGGTTGGCCCATGGGCCAAAGGATCTTTGGTTTGATTCCTGGTCAAGGACATGTACCTCAGTTGCAGGTTTGATCTTTGGCCCTGGTTGGGGAGTGTCCAGGAGCAATCAGTGAATGTGTCTCTTTCTTGTTGATGTTTTTCTCTCCAGCGCCCCTTCCTCTCTCACAATGGGGGAAAAATATACTCAGGTGAGGATTTAAAAATAGGAAGTATTATTTCAATAAATTATTAGGAATTTGGAAATGAATCCAATAAATTAAAGTAATATTCATAGAATTAAACCCCGGGTAGAAAATCCATGACTGTTCATACCTTCACAATCATGGCAGTTTAATATCTTAAACTTCCTTCCTGAATTTCCATATCCTATTCTAAACTACACAAAATTTATATTTGTGTTCTTACACAGTTGTAATCTTGAAGACATAATTTAAGAGGCATTGAGAAACTTTTAAACTTATAATACTAAAATCCCAATCACACATAAAATTTCATGATACAGAAATCTTAATCATTTTCATTCTTCCTTAGAAGTAATTAGTTATCCTTATCAAAGTCAATAAAATATATTTATAATAAATGTTTATAGTTGTAAAATATTAATTATGTCCATATATAGTGATATGGACAATTGTACATATTTATTTTGTCTACTTGACCATGATTATCATGTTAGAAATACAACATGTAAATCATGGTCAACTAAGGAAGGAAAAAAATACGTACAATCCTATCTAATAAAAGAGTAATATGCAAATTAACCATCACTCCGCTATACCCACAAGCCACGCCCACCAGCCAATCAGGAGTGAGTATGCAGATTAACCCAACCAAGATGGCTGTGGCCACAGAGCGAGCAGGAGGCTAGAGTTTCCCGGGCAATGGAGGAAGCCAAGCTTTCTGCACACCCTGGCGGGCCCAGGCCTCCACTCAAGGCTACAAAGTTTCAATTATAGAAGATAAATAAATCCCAGATCCCAGGGCCTCCGCTTGGGTCGCCGGGGGCGTGGCCGGCCTGCAAACCACCACAGGCTCCTCACCCAGGACACCCCATGCCCCAAGGGAACCCCCGTCCTGATCCGGGACACCCTTCAGGGCAAACCAGCCAGCCCCCACCTGTGCACCAGGCCTCTATCCTCCTATCTAATAAAAGAGTAATATGCAAATTGACCATCACTCCAACACACAAGATGGCTGCCCCTATGTGGTCAAAGATGGATGCCCCCATGTGGACACAAGATGGCTGTCACAAGATGGCCAGCAGGGGAGGGCAGTTGGGAGGGACCAGGCCTGAAAGGGAGGGCAGTTGTGGACAATCAGGCCAGCAGGGGAGGGCATTTGGGGAGGGACCAGGCCTGCAGGGGAGGGAAGTTGGGGGGCAGGACCAGGCCTGCAGGGGAGGGCAGTTATGGGTGACCAGGCCTTTAGGGGAGGGCAGTTAGGGGCAATCAGGCTGGCAGGGGAGCAGTTAGGCATCAATCAGGCTGTCAGGGGAGTGGTTAGGGGGTGATCAGGCTGGCAGGCAGAAGTGGTTAAAGGCAATCAGGAAGGCAGACAGGTGAGCAGTTTGGAGCCAGCAGTCCTGGATTGTGAGAGGGATGTCCGACTGCCCGTTTAGGCCCAATCCTACTGGGATCTGGGATTGGGCCTAAACGGGCAGTCAGACATCCCTCGAGGGGTCCCATATTGGAGAGGGTCCAGGCTGGGCTGAGGGACACACACCCCCATGCACGAATTTCATGCACCAGGCCTCTAGTTAATCATAATACTGTATTAAAATTATATTTTAGGATATTTAGAAAGTTTTAATGAACACTAGGGGAGAAAGCAATTAATTCTCCTAGGGATGTGATGAAGCACAGAAAACTTTTCATAGAGGACTGAATATAAAGAACATATCCTAAAAAGCGTTTTTTTGTACTATATGAAGATGATACCTTCAATATCTGACACATTGGGCCAAAATATATGCAAAATGAACAGGAAGCAGTATTTGAGTAAGCAAAGTGTCTTTGGTTCAGGCTAAGTGCTGTGACATTCAATGTTAGACTTTAGTGTGTGTCTGTATTTACTTTGATATTTCATAGTAACCATGCCATGTAGTGCAACTGACATTCTGTTCCACATATTCTTTTCATTGTTTCTATAATTCTTGGAACAGATTGTCCTGAGAGATGGCTAATCTCTCCCACCGACCCCAACCTCCCATCATGCCACACTGGGATGGGAATACATTGGACAGAAATGGTTTAACTGGCATAGTGGAGCTTAAAAGAAAGCAAACAAAACAAAAGATTAGAGATCTGTGTTCACCCCTTTTTCTTTCTTTAATCTTGAGAGTGAGCTTACACACAACTATACTCTCTGCTCTGGCCCAATCCATCACACTTTATTTTACAGGGGTCTTCCTCCATAGTAGAGGCCTATAATGGTCCATTCACTTCCTTAACTCACCAGGCAAATTGGTCTAGTTTTGGGGTTCATAAAAATTCAATTTAGAAATGCCCTCACCACATATCCAAATATAAATTACATTGGTAATAGAATAATAATACTTATCTACTACATTTTAAAAAATAATTGAGTTAGAACTTAATATGGGAATGGCTAGGTTTTTTATTGGGATCTACAAAGCTCAACTTACAGCATCCCATATAGATATTTTAATTTTATAAAATCAATATGTAATAATGGACAGTCCACTGGAAAGAGATAGGGGCTAAAAAATAGAACACTGAATGAATTAATTTCATAAATCAAGCACTGATAAAATAATAACTTCAAAATGGACAAAATCCAGCCCACTACTTGTTTCCATAAATAAACTTTTATTAGAACACAGCCACATTCATTTATTTCTGTACTGTCTATAACTATGGTCATGCTGAAACAGAAAACTTGAGCAGTAGGAACATGCTGCATGTCTGTAAAGCCTAATATTTACTATCTCGCCTTTCACAGAAAAATTTTTCTGACCTTTGTCTTATTGATCATAAATTTTTAGAGAAAGAGGGAAACTGGCTTGTAATGAAATTATACTTTTGATACTGTACATTTTAAGTCTTTCTTTAGTTTGAATGTTTAGGTTTCTAAGAAGTTGAGCTAGTACTTATTTTATCATCTTCTGTAGGTTAGAACACAACCTATGAGTAGATTTAGTATTTCATTAAGGGGTAAGTAATCTCTTCTTTGATTCATATTGAGAAGAGGCTGATAATTAGAAAGGAAATGAAGATGCATAAAGTAAGCTTTATAGAGGTAGATAAAGAAATACACATTCTGGCTGGCGTGGCTCAGTGGTTGAGCATTGACCCATGAACCAGGAGGTCACTATGTGATTCCCCATCGGTCCATGCCCTGGTTGCAGACTGGACTCCCCATCTCCTCACATGGGGGCATGCAGGAAATAGCCAATCAATGGTTCTTTCTCATCATTAATTTTTTTTTCTCTCTCTCTCCCTCTCCCTTCTTCTCTGAAATCAATAAAAATATATTTTAAAAATAAATAACAAGAAATACCCGTTCCTTGTTGGGTTTCACCCTCTTGGGGTTTGTCTTTGTGAAGGTAGATGTATTGCTTCTGACTAGAAGGTGCTAAGATGGCATCCTTTGTATGAAGCAGACCAAGAGATAGGGTGCAATAGTGAGAGTTCAGATTACTATTAGGTCTATCTCATACTCATTATTCTTTTCCTATTATTCCCAGCATTTATAAATGTTTGTTTTTGTGGTCTGAGCTTATTTAATGTGTTTAATTGGCTATTTTCTAGAGTAATATTTGTAGGTTTTAAAACTAAATCCTATAATTTCAGTGGCTTAGCACAATAAAAATTTATTTCTAACTCTTAAAAGAGTTACCTATAGATGTTATAGTTGGCAGGCAGGTTTCCCTTATGTGTTTATTCAGAGACCAGGTTTTTTCCATTTTATGGTTTTTCTATCACATCACTCCATCTAGATGCCCAGAGACTATAGGAGAGAGGGGGATGGTTGGGAAATGTATCTCACTGGGTAGTTGCTTCACCTATATTATGGGAAGAGGGGGGGTGGTCCCTTAGCCTGGCCTATTCCCTCTCACAATCCGGACCCCTTGGGGGATGTCAGGCTGCCAGATTTGGCCCGATGTGGGAATCGGGCAGAAACTGGCAGTCCGACATCCCCCGAGTGATGTAGTAGTGCACAAAGTGACAGGCTGCCAGGGAGGAGCCCAAACCCTGGCTGGGTTCTGTGTCGCTCCTGTTCATTCCAACCCCACTGCGCCTGCCATTGCTGCTACTCAGCAGCACTTCTGCAGAGGTGGGAGAGGCTCACAACGCTGCAGCTGCGCCTGGCATCTGGTGCCCGTTGGTCAGCTCAGCAATGCTTCCTCGGTGGGGGTGCACTGACCCCCAGGAGGCAGCTTCTGTGTTGAGTGTATGCTCCCTGGTGGTCAGTGCATGCCATAGAGACCGGTCCACTGGTCGTTTGGTAGTTTGGTCGTTCGGTCGCTTAGGCTTTTATATATAGAGATGTGGTAGAGAATTCCCCAATTATGTAAAGATTTTCAACAAAAAATCATTAAAATGGTTTATTAATGACCTAGGGTTTGTTTCCCTAGAAGATTTTTATTATAATTATTTTCATTTTTCTACCATAATAAAATTTAAATCCTAATTTTTTTCAAAGTGAAAACTAAGGCTTTGAGAGTTCAGTGGTTTGCCAAAGTTGCATAGTCATTAAAGGAAGACACTTTGTTTTAATCCAGGTTACCCAACTCTTCACTTTATGTGTTGTCTATTATCCTATATTGTCTCCATAGAGTCAAGACAGGACATTTTATAAACTCATCAGTGTAGGTTGACATAATTTTTTCTTTGGTGTGTGTGTGTGTGTGTGTGTTAGAAAAGGAGGCAATTTGCTTTGGCTAGTCCAAAAATAAGTTGAAGGCCTTCAGCTACAATTCCCTAGAAGAAAGTGATCCAAATCTGATAGATTAATGCCTTTACTCTGTGTGACTGGGTCAGACGGAGTTAATTAAACACACTCAGGGCCCCCAAGCTAGAAAGTACTTTTGGATACAGTTCAGAGAAAAGTCCCTGAAACTAGCATGGAGCTGGCCCCAACTCTCTCATGTTGGCCAATACAAATATTGTTATTGGTCCTATTAATCAGTTACAGTTTTTGACTCTGTGACCTTCTAAAGGCAATATATTTCCACAATGGTATGTGAAGTATTTGATTCTACTTGTTCAAATGTATTTGATATTTATTTTTTCTAAGGCTTTTATACTACTTTGTAAACACAGTAAAAAAAAATAACCCAATATGGGTAATTTTACTACATCTTTCTTAAATGCTCATGACTCATTCAATTTCCACTTCATTTCCTATTTCTGGAAAACGGGAGAAAACACTGTCTCTAATATATTTCTATACTTACTTTTCCATAAATGGAACTTTGATTACTGACCTTTTGAGGACTTTTTTTGGTCCTAATAACATATTCTTTTACTGAAGCTAATGTTTCTACATTAACTTCAAGTTTTTTTTTGTTTTTGTTGTTTTTTTTTTATATATTCTAAGAACTTTGTATAATATTTATAATCCATTTTATAAAGCCTCTCAAACACTTTAAATAGATTTTCACATGTCAGAATTTAATTGTGAAAAAATTGACTAGATAATTTTTCCAACACAGCAGATCTTTGAGTGGCTTTTATTTCAGCACCGAGTGACCATTAAGGGACTATAAAAGCCATCCCACTAATTATATATCACTTTTTAGAAAGCATTTTAAAAGAGGGGCTGAAGGCTAGACCTAAAACAATGTTTGGCTACGTTAACTTGTGATTACCTATTTTGTTAGTTTACAAAGAAATTGTTTTCTAGTGCAAAAAGGTGGTAGTCAACACCACCAACAGCAACATTTGAAGCTGCAGTTTCAGGTGAAATGACAGTGGCTATAAAAGCAGTTACCAGAGATGAAACAATATTAAAGTGTGAGATATCGTTTTCTGCATTTCCCATATACATCTTTTAGTTCTTCCAAAAAGGTGATTTTTATTTTCTTATTTTACATAAGAGGGAAAAAGAGATGAAGATTAGTCTCTTACAGGTGAAGACACTTGTCAAAGATCATCCTATATAATAAAGAGGGAATATGCAAATTGACCATCACTCCACCACAAAGATGACAGTGCCCACAGTGGAGGCGGGGGGGGGGGGGGCGTTCATAACACAAGATGGCTGTACCCACAGTGGAGGCTAAGTTCCTGTACGAGACTTAACAAGCAATCAGCAGGGACCTGAGGCTGCGCTGCCCTCCCCCACCCCCGTGGGGCTTGACAGGGGACCTCAGGATGTGCCCCTCACCCAGCAGGGCTTGATGGGAACTTAAGCCGCACTCCCTGCCCAGCAGGGCTTGTTGGGGGACCTAAGGCCGTGCCCCCCACCCTGGCACTGTGCCAGGGGACCTGAGGCCATACCCCAGTGCCAGGACGAGGGACCTGAGACCGTGCCCCCAGCCTGGTGGGGCTTGACAGGGACCTCAAGGTGCACCCCACCACCCCAGTGCTGGACTGGGAACCTCAGGCCACGCCCCCACCCCAGCACCAGGGGACATGAGACTGCACCCCCCGCCTGGCGGGGCTTTACAGGGGACCTCAGGCCACACACCCCACTCGGTGGGACTTAATGGGGGACCTCAAAGTGCACCCCCTTGCCCCAGTTCTGGGTCAGGGGACCTCAGGCTGCTCCCCTTGCCCCGGGCCAGGGAACCTCAGGCCGTGGCCCCCATCCAGTGGAGTTTGACAGGGGACCTGAGGCTGAGCTGCCCCCCCCAGCGCCGGGCTGGGGGACCTGAGGCTGCACCCCCCACCCAGCAGGGCTTGATGGGGGACCTCAAGGTACGCCCCCCACTCTGGCCCGGGCTAGGGGACCTGAGGCTGTGCCCCCCGCCCAGTGGAGCTTGACAAGGGTTGGACCGGCAGGGTCTGGATCTAGCCCAATGGGGGTGGGGCTGGCCCGGTCTGGGTCTTGAGTGATTTCAAGGCGCACATGGGTGGGCAGGGACTTGACTCTGGGTCCTGTGGTGCACCCCAGACTCTGACAGGAGGAAGATTTTCATATACATTTTACAAATTTTCTTTAATCTCTGACACTTCTATTATAGAGAAAGGGCAAATAGCAATATTAAAATATTTCCTCTAATTAATCCCCTTTAATGTGCACAAATTTCATGCACCAGGCCACTAGTAAAATTAATAAGGGTTAATCATTTTCAGTTCTTTGGTTTTCCTTTGGACAATGCTGCTCCCAAATACCTTTCTGCTTTCTTACATGGAACAAAAATTCCATCCACACATTGTTAGGACAATATAGTATTGCTGTTACAAGCAAATTATTCATTTGTCTGTGTGTGTCTGTGTATGTGTTTGTGTGATTTAATTAGTATGAACAATTTGACCAACATTAAGATATGACATATCTTGACCTAGCCAGTTTGGCTCATTGGATAGAATGTCAGCCAGAGGATCTAAGGGTCCCAGGTTAGATTCTGATCAGGGACATATACCTCAGTTGCAGGCTTGATCCCGATGTTGGGGCCCCTGTGTGAGAAAGGCAACCAATTGATGTGTCTCTCTTACTATTGATATTTCTCTCTGTCTCTCCCCACCCTTCCATTTTCTCTAAAAATCTACGCAAAAATATATTCATGTGAGGATTAACAACTACAAAAATATTACACATCTTTCAGGAGAACTAACATATAATGCGACAGTTCTGTCATTCCGAAATGGTGGATATGCTTAACATTTCATAAGATAAGCACTTGAGCATTTGTTCACATGTTTTTATTTATCTTTTTAATTGGCACATAATTTGACTTATTTTTTGGTTGTTAGATTAGGAACCAGTAAATCTGAGTAAGGCATGTGAATATAAGACTTTGGATTTGATGTTTTTTTGTTTGTTTTTAATAATCCTCCATGCAGAAAACTATTCAGTTTGATTTAAATAGATAAGTTTGTTATAATAATGTTTGTAAAAGGCATTTTTATTCTTTCCCACCCACTTACATTATAGAATTGAGATATTGCCTTTAATTAAGTTCATGCATTGATAGCCTTGACCAGTCTATATAAAGTATAAAGTTGATTATGAACTATTGTTTAGGCTGTAGTTTAAAAAATGCTGATAGTTCAATCAAATAACTCCTTGATATAAAAGAAAATTATAGCAGTTAAACAGCAGTGATGTAATTAAAAACACAAATAGGACATCACTTGATTAATAAAATTAAAGGATATTGCAAAAAAACAGGACTTCATAACTTTTGAAGAAACTAAAATTTCCATATATAAACAGAAAATGTTGATGTTTGAATTGCAATGTTATTTCAAAATTACAAATAGGAACACTTAGTTATTGGAAGGAAGGTATACTTACTACCCAATGCCTTGAGGAAAATATGGCCTGATGTAACTTTTTTTACTCTACCTAAAATTAGGCATGAGTAATGAAGAAATAAACATTGCCAACATTTTTCCCAATGGTAGGTGTTTAATAAGAGGCCAAATGGATTAAAAAACATAGTCCCTTTAAAAACATGATAAAAGGTAGGTCAGGACAACTAAAAACCTAAAATTCCTAGCAATAAAAGTAAGAGGTATTGCTTCCACTTCTCTTCCACTCAAGGTCTTGTCTATTGTGATATCAGTTTTCATCTAGTTCAATAAAAATTATTTGAAAACATCTTTATTAGTCATACATGCATTCTTTAATAATTATATTGTAAAGCAAAATTATCTGAATGTGACATCATATAGAGGATCATTCACTTTATTTTCTCTTTAGATACAACAAAATAAATAGTATAAAATATTTTAGTATATGATTTTTAATTCCAATGAACTGTTTTTCTACCTTGAGGGCTCAGAAAATAACCTCTGTGTTAAAAATGAAGAATGGAATGCAGCCAGTTGGTTGAATGTCTTCCCATGAACCAGGAGGTTATAGTTCCATTCCTGGTCAGGGGCACATGTCCGAATTGCAGGCTTGATCCCCAATAAGAGGTATGCAGGAGGCAACAGATGGATGTTTCCCTCTCATCTATGTTTCTATCTATCTCTCCCCCACCTTCCTCTCTCTGAAATAAATTTAAACAACATATGAAAAAATGGAGAATGGAAAACTGTCATTTAAGAAAGTCTTTTTTTTAAATTATTTTAAATTTTATTTGGGTGACATTAGTCAACATGAACATATAGGTTACATGTGTGGATTACTAATTTACAAAATCTGTATATAGGACCATGTTAAGAAAGTCTTTAAAAAGCGAAGTCCATCAAGGTGACATTTACCTACTTTGAAACACTACCAAATATGAATAGAAAAAAAATAAGCAATTTTCACTGCAAGTACTTCCTCAATAATATAGAAATATATTGTTTTTTTTATCTTTTCATATACAAGCTTCAATCATGGGATCTTAGAGGGACTCTGTATTTACTTTTTCTTTTATATAAGTAAATACTATCAGTGGTCACACGAGAGTTATAAAACTTAGGTGTTTAAAATATGTGCGTTAACATAAAATTACCAAATACATAAAATTAAAAAGAAAACCCACTTGAAACCTATGTAATTTTATTAACAAATGTCACCCCAATAAATTTAATAAAATAAAAAAGGAAACCCACTACCTCTTAATCATTTCTTTGCGCAGATTTAGTGACCTTTTTTTCATAGCTTTATTGAAGTACTAGAGGCCCGGTGCATTGATTAGTAGACAGAGGTGGCGGGGAGGTCCCTCAGTCTGGCCTGCACCCTCTTGCAATCCAGGACCCTCGGGGGATGTAGCAGTGCACTAAGCGGCAGGTGGCCAGGCAGGAGCTCGGGCCAGGCACCACACCACTAGTGCTCATCTGGCCCAAGGCGCCTGCCGCCACTCGGTAGCACTGTTTCAGAGTCGGGAGAAGCTCCCGCTGCTGCAGCTGCGCTCGCCAGCCATGAACCCGGCTTCTGGCTGAGCAGTGCTCCCCCTGTGGGAGCGCACTGACCACCAGGGGGCTGCTCCTGCGTTGAGTGTCTGCCCCCTGGTGGTCAATGCGTGTCATAGCAACTGGTCGACAGGTCGTTCCATCATAATAGTCGCTTAGGCTTTTATATATATAGATAAAAATAAAATTATATATATATATATATATATATATATATATATATATATATATATATATATATTTAAAGTATACAATGTGATGATTTGATATATGTATACACAGTAGAAGCATTTTCCCCCATCAAGTAATTAACATATCTATTGCCCCATATAGTTTCCATTTTTTTAGTGTGTGTTCATTGCAGTGTTATTTACAATTGCCAAGATTTGGAAGCAGCCCTAGTGTCCATTAGTAGATCAGTGGATAAAAAAGGCGTAGTTCTTGGACACAATGGAATACTACTTGGCTGTAAAAAAGAAGGAAATCTTACCTTTTGTGACAACATGGATAAACCTGGAGAGCATTATACTAACTGAAATAATCCAGTCAGAGAAAGACAAGTACTATATGATTTCACTTATATGTGGAATCTAATGAACAAAGTAAACTAACAAAATAGAAATAGACTCATAGATAGAGAACAGATGGACAGCTGTTGGAGGGAATGGGTGTTGCGGGGCTGGGTATAAAAGGCCAAGGGATTAAGCAGGGAAAAGCCCTCCTCAAAGACACATATGATGGCATGGTGATTATCAGAGGGCAAGGACAAGGGAGGTGGGGGGAGATATAAGAGGGTACAGGGGGGTATAAATGGTGATGGAAGGAAACTTGACTTAGGGTAGTGAACACACAATACAATATACAGTTTATGTATTATAGAATTGCTCACCTGTGAAACCCACAAAATTTTATTAACCAATGTCACCCCAATAAATTTAGTTTTTATAAAAGGCAACACAAGGTGACTGACTGGATTTAAGGCTTCTGGTCCATCCCAATTATTTAAAGGATTTCAGGTTATGTTGCTGTCTTTTATAAAGAGTTGATATAATAGAGTGATATGGGGAGAAAAAAGTGGCTGATTTAATGAAGTTAATAAATTGACTCTTTATTCCACATACACACACATACAATTCTTTATCTTAAGATTTATATAATAAAACTATAAAGATACCAGATGCTCAGCGTAATGTCAGGTATAGGTACTAGTAAATACTCCTAGTTTAGCTCAATTATTTCTAACCATGCATGTCAATGTACCCATAAACACTTTCATTCCAGAATGATGAGTAAAGTAAGAAAAAAATTAAATCGCTTTTTCCTAATCTCATGACCTTATTCTCATTTATTTTTTTAAACAAAACTTTAGGATTTAATTACTGAATGACATTTCTATGTAGTCCTAATGTCGTTATTATTTTTGTTAAATCCTTTTTGTTGCAATTTCATTTAATTCAATATTCCTACAGCAATCACATTTTTAAAGTTACTGGCATCTATCTCTATGACTAACTACTTTAGATATTATATTCACACATTTCTATGAGTTTTAATTACATTATGCATCTTGGCAATATATACGGAGGCCAAGCCAAAAAGACCTGATTATCTGTTACATTGCAAAAAATAAAAAAATAAAATAAATGATTTCCCTTTTATTCCATTCACTTATGTAAAATCACATAACTAAAACCACTAAACCTGAATGAAACATTTTTATATTAGGATGACCATATTATAACTTTTGTGTTTCTATATCTCTAGAAGTAAGAGCAAATATGCTCTATTTTCTATCTAATAAGTTATAGTGTGGTGTTATTAAATATTTACTAGTTAAGTATTATGATAGGAACTTTGCTTGCATTTACTTATAAACTTTAAATTGATTTTAGGAGGCATTTTATGTTATTTGCCCCATATCCATGTGACATAATCAATCTTAGTTTAACTAACTTGTTTAAATTAGCAAGTCTTGGATGTAGCCATATGTGCGAACCCAAAGCACATCTGACATAGAGCTATATCCTCTTAACTGCTTGTGATCTTAAAGGTATTATTGTTTCCCTACTTGTGTACCCAATCAAGGGTATCCTTTTTTTTTTTTTTTTTTTACAATTAACTGATGTTAAGTTCTTTTGCCTCTTTTTAATGCTTTCAAAAAATATTTTTATGTAGTCCCATTTGTTTATTTTCTCCTTAGTTTCCATAGCTCTAGGAGATGTATCCGCAAACATATTGCTCTAAGAAATATCTGAGATTTTGCTGCCTATAGTTTCTTCTAGGATTTTTATGGTTTCACATCTTACATTTAAGTCCTTTATCCATTTTTAGTTTATTCTCGTGTATGGTATAAGATGGTGGTCTGGTTTCATTTTTTTGCAAGTATCTGTCCAATTTTCCAAAGACCATTTATTGAAGAGACTGTCTTGACTTCATTGTATGCCTTTGCCTCCTTTGTCAAATATTAATTTAGCATAATGGCTTGGCTCTATTTCTGGGGTCTTTGTTCTATTCTGTTGATCTATATGTCTATTGTTGTGCCACTACCAAGCTGTTTTGATTACAGTGGCTTTTAGTATAACTTGATATCTGGTATTGTGATTCCCTCAAACTTTGTTCTTCTTTCTCGTTTGCTGTGGCTATTCGGGGTCTTTTTGGTTCCATATGGATTTTTAGAGTATTTGTTCTAGATTTAGGAAATATGCCATTGGTAATTTAATAGGGTTTGCATTGAATCTATAGATTGCTTTGGATAGTATGAAAATTTTTAATGATGTTAATTATACCAATCCATGAACACGGTATACTCTCCCACTTGTTTATATTTTCTTCTATCTCTTTTTTCAACATCCCATAGTTTTCCAAGTATAAGTCTTTTACCTCCTTGGTTAGGTTTATTCTTAAGTACTTAATTTTTTTGTTGCTATGGGAAATGGGATTGTTTGTTTAGTTTCTCTTTCTGGTATTTCTAATTGGTGTATAAAAATGCCATTGATTTCTGGGTGTTAATTTTTTATCCTGCTACATTGCCTAATTCCTTTATTAAATCTAGTAGTTTTTTGGTGGAGTCTTTAGGGTTGTCTATGTATACTATCTTGTCATTTGTGATAATGACAGTTTTACTTCCTCCTTTTCAATTTGGATGATTTTATGTTTTCTTCTTGACTGATAGCTGCAGCCAGAACTTCTAGTACTAGGTTGAATAAGAATGGTGAAAGCAGATATTCCATTCCTATCTTGTTCCTGTTCTTAGGAAAAATGGTTTTAGGTTTTGTCCAATGAATATGATGTTCACTGTAGATTTGTCATATATGGACTTTATTATGTTAAAGTATGATCCCTTTATTCCCACTTTACTGGAAATTTTGGGGAATGCAGACTTGTGTAGCAATTATAGAAAACAGTATGGAGTTTCCTCAAAGAATTAAATATGGAACTGCATTTGACCCAGTGATCCCACTTCTAGGACTATATCCTAAGAAACCCAAAACACCAATCAGAAAGAATGCATGCACCCCTATGTTCACAGCAGTGCTATTTATAATAGCTAAGATTTGGAAACAGCCCAAGTGCCCATTAGTAGATAAGTGGATAAAAAAGCTGTGGTACATTTACACCATGGAATACTATGCAGCAGTAAAAAAAAAAAAAAAAAGAAAAAAAAGAATCTCTTGCCCTTTGAGACAGCATCCAGGCACTTGGAGAGTATTATGCTAAGTAATAAGCCAGTCAGAGAGACAAGTATCACATTATCTCACTTATATGTGGAATCTAATGAACAAAAAGTTGTTGAACAAAATAGATCCAGAGACATAGAAGCATGAAGCATGGAACAGATTGTCCAATCTCAGAGGAAAGGTGAGGGTGGGTGAGTGTGTAGGAACAGGTCAACCAAAGAATTTGCATAACCCATGGACACAGACAATAGGGTGGTGGAGGCCTTAGGTGGGGGTTGGGGAGGGACCATATGGGGTCAATGGGAGAAAAATAGGACATGTAATACTTTCAATGATAGTTTAAAAATAAATAAGTAAAATAAAGAAACTTGTAATGTGCAAAGAAAGGGCAAGGGTTAAATAATAGTACATCCATATGCTAGACTTATGTAGTTAATTAAATATGAGGTTTCAGCTCTGAAAAAAATATTACGTATTTAAACAAGTATAATTGAATAGATAAACAACAGCAACAAAAACAAATAATACTTTTACCACAATATTTTAATTGAACCTGATATCTTTAAACCTTTTCATATGAGCTCTTACTTTTTATAGAACTGCCTTCAGTGCAATCAGTTTTTGTAACATTTTAATATGCTATTTTATGTAAACATTTCTTTTTATATATACAGTTCACATATTTATCACTTAATAAAAATATTTATTATACCATATGCCATAGATCATGTAACATTACCCAACTGCTAGGTATATTTATTTTTTAATCCTATTTTGTTATTATAAAACATTCAATTATTAAGATAAAAAAACAGTTATTTTTTAATTTGAAGTTTATACAGGCTTTTAGACTTACAGAGTTAGAGAGAGAAAAAAATGTTTTATTACTTCTCATTTTATAGAGAAGATAACTAAGAATTGAAAAGTTTATTAGTTTGTGCCATACAACATAAGTGATACCAACAGATCACATTAGGATCCCAGGTATCTGGCTGATTTTTCTTTCTCTAACATTATAAACTTTATATTGACATTATAAACATAGTGGCTTAAGGTTAATTATAGAAATATTATGTTAATTTTAAAGGATGCCTCAAATGCTTTTTAATCCATGCTTTATCAATATAAAAATACTTGTGTGTTTTTTCTTATCTTTTGTTTGAAAGCTATGGGTAATTAAATAAATTGTGTAATTTACTGAATCTTCCATATTTATTTTGTTTTGCTGTAATCTGAGAGCTTATTTAAAATCAAAATAAAACTTTTCAAAAAAATTTAAGCTTTTTTCTAAAG
Source organism: Plecotus auritus (assembly GCF_963455305.1). Lineage (NCBI taxonomy): Eukaryota > Metazoa > Chordata > Mammalia > Chiroptera > Vespertilionidae > Plecotus > Plecotus auritus. The sequence goes on along the minus strand of NC_137774.1, from coordinate 113,980,821 downwards.
TAACTGTCAAGCTCCAAACAGTCAACATTAATGCAGTTTATAAGATATGCTGAACGTTAGCTACTAAAATCTGCAAATGCAGCATTTAAACAGAAAAGATAGGTCAGGAAATTCAAAGTGATGACTGTGTACTATTATTCATGCAAAACTATATTCCAAGTGAACAGGTCACCATAGAAACTAGATATATATGTATACATAATACATATTTTCTAGATTTCATGCATTGAAAGTAACAAATTATATTGTTTGTTTTACATGCATTATTTTCTTAATATTATAAACATAGATTAAGTTGTATTCAAAGAGAGTTTAGAACATGAAACATATTAAATAATCAAATGAGAGGAAACACAGCCTGTGTCTTTTGGGGGTTCATTGATTTTTTTTCAAGAAATTATTTTTTTATTTACATTAACATTAATTGTATATTCCATTAGGTTAACAATGCTTTTGGCACCACTCTTTTAGGCTTAAAAATATATAAGACTAGAGGCCAGGTGCATGGGTCCCTTGGCCTAGCCTGTGCCCTTACGCAATGCAGGACCCCTTGGGGGATGTAGGACTGCTGGTTTCGACTCAATCCCCGCAGGCCAGGCCAAGGCAGCTTACGGGTGCAAAAATCCATGCATCGGGCCTGGATTTTGTTTATCTATTTATTATCTAGTCCTATATAATAAAAGAGTAATATGCAAATTGACCATACCTCTGCTACACCCACCAGCCAATCAGGAGTGAGTGTGCAGCTAGGAGGGAATAATGGCGGCGGAATAGACAGACGTGTTCCGAGCCTTGTCCCGGAGCAGAAAGAAAGAACAGCTGAGTGTCGCGCAAGGAGTGTTTGTTGGCTGGTTGGGAGACAGCTGAATTCCAGAAGGAGGTGGGGGACTGCTGAACGGGGTTCCCCTGACCTGGCAGCACGAACTGCGGCTGGGTCCCCTCCCGGAGCTGCGGGCTTGGACGCGGAGTCTGCGCCATCTTGATCCGGAAAGTGGAGCTTATCTGAAGCCTGAGAATCCACAACGGCGGCACCCCAGGAACAGCTGCGAGCCCCAGAACAACGCTCCCCAACTGGCGCAAGCACACGGGTTCAGAGAAGCTCTACACTCCACTACGGAAAGGTCAGATTTCGCCTGGGATAAGGTGAGGTCTCTGGTCCCGGCGGGAGAGAGGAACGCGCGTTTTGCGGGAGCTGGAGGACCAGGGAAGTCTGTGCCTAGAAAAATCCGTGGCTGTAGGGGCTGGCATGATCTGTGACTGTGGAAAGGGGTCCTCAGAGCTGCTAAGAGAAGGGCACTCTAAAAAGCAACCCATTTTGATCTGAACTGCAGGGACACCCTAAGAATTTCAGGCAGTCCAGACTTACGCGCAGCCCGTGCGCTCCCTGGGTGCCTGGGCTTACTCGCAGTCCCGGAATTCGCACACTTGGGCTTTTTCCTCTTCAAATCCTTGCATCTGATTACTAAGCCCAATACATAGGATCACCCAGTTGGGGACACCCTGGGAGACTGCAGGGGAAGGTTGTTTTTCTGGAACCTGGGGATCGGAGCGGGGAGTGACCATCAGAGAGCCAGCTCTGAGGCAGCCCACTCCCACAGGCCCCTGGCGAGTGCCACAGGGAAAGAAGGCTCTAACACTGCCTAGAGAGGCCATAGATAGACCCGGAAGTCAATCCAGAAACACTGCCACCCAGGGGCTGAATCACAAATTGACTCTTGTGTAATCAAAAATAAAGGAATACGAGAAATTAAGACACACCGCCTGCTTAAAATCAGGACTGGCTTACAACACCGAAGAGCAGTGGATCGCAGGGAACTGCAATACTGCCTGGACTGAGAAACAGGCGTGCCAAACAGAAAAACAGAGGAAGTGAATGACCTTCACTACTCCACATTTTATTTTTACCTTTTATTTTTTTTATTTTTTTATTTTTTTTAAATTTTCATTTTTTGCATCTTTTAATCAAGAAACTTTTTTTTTCTTTTTTCATCACTTGATTTTACCTTTTTAATGATTACATTTTTATTTTCAATCCGTATTATTACTACTGCTATTTTATCTTTTTTTTTTTTTTTTTTTTTAAGTGTCATTTTATTTTCTCTTCATTTTATTTTGGGATTAGGGTTCTACATTCTATTTTTTATCTTTCCTTTAGCATCGTTTTACTCTACCTCAACTCTACCTTTAGGCCATCACTCTCTTCCTAATCTCCCCCTTTTCAGTGTCCTGTTTGTCTTACCCTTTTACTGCTTTAGATTTTCCCTATTCTTTCTGTTTACCCCTTGTTAAAATTTCACCCTACTTACATATCTAATCTCCAATCCCCTGCTCCAAGTCCATACACACCTCTCTCTTTGCTGTCTTAACTATCCAAAAAATTGTTTTTCTCTCTGTCCTTTTGTTGTTGTTCCCTTGAATGTAGATTATATCGAATTTTTATGCTTTTTTTGTGAGATTGTTTTGCTTATTCTTCTTTTATTTATTTTTTTGTTTGTTTTGTGCTTCAGCTTTCCCTTGCCTCACTCCATATTAATTGGTGTTGTAGTTTGTACTAATCCCCAGGCACTTGTTGCTGGCATTTGCTGGGATTAGTGATTGTTCTATTGGAGTTTTATCCCCAATATATATAGTCTCTTCCCCTTTCTCTCTTAGTCAATTTCTTGTCTCTCTTACTTTTTTTTTTTTCTCTTTACTTTCCCTTTTCCCAATTTCATTTTCACACTCCTCTTTTCTTTTTTTTTTCTTTCTTTCTTTTTTCCTCTTCTTCTTTCTCTTCTATCACCTAATTTGCCTTTCTCTGGTGGTCACCTTTATTGGAGGTTATTAATATCGTGAATACATTCCTGTTCAGTGCCTTGTGAGTTGTACCTGGTAGTGCTGTATTTTGTGCCTTTAAATCAACCCAGGAGAGAGAGAACTACATAACCAGACACCCAGAGAAGAGAGACCATGGGGAGACAAAGAAGCAGCCCGCATATGAAAGAAAAGCAGGCATCACCAGAAAAGGAAGTAAACGAAATGGAGGCAAGCAACCTTCCAGAAAAAGAATTCAGAGAAATGGTCATAAGGTGGCTGAAAAGAATGGAAGACAAATTCGACAATATGAGCAAGAACCAAGAGGAAATGAAGAAGAACCAAGAAGAAATGAAAAATGACATCGCTGCTGTAAAGAACTCAATAGAAAGCATCAAGAGTAGACTAGAAGAAGCAGAGGACCGCATCAGTGAGCTAGAAGACAAGATGGAAAAAAATACCCAAGAAAAGCAACTTCTAGAAAAAAAAATTAAAAGGCAGGAGGAGAGTCTAAGGGAACTTTGGGACAACACGAAACAAAACAACATCCGCATAATAGGGGTTCCAGAAGGAAAGGAAGCTGAGCAAGGAATAGAAAACCTCTTTGAAGAAATAATGACAGAAAATTTCCCAGATATAGGGAAGAAAAAACCCACACAAATCCAAGAAGCTCACAGAGTCCCAAGCAAAATGAACCCCAAAAGACCGACGCCAAGGCACATTATAATTAAATTGGCAAACACCAACGACAAAGTAAGAATCTTAAAAGCAGCAAGAGAGAGACAGAAAGTTACATACAAAGGAACCCCCATCAGACTAGCAACTGATTTCTCAACAGAAACTCATCAGGCCAGAAGGGAATGGAATGAAATATACAAAGTCATGCAAAGGAAGGGGCTGAATCCAAGAGTACTGTATCCAGCAAGGCTGTCAATCAAAATTGAAGGTGAAATCAGGAGCTTCACAGACAAAAAAGGACTAAGGGAATTTATTACCACCAAACCAGCAATGCAAGAAATGCTAAAGGGTCTACTGTAAAAAAAAAAAAAAAAAAAAAAAGAAAGAAAGAAAGAAAGAAAGAAACAGGAAGCGAAGAAGTAACACAGGGGTAAAGAATAGGAATGGTGACAAATAAGTACCTATCAATAATAACTTTAAATGTAAATGGACTAAATGCCCCAATCAAAAGACATAGGGTAACAGATTGGATAAGAAAACACGACCCATATATCTGCTGTCTACAAGAAACCCACCTCAGAAAAAAAGACGCACACAGACTGAGGGTGAAGGGATGGAAAATGGTTTTCCAGGCAAATGGAACTGAAAAAAAAGCTGGGGTAGCAATACTTATTTCTGACAAATTAGATCTCAAACTGAAGGACATAACAAGAGATAAGGAAGGCCATTTCATAATACTAAAGGGAGCAATCCAACAGGAAGAAATAACTCTGGTAAACATATATGCACCCAATACAGGAGCACCCAAATACATAAAAAAACTCCTGGAAGATATCAACGGAGACATTGACAGCAATACAATCATAGTAGGAGACTTTAATACCCCACTATCACCATTGGACAAATCCTCTAAACAAAACATCAGCAAAGAAACATCAATCCTAAATGACTCACTAGACCAGATGGAATTAATTGACATCTTCAGAACATTTCACCCCAAAGCCACAGAATATACATTCTTCTCAAGCGCACATGGGTCATTTTCAAAGATAGACCATATGTTGGGACATAGGCAAAGTCTCTTCAAATTCAAGAAGATAGAAATCATATCAAGCATCTTCTCAGACCACAGTGGCATAAAACTGGAAATCAACTACAATAAAAACAACCCAAAGAAATCAAACACATGGAGACTAAACAGCATGCTATTAAACCATGACTGGGTTACCAGAGAGATCAAAGAAGAAATAAAAAACATCATGACAACAAATGACAATGAAAACACTACAATCCAAAATCTATGGGACACAGCGAAAGCAGTCTTGAGAGGGAAGTTCATAGCTCTACAAGCCTACTGCAAAAAACAAGAAACAGGGGTAATAAATTACCTAACCCAACAACTCAAAGAGTTAGAAAAAGAGCAACAAGAAAAGCCCAGTGTAAGCAGAAGGAAGGAAATAATAAAGATCAGAGCACAGATAAACGACATAGAGACCAAAGAAACAATACAAAAGATCAACAAAACCAAGAGCTGGTTCTTTGAAAGGATAAACAAGATTGATGAACCTCTAGCCAGGCTCACCAAGAAGCAAAGGGAGAGGACCGAAATAAACAAGATCAGAAATGAAAGAGGTGAAATAACAACAGATCCCGCCGAAATACAAAGGATTGTTAAAAAATACTACGAACAACTCTATTCCAACAAACTGGACAACCTGGAGGAAATGGACATATTCCTAGAAAAATATAACCTTCCAAAACTCAATCAGGAAGAATCTAAACAGCTCAACATGCCAGTAACTATGGAAGAAATTGAAGCAGTCATCAAAGAGCTTCCGGCAAACAAAAGCCCGGGGCCAGACGGCTTCACTGGAGAGTTCTACCAAACATTCAAGGAAGAACTAAAACCTATCCTCCTCAGACTATTCCAAAAAATTCAAGAGGAAGGAACACTTCCAAGCTCCTTCTATGAAGCCAGCATCACCCTAATACCAAAACCAGATAAAGACAACACAATGAAAGAGAATTACAGGCCAATATCCCTCATAAATGTAGATGCCAAAATCCTCAACAAAATTCTAGCAAATAGGATCCAGCAGTACATCAGAAAGATCATACACCATGACCAAGTAGGGTTTATCCCAGGAATGCAAGGATGGTTCAATATCCGCAAATCAATAAATGTGATACATCACATAAACAAATTGAGAGATAAAAATCACATAGTCATATCAATTGATGCATAAAAGCATTTGACAAAATCCAACACCCTTTCTTGATAAAAACTCTCAACAAGGTGGGAATAGAAGGATCATACCTCAACATCATAAAAGCTATATATGATAAACCCACAGCTAACATCATACTCAATGGGCAAAAACTAAAACCATTTCCCCTAAGAACAGGAACAAGACAGGGATGCCCACTCTCACCACTCCTGTTTGACATAGTACTGGAAGTATTAGCCACTGCAATTAGACAAGAAGAAGAAATAAAAGGCATCCAAATTGGAAAAGAAGAAGTAAAGCTGTCCTTATTTGCAGATGACATGATATTGTACATAAAAAACCCGAAAGACTCCATCAAAAAACTAACAGACTTAATAAATGAATTCGGCAATGTAGCAGGATACAAAATTAACACCAAGAAATCTATGGCATTTCTATACACCAACAATGAACTTACAGAAAGAGAGACTAAAAAAGCAATCCCATTTTCCATCGCACCAAAAAAATTAAGATACTTAGGAATAAACCTAACCAAGGAGGTAAAAGACCTATATGCGGAAAACTACAGGACACTGAAAAAAGAGATAGAGGAAGATATAAACAGATGGAAGAACATACCATGTTCATGGATTGGTAGAATCAACATCATTAAAATGTCCATACTACCCAAAGCAATCTATAGATTCAATGCACTCCCCATTAAAATACCAACGGCGTATTTCACAGACCTAGAAAGAACTCTCCAAAAATTCATCTGGAATAAAAAAAGACCCCGAATAGCCACAGCAATCCTGAGAAAGAAGAATAAAGTAGGAGGGATCTCAATACCAGATTTCAAGCTGTATTACAAAGCCACTGTCATCAAAACAGCCTGGTACTGGCACAAGAACAGACATATAGATCAATGGAACAGAATAGAGAATCCAGATATCGACCCAAACCAATATGCGCATTTAATATTTGACAAAGGAGGCATGAACATACAATGGAGTCAAGACAGTCTCTTTAATAAATGGTGTTGGGAAAATTGGACAGATACATGCAAAAAAATGAAACTAGATCACCAACTTACACCATACACAAAAATAAACTCAAAATGGGTACAGGACTTAAATATAAGACGGGAAACCATAAAAATACTAGAGGAATCCACAGGCAGCAAAATCTCAGACATATGCCAAAAGAACTTTTTCAGTGATACTGCCCCTAGGGCAATGGAAGCCAAACAGAAAATAAACAAATGGGACTACATCAAAATAAAAAGCTTTTGCACAGCAAAAGAAACCATCAACAAAACAACAAGAAACCCCACTGTATGGGAGAACATATTTGCAAATGGTATCACTGATAAAGGTTTAATTTCCAACATCTACAGGCAGCTTATACAACTTAATAAAAGGAAGATAAATGATCCAATAAAAAAATGGGCAACGGACCTAAATAGAAGCTTTTCGAAAGAAGACAGAAGGAAGGCCAAGAGACACATGAAAACATGCTCAAAGTCACTAATTATCCGAGAGATGCAAATCAAAACAACAATGCGATACCATCTCACACCTGTCAGAATGGCTATCATCAACAAATCAACAAACGACAAGTGTTGGCGAGGATGCGGAGAAAAAGGAACCCTCGTGCACTGCTGGTGGGAATGCAGACTGGTGCAGCCACTGTGGAGAACAGTATGGAGTTTCCTCAAAAAACTGAAAATGGAACTCCCATTTGACCCAGTAATCCCACTCCTAGGAATATATCCTAAGAAACCAGAAACACCAATCAGAAAGGATATATGCACCCCTATGTTCATAGCAGCACAATTTACAATAGCTAAGATTTGGAAACAGCCTAGGTGCCCATCAGCAGATGACTGGATCAGAAAACTATGGTACATCTACACAATGGAATACTATGCTGCCGTAAAAAAGAAGGAATTACTACCATTTGTAGGCACTTGGATGGAATTAGAGAACATTATGCTAAGTGAAATAAGCCAGTCAATGAAAGAAAAATACCACATGATCCCACTCATTTGGGGATAATGAAAAACATTATAAACTGATGAACCAAAAGATAGTTACAGAGGCAGTAAAGCATCAAACAGACTGTCAAATTACAGTGGTAAGGTTAGGGAGAGGTGGGGGAAATAAGAGATCAACTGAAGGACTTATATGCATGTATATAAGAGTAACCAACGGATGCAAAACATTGGGGGGTGAGGGCATGTATGGGAGTGGGGTGGGGGTGGGGGGCAATGGTAAGATATGTACACATATAATACCTTAATAAAAATTTGAAAAAAAAAAAAAAAAAAAAAAAAAAAAGGAGTGAGTGTGCAAATTAACCCAACCAAGATGGCTGTGGCCACAGAGCGAGCAGGAGGCTTGGGTTGCCCCAGCAATGGAGGAAGCCAAGCTTTCTGAACATCCTGGCCAGCCCTGCCTTCTCTCAAGGCTACAAAGTTTCAATTATAGAAGATAAATAAATCCCAATAAAAATGGCTGCGGCCACAGAATGAGCAGGAGGCTTGGGTTTCCACGGCGATGGAGGAAGCCAAACTTCCTGGCCTGTGCTCAAGACTATGAAATTTCAATTATAGAAGATAAATAAATCCCAGATACCAGGGTCTCTGCTTGGGTTGCTGGGGGGCGTGGCCAGCCTGCAAACCACCACAGGCCCCTTGCCCAGGCCGACCCATGCCCCATGGGAACCCCCACCCTGATCTGGGACACCCTTCAGGGCAAACCAGCCAGTCCCCACCCGTGAATCAGGCCTCCATCCTATCTAATCCTATCTAATAAAAGAGTAATATGCAAATTGACCATCACTCCAACACACAAGATGGCTGCCTCCATGTGGTCAAAGATGGTTGCCCCCATGTGAACACAAGATGGCTGCCACAAGATGGCTGCCACAAGATGGCCACCAGCGGAGGGCAGTTGTGAGGGAGCAGGCCTGCAAGGGAGGGCAGTTGTGTGTGATCAGGCCAGCAGGAGAGGGTAGTTGGGGGTGACCAGGCCTGCAAGGGAGGGCAGTTGGGGACGATCATGCCAGCAGGGGAGGGCAGTTGGGAGGGACCAGGCCTGCAAGGGAGGGCAGTTGGGGGTGATCAAGCCTGCAGGGGAGGGCAGTTAAGGGTGACCAGGCCAGCAGAGGAGGGATGTTGAGTGCAACCAGGCCTGCAGGGAAGGGCAGTTGGGGGTGACCAGGCCTGCAGGAGAGGGCAGTTAGGGGTGATCAGGCTGGCAGGGGAGTCGTTAGGCGCAATCAGGAAGGCAGGCAGGTGAGCAGTTGGGAGCCAGCAGTCCTGGATTGTGAGAGGGATGTCTGTTTAGGCCCAGATCGGGCCTAAGTGGGCAGTCGGACATCCCTCAAGGGGTCCCAGATTGGAGAGGGTGCAGGCTGGGCTGAGGGACACACCCCCCGCCCGTGCACAAATTTTGTGCACCGGGCCTCTAGTATGCTTATAAGATCTTTGGTTAATCTCTTCCTGCCCTTCCCACTCCCCCCTTCCCTCTGAGATTCATCAGTCTGTTCCATGTTTCCATGCTTGTGCACTGAGCACTTGTCCCCTGGTGGTCACTGCATGTCATAGCTACCGGTCAAACTGTTGAACGGTCACTTAGGCTTTTATATAGAGAGGTATTTCATAATTAAAGTAGTCCTGCTTTTAAATATATGGACTAATTATAATTCATTCTTAAAATATAGTTCTTTAGAAATTATACTAAGTATTTTTATTCTCATCTAGTTTTTTTTTTTTTAATTTGTTTTGGAGGATAAATATTTACTTAATTCAATAAATTTATTTTTATAACAGCACACATGTCCTATCTCATTACATACACACTTTTTTTCTTTCATCAATTCATTGAGAATTTTCACAGCTTATTTGTACCCAAACTTACGTTTGGTGATTAGAGTGTTTATTCTAGGTGCTTAGGTGTTCTAGATACAACTGACATGTAATTACAATACAGCATAAAACTGTTAAAATGGCAGCATTGGCAAGGGTAGTAGAAACACATTGGACGAGGCAACTTGTTCTACCTGGAAAAAAATTCAACTCTCATAATGGAAATGATTTTTTTAATCCCCTGAATATGTTCACTGTTTTTAGAGAGAGAGGAAGGGGAAGGAGAGAGAGAAATATTGATTTGAGAGAAACATCAAATGGTTGCCTGCTATATGCACCCTGACAGGGGATGAACTTTGTGTACAGACAATGCTCCAACTAACTGAGCCACTTGGCAAGGGCTGGAAATGGCTTTTAAAAATTATTTGATAGATACATGTAGGAGTGATTCAAGCTGAGAAAATAACTGATTCATAGTCACAAAACTAGAAGATTAATGCTGAAATCATAAATTATTTTTTATGAATTGTGTTAATTATGAAGATGTGAGAATGAATTACAGGCACTTTAGTAATTGAAGGAGAGAGAGGCAAGTTAAGAACAAGAAATGAAAAAAGGTTTCTAAATGCAAAGGAAAGTATCAAGTTATCTACTTGAACTGAATGAATATCTATAGGAATGCATCATTAATAAAAAATGATTTTTTCAAACTTTTTAAGGGAATACTAGCAAAACAGTCTTTAAGATACTTTAATGCTGCTATTTTACCTGGTAATTTTAAAACTATATAATATGCAGTGAGGGGGCAGTGATATTTTCCCCAAAAAATATACTTCATGGGCTGGGAACAAGAAATGATGTTTCTGGCTGAATGCTCCTGCCCTTGCCTTCTCTCCTCTCCTAGCTATTATTTGTGAAAACTGTCAGCCTATGATCCCTAGTTTTATCATTTCACATTTGTGAGAAGGATATAACACTTGTTATAAAATGTTCCCTTTTCACAAACCTCCAGAGCCAGGTCTTCATTTTTCAAACCCCTTTGTTCCAGCAAAAATAATTTTAAAGCACAAGAGATAATTGGATGAACATATATTAATAGTTGTATTTGAAATATTGCTATGTGTACTAAGGAGGAACTTGCATTTCATCAATTCATCTTTAGTCCATCTGGTTCAAAAGTAGAAGCATGCTTCATATCACTATATATGGAATGCAATATTTTTCTTCTGTGTAGAATTTCCGGAAAAGTCTCTGTAGAAAACAGATCCTCCTTGTGAGGTCTTCATATTCAAGCATAGCTATGGAAATTTTCCAACTCAGAAAGGAAGAAGGTAAAGTCTTGGTAACTTAAGTATATTTATTTTATGGTTAAAAGTTCAACTGTCCCAAATTTTTATCCAGGATTATATGTGTATTTTAGTGCAAACAGAATGTTTATCAAAACATGACACTTCCTTTGGTTAGTCATGAGTTCTGCTTTAACTAAAGAAAATGACAATTTTGGTACACAGCCTACATACAAAACTAAAATTTCAAACATTTGCAAAGTAATTAGTTATATCTATATTTTTACAGCTGTAAGATACTGAAAATATATAGGAACATTTGATATATTACAGCATTTATCTCTCACACACTCATACTTTCTCCTCTCACACACATTCTCTCTCTCTCTCCATATATATATATATATATATATATATATATATATATATATGTGTGTGTGTGTGTGTGTATACATATATATGTGTGTGTGTGTATATATATATATATATATATATATATATATACACACACACACATATATATGACTAGTTCTATTAAATTTAGTTATATGAGAATGACAAAGGATAAAACTTATACTAATTCAATGTTGTGCCAATGCTTGTGTGGAAAGTAAAGTTTGTATATGAAAAATGAAGTCACTAAGGGTCATGTTCCTATATTAACATAGGCCTTCATTTCAAAATAACTGCCTCAAACTCAGATCATTAGAGAGAAGCAGAACAAGGGCTTTGGTCAGAAGGAGTGTGGGAACTTCAGCACAGGCCTGACAGGAAACCCCTTCTATCCCTCATTTCTTATTCTCATTCACTTTCCACTTTGTAATAGTTAGAAAGTATTTTTACAGAATGTTACTTCCTTTTAACAACATTTGGTACATAAAACACAGATATTCAGAGGAAAAGCGTGGCTTTCTGAGAGTACAATGGAGTAAACTTGTGTACATTTAATTGTTTGTACTTAGCAAAGACTATAACAAAGACCCCTAATATCTGTATGTTATGTCTAGGTCTGTGTTTATGTTTATGTACATGTGTATATTTACATGGGTATCTAAAAGTATATGTATAGCTACATCCATATTTATCTATCTAGTTTCAAAACACAAGTAAAATTATAATCTACTAACTTTTGAAACAGTGAATAAATATTTGGCTGTATTGAAATTATTGAAAAATCATAAAAAAGTCATATGTAATAAACTTTTTGAGCATTATAAAGAATATTTTTAAGGACATTCCCTTTGGACCTTCTGGGCTTATGTAGAATCAGTCTCCATGGCAAGATAACATGACACTCCAGAAGAAAATATGGAGCTGGAATGAAACACAACTGGTTCAAATCTCCCGTATTATTAAGTGCGGAACACAAGCAAGGCATTTGCATTTTACTCATTCCAAGGTCTAGATGAGTGTAAAGAAAGTGCTTTCTCACAGAATTGTGAAGCACTACAAATTGCACAGAATTATAAGTTATCAAACATGGAACTACACATACTACAAGGGTCTAGTATAAAGACAAAGTGTTCTAATAATTTTGTTTATAAAATTATCTAAAGCCCTAACCAGTTTGGCTCAGTTGATAGAGCATGGGACTGTGGACTCAGGGGTCCCAGGTTTGATTCCGGTCAAGGGTATGTACCTTGGTTGTGGGCACATCCCCAGTAGGGGGTGTGCAAGAGGCAGCTGATGGATGTTTCTCTCTCATTGATGTTTCTATGTATCCCTCTCCCTTCCTCTCTGTAAAAAAATCAATAAAATATAAAAAAAAATTATCTAAAGATAATTGTTTAGGAAAAATAACAAAGCTTGTTTGTGTAGTTATATGACTTCATATAATGGTTTATCTAATCTCTTGAATACATAATATCCACGTATAAAAACTTTGGTAAAAATGTAAGCAGAGTATAAATGTTCAATGAGTTAATAAATGACTATAAATGAAGGTCAATATGCTTTTATTTATCTAAGAGAATTAAGGCATTTTGAAGTGTAATCATGGGAAATGCATGAGATACCTGTTAATTCACTTACCCGAAGTTTTTAGAACAGCTATTTTATCACAGATACATACATGTGTTCATTATACGTTTAAAAAGAATTCCTTATCATATTAATTTGTTTCCTCTAATGAAACATGTAGAGTTATTTGCTTACATCAGCATGTATCATCATGATTATTTACCTGGAACAAACCAGGAGATAAATCTGTTTACCTTAAGTTATTTAATAAATTAGCAAATTAAAGAAGAAAATATCAGATAATTGCTAATGTTGATAAGGTAGAATACTCTCCTGAGTTCTCTTTTGCCTTTGCCTTAAATGTTTTTCCCCCAGAGAAGTCTGTCTTTCAGATTTCACATTTTTAAACTGAGATTTTTGTATTTTCATGACTTCATAAATCTACATGTGAATGACTTCCAAATATATATCTCTAGCACAGATCTTGCCTCTATTCTTTAAACCTATATATTCAACTGCCTACCAAACGTGACTAAATGGTATCCCATAGGTATATCAAAACCACAGTGTCTAAAACTGAAAGCATTAATTTTTCTCCAAAGATCAGTACCCTTTAATCACATCACCATTAATGCAGTCACACAATCATAAAGCCTAAAATTTTTCTTCAAATACTTTATTTCTTTTAGTCTGTACATAAATTAGTAACACAATTCTCTTTTCCCTAACTTCTTAACAACTTTTATATCTACCCTCCCTGCTTCATCTCCATTGGTGTTGCCTTATTTCAGGAAATTATCTTCTGGACTACCAGTGTAGTCTCTTAACTATTTTAGGTAATTTATCTAAAATTTGGCAGATAAATCTTTCTAAAACTAATAACAATGAAAATGTGAACCCCTTTACTTCCCAACTTCAAACTATTCATTCCAGTGCTTCCTGTTGCCTGCTAGATAAAGTGAAATATCCTTAGCATAGTATGAAGAATTCACCATAATTTGGTCCCTGCCTAACTCCCTAGAGGTACTGTCTTCACATTCTGCTCCTATACATCTGAGATACAAGTAAAATGGAACTACTTTCTCATCCCAAAATACTTATGTTTGGCAAGTATGCCTAGAATACTGAATCCCTAAATCAAGTCACATCGCCAGGGGCAAGCTCTCCAGCAGTTTTCCAGTTCAAATAAAATTGGTCACCATTTCTTTTTGCACTAACGGAATCCTGTATACCTAAATGTTTTATTTTTCATAAAAAATATTACATTTATGTATTATCTAAACTCTCTTTGACTAGTACATTATGGTAAACTCACTGAAAGCTGGAATAATGCCTCATCTCTCAATGCGTATCCTTAATCCCTGTGCTTAGAAGAGTAACTGACAAAGCAACTACCTACCAATGTTCATACAATGAATTAATTCCAAACCAATACATATTTGTCAAACAAATTGGACGAATCTTCTTGATGCTTAGCCAGGAGAAAAATAAATTGAGTTTGAAATTCAGGGGATAAAAGGAATAATAAACACTATGATGATGATGATATTGGTGATGATTAAGAAATGCCCCAAAGTGTTCTGAAAGAAACCAATTCTGTGGGCTGCTGAGATAGCGGTGGGGGGTTGGGGGAGTGAAAGTCACTGTAACGTGAAAAATCATAATAACAGCAAGTATGACACTTTCAGTAATGTGTTGTGTAACTTACAAATGATATTTGTAAATATGTGACCCAGTTGCTGGCAATAGCAAAATGGGTTATAGAGTACTGATGTCTTTTGTCTTATTTTAAGTAATCTTTCAACCAAGAGAAATGGAATTAGTATATTCTAAATTGATAGTAAGCATTTATGTTTATACCTCATTTATCTCACATTATTGAGGAAGGATATTATCCTTTACATTAAAAGAATATTCAGATGACTAAAAGGCTCTTTAAAAATAAGTATTTGTTCTATATCCATAAGGGCTCTATAAGGAGCTCTGCAGACCTTATCCCTAGAAAAACAAGCAAAGCTGGTGAAAACCAACTGTAAACATAAATAAGGTCTCTGAAAATTGTCCCAAGGACATAGATTAAAGGGAAAAAACACATTTATTTTAGCAAATCACCTAAAGTTATGCAAGAACAGTGAGAATCTGTGCATTTAATCCACAACCCACTCCCTCCCTTCCACCACCCAGAGCAGCTTGATGAAGGCTCGCTATGTTGTAGTGTAACCCCCATCTTACAAAGAACACCTCAAAAAAAGGTCGAATTATGGAGTCATTTATTAAAAGCCGGCGGCATATGAGGGAGCAAAAGCGCTCCAGACCTCCCATTCCCGAACAGCTTGCCACTTCTGGCTTATATGCAGAATATCACAAAAGTATCAATTACATCTTTGGGTCTGGAATGAGGAACCTGTTTTGCAAAAAAGCATTTTTACAGAAGCAGAATTTGAGCAACTTAGTTATCTAAAGTATCTATGAATCACTGAATCAACAGAAACACATTATCTGGGACCACCTGGACAATTTAGAATAATTGTGCTGTCCAGATTCCGGGATCACTGAGTCAACCGAAATTCAGTTATCTGTAGCTACTGAGACAATTTAGGATCACTATCTGTCCTGGGTCCCAGAGGAATGTGCTTCGATGACCAGTGAGATCACAATCAATGGGATATTCAAACTGCCATCAAGGGAGTATTCAATCATACATAAGTTCAGAAAATCAAAATAACTTTTAAATGAGTACAGAACCCAAAACAGCAAGGTTAAAATATTAAACAGCAATTTTTACCCAAGGATGGTTGCTACCATACTTCAGCTACACTTGGGTGGGTATGGCCAACACAACAGAGATCATTCTGTTCTGATCTCCCAGTAAAGCGTTACCACACCTGTGAAGAGGTGTGAACCTTACCTGGTGAATATATCCAGTAGGTCAGGAGCTCCCTTCCTCTATCAAGCCCCTACACATAGGATGGAGGTTTTACATCAGGCATGGCCAGCCAAAGTCCTGGAGCCATGAGTGTCCTCACGCCAGCTTACTTGTTGTGCAGACATTGAATGCTGGGAGAGGCAAATTGAGGGAACCAGAGGCTACAGCCATGTTCAGCACATAGAGTAGTGTAACGGAGTGTGTCCCCCGGAGATAGACCACCGAGACCAATTGGATCAAACAGGGAAAAGTTTATTGCAGATTCGAATCTGGGCCCCGCCGTAGCTGACGCAGCAGCAGGCAAGTGCCATGGCGAGAGCGCCGTTGAAAGGGGCAGTCCCTTCCTTTATACCACTTCCCTCTATAACCGTTGGCCTGGCATTCCCTGATTGGCCCCTTTGAATGACCCGCGAATGTGGGGCCCCTTTGTCCTGGACTTTTCCTAATATGGTTCGCTCGCACAGTGAGGAAGTTCTACACCAGACCTTTCCCTATATGGGTTGTTTGTTACAGAGACAGCTCTGTAATGCCTCTGGCAGGTAGGGGAGTGGTGGTCAGGCAGAAACTATTTCTTTTATTTATGGAACGGGGAGTTCTATAGTGCCTGCGGGGGGTGACCTTTCCAAGTGGTTGTTTTAAATTTTTCTACTCTGACTCTAGACCCCGAGGTCTAGTCCCTTCCTGCCCTCCACAAGTAGTATCTCAGAGAGTTTTCCCAGCAGGAGAGGAAAGCCATGATAATGGAAAGCTCCAAAACTCTCCCCCAGGTAACTGACTTTATTTGAAACAGTATGGGGATGTAAGGACACTTAAAAAGAACAACTTAAGAGCTACAAGCTAAACCACAGACCATCTAGTTTACTGTAGAGAATAAGAAAAAGAGATAGCTAAAAATGGTTGGCTAGAGTCAGAATAAATCTCAAAAACTGGCCTTAATTTAACTCCTGAATTTAACTGGATCTGACTGCTGAGCAATTTATGCACCAAAACATTGTCAAAAACTATAGAGCAATAAATCAACAGTTAGGAGAACCTAAAATGTGGGGTACAATACCAAATGAAACATATGTGTTGACAGATAAGTCAAGGAAAGTAAGCCCTGCTAACCCACTGCCATCTCTGGGTGGCTGTGCGCAGGCTCAAGGCCCACCTTCCAGGAAATGATACCAAAACCTGCACAGTATTGTGGAAACTAATTTCACTAAAACAAATAAACAATTCAAGCAGGAATTTTAGGGGAACATAGGCAGGCTTAGGGATTTTTTTTTAGAATTGGGGTCCATGGAGAAGCATGGGCCTGCAGACTGGGAGAAGGTACATTTCCATAACACAAGGAAGCCAGGTGCAGTTACATTTCCATAAGACAAGGAGGCAGCAACAGGTATATTTCCACAAGACAAGGGAACTGGAAATAGCCAAGAAAGGTCACATTTACAAAATAAAGAAAAGGAAGCCCTTCATCCAGAAGGAAGGAGGTGGGGGGAGAACCTCACATGTCCCATGTGAGGTTCAACCTTTGAGCCCTGGAGTTACTACAGTAACCAACTCTAAGGGGAATAGTGACCAATCAGAGGGGATATCAGGCACCAGGATCTGTAGCCTTTATAAGCCATTGGGCAGAAGAACCCAGTGGGACCCTTCTCCCTCTCCCTACTTGGGAGTCTATTCTGTGGGACTCTTTCCCTCTCTCCACGTGGGCGTCTGTACTTGTTCTTCAATGAATCTCCACCTTTGCTATCCCACTTTTCCGTCCATAGATTCATTCTTCAATTCCGGTGGACAAAGAATCTGGGTTCCAGTCCAAAAATTCGGTATCACAATCAACAACAAAGCAAGCCCTTAAGAAGAATCAGTACCGAGGGTTGCTAAAATAAAAGGTCCAGTTTATGAGAAATTATGATCAGGCAAAGAACAGAGACTGTGACCTATACACAGTAAAAGAGACAAACAAAATAAGGCAACCAAAAATATGAGAAACCGGATGTCAGATTTCACAGGTAGATCTCAAAGTAACCATAATAATAAATATAGAACTAAAGGAAGCCATGAAGTATAGAAAAATATGAAGATAATGTCACATCAAATAGAATATATAAAGAATTAGAAATAATTTTTAAGAAATCAAATGAAAGAGATTAACCAAAGAACTTAAATGCATATATGCATAACCCATGGATACAGGACAATAGTGCAGTGAAGCCTGGGGGAGGGGGCAGGAGTACAGGGGATCAATGGGGGGTAGAAATTGGATGTCTGTAATACTTTCAACATAAAGATAAATTTAAAATATCAAATGGAAATTCTGGAGTTGAAAAGTACAATAATTAAAATTAAATTTTCTTTATAGGAATTTACTGGTAAAGGTAATTTTGCAATTTACAGTACCATGTAAATTCGTATATGTCCTTCTTTTAACTGATTTAAAGAGCAATAGTATAAAATACGTATATAATTGTACTATTGCCCTGTAACATCTAGAAATATAATATGTTTACCAAAGAAGCACAAAGATAGTGTGTAGGAGCAAGATGAAGACTCAAACCCACAGGAACGAAGGGAGAAAACCTTAAATGTAAGAGGTAAATATAATGAAATCTATAAATATATACTTCCTCTCCTTACTTTTCTCAGCTCTTACAATGGACATGAAATTATACAAAATAATAGCAACGCATTGTTGATTTTGTAGTATATAGATGCAATATGTATAACAATAATAGGAAAAAAGAAAAAGACAAAATAAAGCTATAGAGGAGTAGCAGTTCTGCCTCTCATTGGGAGTATGTTAGTATAAATCTGAAGTAGATTTTGACCAAATAAAATATATGTGGCAAGCTCTGGAGCAACCACAAAGAAAATAAATCTAAATATAATTTTAAAAAATATAAGTACTTAGTCCAAAACCTAAATAAGCTATACAGAATAAAAGTTTATAACTGTACTGCCTTCTTTCTTAACCAGAATTTTGTGTGAATATAAATTAAATCTTCTTGGCAACTTTAGGCTGCCATAAATATACTTGACAATGTTGCTATGTTGAAATGGCTATAAAACAATGTGAAGTTCAATTACATAGCATTGTTTACTGTTAATCTAACTGCCCCCTGGTTTTGCCTTTTGTTATTTGTCAAGTGGTAATGACTTCTTTGTACGCATATCACACATTATTCTCAGTAATCAGTTCAGAGGACTGTAAACATTAAACACTAAACAAATGCGTGAATAAAGACTAAATAGAAGCCTGAATTGGTTAAAATGTATAATTTTGAATATTTATTAACTCCTTGCAGGCTGAACTTTGTTCCTAAAATTATTTAAACTGTTTCTGGTTCAGTTCTCTCATTTATCAAAAGGAAATAAATATAGTGCTTATCTCAAAAGTTCCCTGTGAGGATGAAATAAATTACTATCTAAAGACAGCCCTCAGAACTGGATCTGTATGTGCTTGCCCATATTTTTCACGTATGGATATGCTAATATTTGTTTTGGTTTCTCTGGTAGATCTTTTGATACTTTATGCTCTTTGTAAATTTGAGATAGCTGAGTTTATCAGATAAGTCACTTCTGAATAAAACTTCACATTTATTTAGTTTTCGCTGTTTGCCTTTTTATTCTTCTTGAAGGCTACTCTAATTATAAATAGAAAAGAATAACCACACACGTAAAACTTGTCTTTGCAGAGATTTGAGAATATGACTAAGAGGATAGGGAGATCTTATTTTGTAATACTAATTTGATAGTGAAGAATCAGTCAAGATGGAGTATTATGAACAAAGATTAGATTTTTCTATATTGGTTTTATCCCCTGTAAATGAACATTGATATTCAACATGTTTTTAGTTTTTACAATCCTGTCACTATGCATGTTTCATGTTTTACCTCTTCTCTGTTAAATGTTCAGATGGTTTGTGTCAGAAAGAGAGTGTTGGAATTCATATCAAACAACAGAGGATCTGCATTTGTGGAATCTCATTGACTGACAGCTGGTAGTAACTTGTAGAAAACCTGTGCTTTTAGAATGTTTTTCTGTTATTGAAAATTCTCCTTAAAGAGCATGCAATAAGACTAAAAAGTTCTGCTGAGTGTCAAGAACTCAAGAACAGCACTGAAGAAAATGGGCTCCAAACTTACACATTGGATGTTTAATTTATAATGTGGAAGGGTTATAAGCAGCTAAAGCATGTCATCAGCTATAGCTTTCATTTATATATTTATTAACCTTTCTGTCTAGTATATGTCTTTAGCTTTAGAATTATAAAAGGTATAATAACCTCGTCTTTGTGTGTTCATGCCACCCACAAACTTTGGAATCCTGTGGCATGCATCAGATTTTTCAAACAGATATTCTGCCAGAGACCAAGGCAGCTTTCCTGGTGGAAATGTGGAATGTACATGTGACAACGAGAGTGCAGAAGCCAAATATTGAATTGTTTCTATCAATTAAATGCTTTTACCGAGACCCTGCAAAACGTATAAGAATATTTTCAGAAAGTAAAAGTTAAAAAAAAATTAAATTAGATCATTTTATGCATCTTGAGAAAAATGTTTCAAAGTGTATGATCTTTGTCATAGAGGTGATAATTTCTTACTAATATCAAAACATAACTTAAAACTTAATGCTTACATATAAGGAGTGGCAGATTCACTTTGGAAACTTTGAATATAATGTTCTCCATTGGGTAGTATTTAATAATATTCTGACATCTCAAAGAAAATTTATGCAGTTAGTAGAACTCTCTAATTTATTCCTAGGAAACTGTATTCTCAAGATTTGAACTCAAATTTAGTTTTTCTCTTCCAATTAGAGATGATTATAATAAAATATCCAAGTCTAGGCTTTTTCAACCTTGGCACTATTAAATTTTTAAGGATGCAAAATCCTGTACTATCAAAGGGCTGTCTTGCACATTGTAGAATGTTTAATAGCATCACTGGTTGTACTATAGACAAATAGGACTCTCCTTCAAATTGTAGCAATCTAAAATATATTCAGATGTTGCCAAATGGCCTACTCTGAAAATAAAAGGGTGACTTAGCTTTTCTAATTGTGTAAGACTTTACCATAAACTCAGTGACTTAAAACAACACAACTTTATTATATCACATTTTCCATGGTCAGGAATATGAGTTATCTCTGCTCAGGATATCACTAGGTTGAAATCAAGGTGTTAGCTGGGGCTTCTATTCTCATACAGGGCTCAGGATTCTCTTCCAAGCCGCTGATTTTGGCAGAATCATTTTCTTATGGTTCTATTACTGAACTTCCCATTTTCCTGCTAGATATTGCCAAGAACCACTTTTGGCTTCTAGAAGTCCTCAGTTCCTTGGCACATGACCCACATAGGTCATAACATTGGTATTTGTTTTCTTCTAAGCCAATAGGAATATGTCTCTCTGACTTCATATCCCCTTCCAGTCCTATACAAGATAGAAGAGTCCTTATTGTAAAGAACATGCTATGTATCAACATGTAACACATCATGTGGTTTACAAAATGTTTTCAAGTAGTTTAGCAATTAGTTGATAGATGATTGATAGATAATAGATGATAGATAGACTGAATTGTGTTGCTACAAAATTCATATGTTGAATTCCTAAAGTACCTCATAATGTGCCTATATCTGGAGATCAGGTCTTTAAACAGGTAATTAAGTTACAATTAGTTCATTAGGGTGAGCACAAATCCAATATGACTGATACCCTTTGAAGAAGAGTAATTTTGAGCATAGACAGGGGGAAGAGAAGGTAAAGACACAAGGATAAGACAGCCATATATAAGCCAAGGAGAAAGGTCTCAGAAGAAACCAATCTTACAAAGTCTATAGTTCTTTGTTACAGCAGCCCTAACAAACTAATACACATAGGGATGGATGATCAATGGTTGATAGACAGATAAATTAAGAAAGAGAGTGGGGAAGAACCACACTATTTCCAGTTCTGTAAGTTTAAAATTAGAAACTAGGCACTTCCATAATTCTTCAAAAACTGAGGAAGAAAACATCAGGTAAGCCACAACTACACTTTAGAGAAGCACTATCCAAATCAGTGAAGCAAATGCTGAATATCTCAGCCTATAGCACCAAAGTGGATAGTTTCCAGTAACCTACTGAAAAGCCACAGAAATCCTTATATTACCTAAGCAGATGTTATGAACTGAATTATGCTCCCTCAAAATTGATATGTGAAGCCCTAGTCCTTAGTGCCTAAGAATGTGACTGTATATAAAAAAGAGCATTTAAATAAGTATAGACCAGTTGGAGTGGCTCAGTGGTTGAGCATAGACCTATGAACCAGGAGGTCATGGTTTGAGTCCTGGTCAGGGCACATGCTCAGGTTGTGTGCTCGATCCCCAGTGTGGGGCGTGCAGGAGGCAGCCATTCAATGATTCTCTCTCATCATTGATGTTTTTATCTCTCGCTCCCTCTCCCTTCTTCTCTGAAATAAAAAATATGTATATTTTTTAAACAGTAATTACATTAAAATATGTTGATTAAAGTGGTCCCTAATTCAATCTACTGATGTCCTTATAAGAAGGGAATACTTGCACACACTAAACCAATAGTATAGGTGTCCTTATAAGATTTGAGATGAGGACATACAAAGAGTTGTGAGTACCTATACTGGGGATGTGAGTTCACAGAGTGATGGCCTGTGGGAACCACGCAGGGAGAAGTGAGACATTTGCAAGGGAAGGAGAAAGGCCTCAGGAGAAATCAATCTTACTGGCATCCTGACCTTGGACTCCCAGCCTCCAGAACTATGAGCAGGGGAAAATATCTGTTGTTAAGCCACGTGGTCTGATGTATTTTTGTTATGGAAGTTCTAGCAAACTAATACAGAAGGGCATTCAATGGCCTCAGTCTGTAGTAGCAAAGCAGGTGGTTCTTAAGAACTGCCAGGATGCTGAAGGACACAATGGCCTTTGGAAAATAAGAGCTTCTCCTTTTCTTCTTTCCGAATCTCACATGATTCTGGGCATCACATTGGAAGGGGGTTCTGGGAAATACAGTATCTAGCTTCTCCTCTGCATATAGAAGAGACTTTAGAAGATGTTATTGGTGAATCCAAGTTTATAATAGACAAAAAAGCAGACTATTAATCAGAAATCTGTTCCCAAATCTTAGCTTGTCATTTTTGTAGTGGTTTCTTCAGTTCTTACTTGTGCTACTTGAGTCTTCTTGAGTGCTCTTCCTTTTCTCTTTTAAGGATACATATATCTCCAGCTGTTCTATTTCATAAGAAGTTGCCTAATCCATTAGTTTTGCTTGTATTTTTTCACTTGTCCACTGGGTCTTCTTGGATTTTCTGTTATTATTAACTAGTGACCCGGTGCACAGATTCATGCACATTGAAAGGAAATGAATTAGAAGGTGGCCGGCGGGAAGGGACTGCACGAGATGGGCTGGACACACCCTGGAGCCAACCTCCCATGGTCCCTCCCTGGCCTGTGAAGTGAGGGAGTGAGCAGGTCCCTCTGGCAGGTGGGGTCGCTCAGCTGGGCCTGTGGGGATTGGGCCAAAACCAGCTCTCTAACATCCCCCAAGGGGTCCCGGAGTGTGAGAGGGCACTATGCAAAGTTGCTGTTGTACAGGGTGCGGAATGCAAATGCAAGTGTGCAGTAAACCAGATTTTGGGCTGACAGTGCCCCAGCAGCAACATAACCCAAGGCTAAAGGTGGAATCGTGTGGGCCTGCGAGGAATCAGGCTCCCTCCTCTCTAGTTTCAGTGTGTGCCACTTGAAAACCGCTGCTGTCAAGTCACTGCAGCTCAGCAGCTCCTGCATTGAGCGTCTGCCCCCTGATGGCCAGCATGTGTCATAGCAACCAGTCAGACAGTAGGACACTTAGCATATTAGCCTTTTATATATAGACTAGAGGCCTGGTGCACGAAATTCCTGCACGGGGGTGGGTGTCCCTCAGCCCAGCCTGCACCCTCTCCAATCTGGGACCCCTCAAGGGATGTCCAACTGCCCGTTTAGGCCCGATCCCACAAGGGCAGTCGGACATCCCTCTCACAATCCAGGACTGCTGGCTCCCAACTGCTTGCCTGCTTGTCTTCCTGATTGCCCCTAACCGCTTCTGCCTGCCAGCCTGATCACCCCCTAACCACTCCCCTGCCAGCCTGATTGATGCCTAACTGCTCCCCTGCCAGCCTGTTTGCCCCCAACTGCCCTTCCCTGCAGACCCAGTCACCCCCAACTTCCCTCCTCTGCTGGCAGGGTCACCCCTAACTGCCCTCCGCAGCAGGCTTGATCACCCCCAACTTCCCTCCTTTGCAGGCCTGGTCCCTCCCAACTGCCCTCCCCTGCTGGCCATCTTGTGGTGGCCATCTTGTGTCCACATGGGGCAGGATCTTTGATCACATGGGGGCAGCCATCTTGTGTGTTGGAGTGATGGTCAATCTGCATATTACTCTTTTATTAGATAGGATAGAGGCCTGGTGCATGGGTGGGGGCCAGCTGGTTTGCCCGGAAGGGTGTCTCAGATCAGGGTGGGGGTTCCCTTGGGGTGTGGGGTGGCCTGGGCGAGGGGCCTGTGGTGGTTTGCAGGCCGGCCACGCCCCCCAGTGACCCAAGCAGAGGCCCTGGGATCTGGGACTTATTTATCTTCTACAATTAAAACTTTGTAGCCTGGAGTGGAGCCAAGCCTCCTGCTCACTCTGTGGTGGCAGCCATTTCTGTTGGGATTTATGTATCTTCTATAATTGAAACTTTGTAGCCTTAAGCAGAGGCCAAAGCAGGCCAGGGCTGCAGAAGCTTGGCTTCCTCCATCGCTGCAGGCAACCCTAGCCTCCTGCTCTCTCCAGCTCCATGGATGCCACCATTTCTGTTGGGATTTATTTATCTTCTATAATTGAAACTTTGTAGCATTGAGTAGAGGCCTGGGCCAGCAAGGGCAGGCAGAAAGCTTGGCTTCCTCCATTGCCAAGGCAACCCTAGCCTCCTGCTCTCTCCAGCTCTGTGGCTGCCGCCATTTCTGTTTGGGTTTATGTATCTTCTATCATTGAAACTTTGTAGCATTGAGTAGAGTCCTGGGCTGGCAAGGGCAGGCAGAAAGCTTGGCTTCCTCCATTGCTAGAGAAACCCAAGTCTCCCTCCTGCTCCTGAGGCTGCAACCATCTTGGTTGGGTTTATTTGCATATTCCCTCTTGATTGGCTGGTGGGCATGGCTGGTGGGCGTGGCTTGTGGGTGTAGTGGAGGTACGGTCAATTTGCATATCACTCTTTCATTAGATAGGATTAATTAATATTTTGGTCTTCTCATTGTTTGATCTCCTGGGGTAACTTAAAAGATAGTAACAATGATTCATTTCTCTTCTGTTAAGGGTTTAGTAGTGAATAATTAGGCAGTGCTTGTAGCATGTGGGAGACATGA
The DNA here is from genome assembly GCF_963455305.1 of Plecotus auritus. Classification (NCBI taxonomy): domain Eukaryota; kingdom Metazoa; phylum Chordata; class Mammalia; order Chiroptera; family Vespertilionidae; genus Plecotus; species Plecotus auritus. The sequence continues at coordinate 113,955,727 of NC_137774.1, read as the reverse complement.
CTCTAAGGAGTCTTCTAAGTGGCAAAAACTGGCAATTCCTCTGTTCAAGAGATAGAGAAAGGAGCATGGAGGACTCCTTGTGCCCAAACTCCATCTGAGCAAAGACTCTCATCCAGGCCACTGAGCAAAGACTCTCATCATGCCCTAACCCAGTGGTCGGCAAACTGCGGCTCGCGAGCCACATGCGGCTTGCGAGCCGCGGTTTGCCGCTCTGTTGACTAATAAGTTTGCCGACCACTGCCCTAACCAATCTGGCACAGTGAATAGAGTGTCAGCCTGCGGACTGAAGGGTCCCAGGTTCAATTCCTGTCAAGGGCATGTACCTTGGTTGCGGGCACATCCCCAGTGGGAGGTGTGCAGTAGGCAGCCGATTGATGTTTCTCTCTTATCGATGTTTCTAACTCTCTATCCTTCTCCCTTCCTCTCTGTAAAAATCAATAAAATACATTAAAAAAAAAAAAGACTCTCATCATTATTTGCAGCACAATTTGTCACTTCTGAAATTATGTAGTAGTTGAGACCTCAAGCCCTAAAAGCTGTTAGCTCCAGAAAGGTAGATAGATACATTTCAAAGGCCATCACACTGTTGTCTTTCTCAACCACTGAAGAATCAGAAAGTCAGAATCTGGTATTTAATAACAACAACATAGAAATAAAAAACACCACAAACAACTTCTCTTCCTACAAGTAGGATTTGACATTTTAAACTTTTAATATTTTCAATTACTATAAATAGAAATATATGACACAAATGACTCAATATTTCTTAGACTACCAACTAACCAGGCTTCATTCCTTGGCTAATTATCAGAACTGGTTGTTTTATACTATCCAAAATTTTAAATTTCTACAAATAAATTAATGAAAGAAAAGATGGGTCTCAAAAAAGATGGATGATCATTGAATACAAAAGCATTTCTCATTTATCATCTCACTGATATTCAAAAGGCCAAGTAAATAAAAGACACCTCCTTTCTATATAGAAGTTTTCTATTCTTTACACCAGTTGCTTTAATAATAGATAATTATAGCCTGTCTACAGACTTCATAGAGCTTAAATTGGATATAATTTTCTTCATTTTCTGTCTTAAGTCACTTTTAAAATTTGTTGAAAAATTTTAAACATCTGCTTAATTTCACTAAAGAAGGGCTATGTTTTATTATAAGTGAGGCAATCTGTATGTTTAGCTTATTTCTCATGTGTGTATATTCAGCAGGAATGTGATATAAATGGGCCTACATGTTTAAATCATACGTTCATTTAATCTCCATTTGAAGGATGCAGAAAAAAAATTTTTAACATGTAGAAATTTAAGATCACAATGGCAAAAATGATCATAGATGAAGCCAGAGTGTCCTTGTCCATTTGCTTCACTGGCTCCAATTATTATCTGCAGATTAAAAACAGGCACTCACTTGTCCTGGGAGACAGAAGCTTTTAGAGCATCATGTCTTACTTGCTTTCAAGTCAAACTTAGTTTTATTCCTTTGGCAGCTGCTCAAGCTTATTACTATATAATTGGCACCAACAGCTGCTTCTTCTGTATAAACCATATGAACATCTCACAATCCTGATTCTTACCATCTCATTTAATATTAGTTCACTTTTTGTGCAAAATTAATTGTGCAGTCACAAAAAAGCAAACCAAAAAGAAATAATATGTCAAGTGTTATCATCTTGAATTCAGAAAAACATTTCTTTTGTGATCTAATGTTTATACAATATCATAGTTTCCTTAAAACCATACATACATTTATTTTTCTGAGTAGTTTGGTTTCCTTGTAAATTAAAGGACAAAAATTTTATGAGTAATTCAAATTAAGTAACAATTGTAAAAGAAGTCAACTGCTGCATTCAGCACTTAAATTATAAATCTATCTTTATCTGTGAAACACAATTTAAAATAATGGACAGGAAAGACATAAGGTGAAGTAGAGCTTTATCAAGATATTGCCTTGAGGCTTATGAAGTTTCTCCAGTTGACGATAAGGTGAACTAAAATCACTAATTCAGAAGCACATCTCCTTCTGGTACCATAAACCAAACATTTATCCATCTGCCTTCTCAGTGGGATGCAGACCCTTGGCCCATAATAGAATTTACTGTAAGTATGTTCTTAAAACAAAACAAAACACACAGATGTTCCTCTTAATCACACCAGTTAAATGTGTTGTAAGCTTAGAAACGTATCCTGGCTGACAAAGATATATCTAGAATAAATAAGGCTGTTTAGTTTTTTAACAAAAAGTAACCCACTTGATCATTTATTCATGCACTTCCATATTTTAGGGTCAATGTATTTATGAGGGAAAATATACACTGTTTGGTTCCAATAAATGATATTAATTAATGTATATTCTAACAGTTGAGTTTTTGTTGAAAGGTGAATAAATGGGTAAAATAAATTTTGATAACTAGGCTTTTAATAATGTAGTTGCAGGGTGTGGAGAAGGGGAAACAATAGTATAGCCTATGAGTATGTCTCATTCTTTTTGTGAACCTTTGTCCTTGGACTATGAACTTCACCAGTGCTTCTCAGCCCGCTCCTCCCCCCACCTCCTTTAGGTGGCACAGGATGGATGGAGGGGCTAGAATTGTGTATTCCCTTCACCCAGTTAGGTTAGGTTCTGGTACATGGTTTCTCTTGATGGCAGGCCTTGTTAAGAAGGACAGAATGCCCTGGTCTATGAATTTTAAAGTGGTTTCTTTTCCCCCTCCTCCTGCTGGAAGTTCAAGGGCATTTTTCTCTGATATTCACTGTGAATAACTGAAACTCACAACAGTCCGCCCTCCTATGACTGGGTCCTCTTGAAGTGTGTAACTCTCATATTGGCCCACACGGAGCCTTAGCAATTTGTCAATTGCAGTTGGCACTTCCCTTACATCAGCATTGGTTCCCACAGAGGTTTCTACCTATGAATTTCTGCTCTGGTAAGGAGGAATTATCTGTATGCACCTGTTTCCCTCTCAGCTTTTGCTAGCAGCAGTTTACCTGGGACTCTACTTCCCTGATAGCTCTAAGAAGGTTTGTTGATTTTTCAGTTTGTTCAGGTTGTTACTTGTTTTTAGCACAGAGTAGCAACTTCTAAGTTTCTTACACCTAGAATAGAACCTGGAAATTTCAAACTGGTTTCTCTTTCTCTCTTTTACATTAGAGACTTTCTGGTAAACTTTGAATATCTACATATATGTGTGATTGGGGGTTAAAAGGTTAATTGAAAACTCTCAGCAGATGGGTGTATCTTGAACCACGCCCTGATAGCAATATTTTTGTACTTTCACATCAAACAGATCCAATTATAATTTCCAACTTGAAAAGGTTTACTGCCAGTGTATGAGTGAGAGTCCAGTGTTAGAAGTGTTTCTGGTTTTCAGCACAGCATATGCATTTTGTCACTTAATCACTCCTTCCTTTAAGAATTCTATTGTGGTAACCCTGTCCCCAAGTAAACCTGTTGTTTCCTAGACCAGTCTCACTCTTAACCTCTCAGAAAATGCACTTTTCATTTCCATCTAGAAGAAGCTGTTACCAGGCTGTTTTGTGCTAAGAAGATGATCTACTACCTAACTGCCTCTCTCTTAAACTGCGTACAACTGGTCTTCCTCATTATAGCATCTGTTTATCCCAACTCCCAATGGTACCTGATGTTCCCAATTCCCGAGGCTGTGGGGAATTCTGCAATGTAAGTCAGAATCACCCTAAGTTTACACCACCAGTGACTGATTATTTGGGTTTCTCCTGTCTGACAATTCAGGTCTGCTAGTTCACTTAACACTATTTCATCTGCCTTCTACCTTCCAAAGTTGTTATTCTTGACTCCCTAATAGTTCTCTCCACCCTCAAAGTTTTATGCCTTTAAAATATTCTCCTTAATGCCAAAACCGGTTTGGCTCAGTGGATAGAGCATCGGCCTGTGGACTGAAGGGTCCCAGGTTCGATTCTGGTCAAGGGCACGTAACTTGGTTGCGGGCACATCCCCAGTAGGGGGTGTGCAAGAGGCAGCTGATCGATGTTTCTAACTCTCTATCCCTCTTCCTTCCTCTCTGTAAAAAATCAATAAAATATATTTAAAAAAAAAATATTCTCCTTAATTTTTTTTCAGAAGTTTTCTATACTAAGAAATTAGGCACCAGCATTCCATCCACCATTTTACCTGAAAATCGTCATATTGCTCTAACCCAGTGGTCGGCAAACTCATTAGTCAACAGAGCCAAATACCAACAGTACAATTACTGAAATTTCTTTTGAGAGCCAAATTTTTTAAACTTAAACTACTTCTAACGCCACTTCTTCAAAATAGACTCGCCCAGGCTGTGGTATTTTGTGGAAGAGCCACACTCAAGGGGCCAAAGAGCCGCATGTGGCTTGCGAACCGCAGTTTGCCAACCACTGCTCTAACCAATACAGAATCAGACTATTGCATTAAATGTATTTTACCCAGGAAAAGGTGCACCACAAATTTAACTTCAGTGGGGACATTTATTCTCTCAATTCCAATAAGTCAAAATGTTAAAAACTTAACCAAGAAATAGTATAATTTTAAAATAAATAAATATTTTTTCAAAAATATGTTTACCTCTTTTAGAAATGAAGAGAAAAATATGTTAAAGAACACTATTAGCCAGAGGAAAACTCAGAGAAAGTATCAAAAGGAAACAGGACAAACCATTCATTGCTTTGTGTTTCTCAGTATTTTTTCCTCTTGTGTTCTCAGAAGAGAAATCTAGTTGTTAGACTCATCAGATCTGCCAGTTAATCTCAAAGACAAATGCAAAATTGAGAACTAATGCTTTATGTTTTTTTGTTACTTATGAAACTCTATAGTACAATTGATTAACATATGACAAAAATATAGTACCCGTGATATATAAAAATCAACCTTATTACATCCTTCTTAAGCAAATAATTTAAAACTTTAGAATATCTGATTAATTGAAACTTGAAATGCCAATGATTGACACTAGCTCTATTGTTATATTATGAAAGGATAAAGCATATATTTAATAAACATAATTAGAACTTGGACTATAATAGTTTTAGCAGCTAAGCCTCTTATATGTGCTGTTGATTTGTAAATTCATCAAACAGCTTACATGTGTGTTTTTTTGAAGAATCTCAACTTTTATAAACTAGTAAGAACTGAAAAGAATTGCTTATCAAAGAAATGTGACACATCCAGGGTTTGGTGATTGCTATTATTAATATTGCATTAATAAGTAGCATGTATATTACTTTAGAACTGATAAGAAATTACAAAATGCATTATTTCATTAATAGAACTTATCTACGAGGGGAAAAATATAATCATCCCCAATTTACAACAAAGGAAGCTGATTTTTATAGAAGTTAAAATTCTTGCTCAGTGATACAAAAAACAACATCTTGCCCTGGCCAGTTTTTCTCAGTGATTAGAGTGTTGACTCCTTTTACAACTTTTTTTCTGACTCTGCTTCATGTATACGATAAAGTTTAAAGAAAAATCTGGAAGTGTCTTCTTAATATTTACTACCTTGTTTTTGTATGCATTATCCCACCTATTATCTCAAAAGAACTAAATAATAATATATTCTGCTGCAATGTCATTTTGACAGTAGAGAAACTGAGACACATAGAAGTTAGGCCAATTTTCCAAAGTCACACAGTAAATAGAGGGGCAAGTATTCTAACTCAAGGCAATCAGGCTCCAGGCTCCTCACTATCAAATGCTGTAACAATCCCCTCCCAGTAAATCTCCTTTGTAATTAATTTTTTAAATTATAATAAGTGAAAATATTTTTATTTCTTAGTCCTTCCATTGAGCACAAGTATATGTAAAGAGGATAGAGATGAAAAACAAGAGTCAACTAAATTATACAGAATGGTTAACAAACGCAGGCTATGTAGAAACATGTCCATGTGGATATCAGAGACCTTATGCTTAAGGCATAATTTCAGTTATCTCTTTAATATGATATTAAGATAAAAGTGACTATAAAGAATATTTTTATACACATGATAATAAAACGTAACTAAAGTAAAACTGAAACATGTGTGGCATTAATAACTTTAGCTTTTGGTAGCTTAAATTTACATTTGTTCTCAAATGTAATTGGGGATAATGGTAGTTTTAATATTACTTTAAAATGGCATGTACATTTGATAAATATATTTGAAGAGAACAAAACATGTTACTTTATGCTGAAAGAAATAAGCAAATAGACACACTTGTGAATCATGCAATTGATCAGTTTCTAATACAATCTCAAGTGAATATGCTTTTTCTTTCCAGGTTATTGACTTTCAACTAAATAGGATCCAGCATAAATTAAGCAGTTGCAAGCGAACAACTAGACCTTAATTTCTTCATCTGACTTTTTAAGTACGTCTATTTAAGATTATTTAATTAAACTTGGACTGGTATCACAAATTGACAAACACATACACTGAAGGCCTAATGTAAGCAGAATTACCTTCAATAACAGTAAAGTTGGAATAAACTCCTTTTGCAGAAATGCTATAAAGAGCTAAGATTAAAGCTCCATGATGACGCCTTGCTATTTGGAAGACCAGAGCCTAGGAAACCTAAATATTATTTTGAATCATTTTGTATACATTTGTTGGATGTGCTTCAACAATTCTTCAGAGAATCAAAACAGTAAGACATTTGGGAGTGGATTTTCTCCTCTGTTTGATAGAACCGTGGTGTTTGGCTTGAATATCAGACAGGACCTGTATAAGCCTTGCTCTGCCTCTGATAAGCAAAGCAAATGAAATAAGCAACAGAGCCTTTTAGAGCATTGGCTCATGCTGCATATCCAAAAGTGATTTCTGAGGAATAATGACACTCAGAGAACCTAACTTGTGTGGATTTCCTTCCTCCCTTGGGTACCAGATCACTTCCAATGTATAATCAGGTGGTTTGGCATTCATTTGACTTACGAAACTATCAGACGTTCTGTATCCCCCATGGAACAGACATTTTTATGCATAGACTCAGGTCTGTCATAGTGTTTCCTGGACTGGCAACATTTTCTTTCTTACTGCTTACGAAAATCTTGTATAGGAACATCTGCAGGAACTTTCATTCACAGTCTCTCTCCCAAAGCCTCATCGCAGACATAAGGGCTGTGCAGTAAAACCAGATTTCATTTGGACAGATCTGTGCAAGACAGCATTTGTGAATGACCTGATATAAATTATGTCCCTCTTGGAGTTTTGACATAGAAGATAAAGCACATAAGTATGACAAACATACTGAATACTTTTTGGTATGTTTCTTCTTTTTTTTGTGAGGAAAAATAGTCTACTTATTTTTTCTTCACAAATTTAACCACAAATATAAGTGTGAAAGCAACAAAACAAAACCTGAAACATGTTAGTGACTTAAGATTATTTTAAACATCAACTTTTAGGTTATATAAATTAAAAATAATTTGATTCATATTAGCTTCCATTATACATAGCGAAAAAGTATATATCTCTGTTAAAAATCATAATTTATATTATTAATACAAATTAGGGATTACTATAAGTTCCCAAACTATAATAACCAGTATAGTTCAACTAAAAAAGAAAAAAAACCCATAAGTCCTAGTGACACAATATAAAGCATGGTAACTATAGTTAATAATACAGTATTGGATATTTGAAAGTTACTAAGGAAGTAAATCTTTTTTTTTAAGGAAGTAAATCTTAAAAGTTCTCAGCAAAAGAAAAAATGTTCATAATTATGTATGGTGACAAATATTAACTAGAATTATTGTAGTGATCATTTTCTAATATATACAAATATTGAATCACTATATTGTATACTTGAAATTAATATAGTTATACATCAATTATACCTGAAATAAATAAATAAAATCCAGCTCTTTCTCCTTGCTTTCCCAGTATCCCAAGATGTTTATACCATCCATCAATAGCCCAAGTCAGAAATTTCAGTCATCCTTGCGTCTTCTCTTTTTTCACCCTCTATATCTGTCAGGATATGCTGGGTTATTGCAAATACCCCTCAACTCTCAGTGACTAATGCAACAGAAATTTATTTCTCTGACTACTGAGTCAGAGCTGGGGCTCTACTCCACTTCGTCACATTGACTCTAGGTACCTGGCTGATAAAGCAGCCACTATCTTGAACATTCTTGGTCAACACAACAGAGGGTAAACAACTCCAAATACTTTCATCCTGGCAATGTAATGATCAGCGCAGAAACGGCCTATATCACCTCTGCTAGACCTAGTAACTTGGCCCACCACCCAACCACAGGAGGCCAGAAAGTACAACCCTATCTTGTACACAGAAGGTAGAGAGTAGAAAAATTAATAACTAGCACTAATGACTACCACACTCTCTTAGGAGGGATTCTCCCATTGCAGACCCTATGATAAATATTCATGTGAAAATGATTTATTAGGCAGTGCTGCCAGGAAAAAACAGTAAGGGAGAAAGACAGGGAAGAGAAGAAAGCCAAGCAAATATTATGCATCAAAGTCCCATGGAAGGTAATTAGGCTCAACTCCACAGAACATAACGGAGTCAGTCTTACCTCAGAGCAGTCTGGACCAGGGGGAAGGACGCCGGAGGAGTTACACGTCTGCAATAGGAGTGTTCTACTAGGGCTCTCCCCAGGAAGATGTAAATCCCAGGTATTTCTGGCTCTGCTTGCAGCTGTTGGCTGTTGGAAGTGAAAGCACATAGTGAGAATGGGAGAGAGACCTGAAAGGATACAGGTGGAGCATTGACCTCAGCTGCCACACGCAAACAAATTAAAAAAAAAAAAAAGAATTCTTGGAGAAACCAAGATGGTGACCTAAACTGCTGCCTCGCACAACAATTTCAAAACTACAACTAAAAGACAGAACGGACACCATCCAGAACCACAGGAAAGCTGGCTGAGTGGAAATTCTACAACTAGAAGGAAAGAGAAAACCTCACAGAGAATTGGAGGTACAGCAAAGGGTCTTTGTGCACACAGAGAGGAAGGGTGGCTGAGAGCCTGGCTGACTTTCTCTGGCGGAAGGGGGAAGGAAGCCCCCGACCGCACTGAACCCCAGTTCTGACTGCACTGAACCCCAGTTCCGGGCGAGCCCCAGGGGGCCCACGCTCTTGTGGGCGGAGACTCAAGCTGGGAAAGGCAGAAGTCTGAAGGTGCGCGTGTGCCAGTGCGCACAAAGGCTGCGGAGGTTGCCACAGGCTTTCCCTAGTGGAAGGGAGTCGGAGGCTCCTGACTGCACTGGGCCCCAGTTCTGACTGCACTGAACCCTGGTTCCAGGCGAGCCCCTGAGGACCCACGCTCTTGTGGGGGGAGTCTGGACTCTCGGGCAGAGACTCAGGAGCCAGGGAAGGTGGAGGTCTGAAGGCGCACGCGTGCCAGTGCGCACAAAGGCTGCGGAGGTTGCCACAGGCTTTCCCTAGTGGAAGGGAGTCAGAGGCTCCTGACTCAACTGAGCCCCAGTTCTGACTGCAGTGAACCCCAGTTCCAGGCGAGCCCCTGGGGACCCACGCTCTTGTGGGGGGAGTCTGGACTCTCGGACGGAGTCTCGGGAGCCGGGAAGGCAGAGGTCTGAAGGCGCGCACGTGCGCGCGAGGCCAAGGCTGAAGGGAAGCCAAGATTGAGACTCCACCCCATCCAAGCTAAGCACAGAGGCTATTGCAATTTGGCAAGTCTAATCCTATAAGGCTGTCTCCAGCACCGAACTTCTCCCAGCATAGACACAGCTGATCCTTACAGCCAACTGGCCTGGAGGTCAATTCTTCCCAGTGATACCAACAACAATAAAGACTTAATTACAACAAGGCTGTACACACAGTCCACAAAGGGGTGCACAAGAGTGTCCACCTCAGGTTAACTGGGGAGGCAGACCCACTGGGCCATATTGGAAACCTAGCACACAAATCTACCTTACCAACTCAGGGAAGCAGTGAAAATGCGGCGTCAAAGAATCAGATCACAAACAAAAGAAATGGAGGAAAACAAACGACTGGATATAGAATTCAAAACCACGGTTATAAGGCTTTTCAAGAATATCCTAGAAAAGGACGATAAATATAACGAGATCCTCGAAGATATGAAAAAGGACCAACTAGAAATTAAACATACACTGACTGAAATAAAAAATATTATACAGAGACCCAAAAACAGACTAGAGGAACACAAAAATCAAGTCAAAGATTTGAAATACAAAGAAGCAAAAAACACTCAACTGAAAAAGCAAAAAGCAAAAAAAAAAAAATTTAAAAAGTTGAAGATAATGTAAGAAGACTCTGGGACAACTTCAAGTGTACCAACATCAGAATTATGGGGGTGCCAGAAGAAGAGAGAGAGCAAGATACTGAAAACCTATTTGAAGAAATAATGACAGAAAACTTCCCCCACCTGGTGAAAGAAATAGACTTACAAGTCCAAGAAGCGCACAGAACCCCAAACAAAAGGAATCCAAAGAGGACCACACCAAGACACATCATAATTAAAATGCCAAGAGCAAAAGACAAAGAGAGAATATTAAAAGCAGCAAGAGAAAAACAGTAGTTACCTACAAGGGAGCACCCATACGACTGTCAGCTGACTTCTCAACAGAAACTATGCAGGCCAGACGGGAGTGGCAAGAAATTTTCAAAGTGATGAATAGCAAGAACCTACAACCAAGATTACTCTACCCAGCAAAGCTATCATTCAGAATTGAAGGGCAGATAAAGAGCTTCACAGATAAGAAAAAGCTAAAGGAGTTCATCACCACCAAACCAGTATTATATGAAATGCTGAAAGGTATTCTTAAAGAAGAGGAAGAAGAAAAAAGTAAAGAGAAAAATTATGAACAACAAATACATATCTATCAAGTGAACCTAAAAATCAAGTCAATTAAAAACCTGAGGAACAGAATAATCTGGTGAATATAATAGAATCAGGGGCATAGAAAGGGAGTGGACTGATAATTCTCAGTGGGAAAGGGGTATGGGGGGTTCATGAAGGGACTGGACAAAAATCATACACCTATGGATGAGGACAGTGGGGGGGAGGTAAGGGCAGAAGGTGGGGTGGGAACTGGGTGGAGGGGAGCTATGGGGGGAAAAAGGAGAAATAATTGTAATAATCTGAATAAAGATTTATTTAAAAAAATAAAAAATAAAAAATAAATAAAAATAAAAATAAAAAATTCTTGGTGGAAAACTACTTTCTCTGGAACAGATATTTTAGATTTCTAATTAAAAAAAAAAAAATCTGCCCCTATTGTTAGGCGAATTCAAGTCAGTTCAATAAATTAATTACAGGCCATTAATTTCTAAATTTCTTTTTAATTTATCACAATTTTCATTGTCCTGCAGATAATTCAAATCTCTTGTCTGAGAACCTTCAGTGTGAAAACATGTTAATATTTAATATAGTATTTTGCATACGTTCAATTAATAGCTGTAAGGGTAATGACAAGTATAAATTAAGTTTAAAAAATAAATCAGAAATACTTAGCATTGCCCCTGGAATTAGGATAGAAGACACTTCTACCATATATTGAGTTTGTCTTTATTGGAAACTTTAGAAAAAAGATTCAGAGTAGAGTCCAATAAAATTGTATATTTTCTTTAAACGAGTTCAGAATTATATGTTTAAATTGTATTTTGTAATAATAATAACTTTTGACAAGTCAGGTTCACCTATAATGAAGATTGTAAATCAGTAGCAAGGCTTCTTTATTAATACTGAGTCGACATCCCATTAACATGTCAATAATGTTAAGGAAGGCATTACTCAGCATTGTAATAAGACAAACTTTACTGTCCTATGATTGAATCCTAGCCAATACACTCAACTTTAAGGCCTATTATTTGTTGTTAATGTTTAAAATAAATTCCATAATCACACATTGTTGAGAAAGTAAATGAAGCATGAAAAGCAATAATACCTAAAATCATTCTATTTTGACTTTTTGAAATAAGACTTTAGCTACAAAGTGCATTTAGTTGTCAAATAAGAATGATGTCATCCTAAGTGCTTTGATGATCAGATCCTGGGTTGAATATCAAGTAAAACTCTCTTATTTAAACGGAAAGAAAAAGGACTTCAGACATGTATCTTGTTCTTATTAAATCTATTAGTAACCAGAAAGACGAACTGATTTAAAGAAACAAACAAAAGTGACAAGGCTAAGTCTATACAATACATTTAATTTAATTGACTTACAAAAGTAAGTGAAGGCCCTAGGCCTAGCTGGTTTGGCTTAGTGCAGTGGTTGGCAAACTGCGGCTCATGAGCCACATGCGGCTCTTTGGCCCCTTGAGTTTTTAGCAAAGGCCAGCTTAGGAGTACCCTAATTAAGTTAATAACAATGTACCTACCTATATAGTTTAGGTTTAAAAAATTTGGCTCTCAAAAGAGATTTCAATCGTTGTGCTGTTAATATTTGGCTCTGTTGACTAATGAGTTTGCCGACCACTGGCTTAGTGGATAAGAGCATCAGCCTGTGGACTGAAGGGTCCTGGGTTCAATTACCATCAAGGGTACATGCCTGGGTTGCAGGCTTAATCCCCAGTAGGGGGAGTGCAGGAGGCAGCCGATCAATGATTATCTCTCATCATTGATGTTTCTTTCTCTCTCTTCCTTTCCCTTCCTCTCTGAAATCAATAAAAAAAAACATATTTTTTAAAAAAAGTAAGTGAAGAAGATATAACCTTTCAGGTTTAGGTATGTTCAGTAAGTATCTCTACCAAATGTCTACAATATAGTTAAAAAATAGTCAAAGACATGCAATAACAAACAATTGCTTTAAATATACACATAAAATTGGTAGACTATTCAGATACATAAATGATTGGTAGACTGGTAAGAAATTTGAGATTGTATCAAAGTCTCTGCTCAATCTTTCCAAGAAAATATTTCACAATCAGACATTTCAATATTTTGCATTGTTAAGGAAAGGTGCTACCTGAAGTGTAGATGTAATAACCAATTTCATGAGTTTTTCCCATAAAGAAAGTAAAGGAAAAAAATTAGCTTCATGATCTCTAAGCTAAACAAAATAGAATACCAAGTGTAAATATATTTAAAAACAAAAATTGGGTAAGATGTACAAAAACATCAATGCCATAGTCTATTTTTCAAATACTTTTAATGTTATTTGAGCTCTTATCATGCACCTGGTCTCATGAAAAGCACAGATAATAGAGCAATGAACCAGATAATCTTCCCATCTTCATAAATCTTATAATTTTATGTATATGTCAATTATAAGTGATAATTCTATAAAAGGTAATTACAGAATGTATAAAGAGCATATTATTCAGAAGATGTGAATTCTTTTTTTTTTTTTCCAGTCAGAGCCCATCTACCTCATCCTTACAGTATGTTTTCCTGTATTTAACAAACGAAAGCACCAATGGGAATTCATATAGATAATTTTTCTTTCTCCAAAGCAATTGGAATAAAGGCAAACAGACTATCTTCTTTCAAACTCTTCCCCTTTACCTCCTTTGAGGCCCTGTAAACCAAAAAATTTTCCCATACCTGTTTTGGAAGAGTTAATAAATGGCATCTAGTGTTTGAATAATTACTAGCTGCAGGAGAAATTAGAGCTTCTTGGGATATGTTCTGCTAAGTGTTTTCAAAGAGCCAGTGTGAAAGCTGCTCTAGGAAAATACAGTACCATTTTGGTGGAGAGGGATATTCTCTGTTTTCCTTAGATTTTTGATTAAAAAGCTGGTGATAGCCCTAACTGGTTTGGATCAGTGGATAGAGCGTCGGTCTGCGGACTGAAGGGTCCCAGGTTCAATTCCGGTCAAGGGCATGTACCTTGGCTGCAGGCACATCCCCAGTAGGGAGTGTGCAGGAGGCAGCTGATTGATGTTTCTCTCTCGTCGATGTTTCTGACTCTCTATCCCTCTTCCTTCCTCTCTGTAAGCAGTGGTTCTCAACCTTTCTAATGCCGACATGAGGAACTGTATTAAAGGGTCGTGGCATTAGAAAGGTTGAGAACCACTGTAGTGTAAAGGATCAATAAAATATATATTTTTTAAAAAGGCTGGTGATAATTTTGCTGCCTGACTTTCTCAGGCTGAAGGGTATAAAGTGCTTTTTCATTAGCAAGTGTGTGGTATCTCCAACATAGCACACTTCCACTATAGCTGACTCCGTCTGCCATTGATGTTGAGAGGCAAATAAAAAACACTATTAGCCCTGGCTGGTTTTGCTCAGTGGATAGAGCATCAGCCTGTGGACTGAAGAGTCCCGGGTTCGATTCTGGTCAAGGGCACATGCCCGGGTTGTGGGTTCGATCCCCAGTGGGGGGGCGTGCAGGAGGCAACCAATCAATGAATTCTTTTTCATCATTGATGTTTCTATCTCTCTGTCCCTCTCCCTTCCTCTCTGAAATCAATCCTAATATATTTTTAAAAAACCGTTAATATGACTGGTCCTTGCATGTCATATTCTGAAAAAGTTTTGGGCCAGTACCACTGAACAAAAAAAGTTATTATTAGCTGTGACAAATCAAAAGGCCACCCAAACTGCTTGATATAATGTGTGGGGTGCAAAAGCCTCAGGTTCAGCAACTAAAACTTTCTTTTACGATGATGACACAACACACTTATTTTACAAGCCAATGCTTCCCACCTTGACAGTCTGCTGATAAAAGCGAGTTATGAATTATGACTTTGGTAGGTTTCCATTAAGACTTCTATTCCCTCTAAGCAACAGAGTCCAGCAAAGCAATTGAGCCAACGTAACACTCAGACATCTTAGCATTTTAAAAGGCCAAAGCTGGGTTTAAATGCCAGAGCAAGAAACAAATTCCCTGATAACTCCTCTTGTCTGATATTATGAAATATAATCTGATTCTATTTCAAAAGTATCCTTTGGCCTGTCCCACCCCTCATTCTAACCACAAGCAGAATAATGTTAATTATTAATATTTATACAATTGATTGTGATGATGGTGTGCAAATCTATATATATATATATATGTGTTTGACTTCATAGAACTGTGTAACAATATAAAGTCAATAAAAACAATCAGTGAAATAGACATTGAACAATTACAAGAGTTTTGTTTGTTACAAAGGGGGAAGTAGAAAGAGATTTGAGAATACATAGCAAATATATAGCTTGAGTGTTTAGAAAAGACAGTGTGAGAAGTGCCCACGGAGGCACCCCATTGTGGAATGAGTGAGCACTGTGCTAAACAAGAGTGAGGAAGATGTTGTCAGGCAAATGAAAAGACATGGGGATTAGGGCAGAGTAAAGATTTAGAAATCTAAGAGAAAACCAACACATTTGTAACATAAAGTAAAGAATGAGGGAGTTAAGGCTGGAAAGCTGAGAGGCAACAGATCTTCAAAGACCCTATAAACCAAGGAAAAGCATGTGAAACTATTGGTGAGTAAATTTATTTTCTGAAAAGCTAACAAAGTTGGACTCCAATATGTCTTACTGGATAAAGACATTGCTTAAAGCAGCAATGCCCATTGGGCTTAATTTATAAAGCAGTGAAGTGCTGCCAAGCTAGTTTTATGCCAGTTTATATGAGAGGATAGAGATATATTTTTATTAGTAAGCATTGTTACAGTGAGCAACCATGCTCAGGCCTAAATATTAATCATCAATATCACATATGCCATACATAATTATGCTCATGAATATGAAAATATGAATACATAAAATATACAACTAAAAGTACATATCTAATGTAAAATATAGGAAACCATGAAATCCTGCAGCTGGAAAAAAAAGCTTAATGGTCATCTCTTCCAAATTAGAATACTATTTCTCAGTGCTGGTGCATACAATGATTTAAGAGTACACCGACGGATATTTAAATTTTTATAGCTATCAAATTTTTTAATGCATAATAGAATAGTAACCTATTACTAGCATACAAATGCCTGTATTTTATGAATGTGATCCCTTAGGTTGAAGCCCAGTTTTTTTTTTAATACATAAAATTACAGTTGATATTTTTTAAAAATGTCAATTTAATAATAGCAATGCCAATATGTGGATAGTTGAGATGATTTTACATAAAAATGGAGGCTTAATGCCCTGTCCTTCTGAAATACCCCAAGTGTTTGTCCAGTGTCCAACAGAACAAATTCACCTAATAGACGATTTGTTTCAAGGTAGCTCTTTTTCATTCTGACTCTTTCTAGTTAGAAAACCCTTCTTTATGCTTAGCTAAAATCTGACTTTAACTTGAAGCAGTTGGTCATATGTTCTTCAGGCAATATAGAACAAATTGAAATATTTTCTTGTGACCTATAGAAGTATGAGCATGAACTGGTTACAATGTAATTGCTTATGCTGGTGAAGACATACAAGGACTGTTACTCTCTCCACATCCATATATCTGCCTAATAAGGAAATAAGTGTCCTTTTGGATTCAGTGTAGAAGTTGTTCTTCCCATTAGAAGGAGCCAAGGATAAATAACAGTTTTACCATTGCCCTTCATCTTCATCTTGTCCAATTTCATAGCAATGGAGAGGAAAATAGAGTTCCAGCACACAGAAATTGCTCAGAGAGAGTGTAAAAGGTACAAACAAATAAGAAGTCATTTTCTCACCCAACAATTGATAATATAGCTACTCATTCAAATTCTCATTCCTTAATGTGAATTCACTTAGTCCATGGAATTATTATTTTTTTCTTTCTTATTTAGTAAAGTAAACCACCCTTTCCCACCAAATATTTAGACAGGTGTATATGTTTCCTAGGGAGATTTCAAGAACCTATGATGGTTCTATGGTTATTATTCTGATAGCCCAAATCACCGGAAAGGTAACATACCTTAGAAATTGGCTTATTATCAGGAGGTTATATATAATTACACTTTCAGGTATCACTCAATAACAAAAGCCAGATTCCTAACATACTTCCCTTATTCATCAACACAAATTTTTTTTGTCATTTTGATCTTATGAATATCTCCTATCTCATTCCAGACTACAAACACTTTTTTCTCAGTCTATTAAAACTGATTTTTTGTCTTTAGTCTTCTTGCTTATTAACAAATGCAGTAATGGGAAATAGAAAATAGAAAGCTAGCTTTAAAACATTCACCAAAACCATTTTTGTTGTTGTTGTTGCTTAGGAAAGAACTTCACTGCTTCTTCCTGTTACCCCTTCTCTCTATTTCCCTATGTGAGATTCTGGAAGTCAGAGCATCAGCTAAAGAAAGAGTGAAGAGCAGAGCTAGACGGCCGAAGATGCGGATCACCTTTTCTCTACCTAGTACTTGTTTCTAGCTTCACGCAAAGTGGGAAGAGATGCTTGCAAAAGGAAAAACAATTACCTTTAAACAGAGTTATAGGTTTTCAGTCTGACATTTGATGAAGCATTCTAATAACTGAAATTTGATTATTTTTGTAACAAATGTTGACCAGTTGAATTATAATTATATAGGTACTAAAGTTAACATGTTCATCTCTGGGCTTCTCATGAAAAAGGGATAATGAAATACAAATTATAAATAGCAAAAATAAAGACTGTACTAAACTCCTGCCATTTGACTTGTCCACTATTCTGAATAGCTCATTATAATAATAAAGATTTACATTTATTGTCATGGTTACTGACTACTGAATGAGTTCTGCCCAATGACAGTGGAACAATAAAATAGAACAAGAGAACTCCATATTAGTGTGCCCAAAAATCTGGTTTCACAACTATCTTGTTTTTAAAAGAGCATCCAGGCTTACATTAAATAAACAAGAAGCCAATGCTATTTCAGATATTGTAGAGCCTATATTTAGTTTTATCTGATAGATCAGTCCAACTTGTAATAAGCAATATTATAGGTAGGGATCGTGATTTTTTTGTTTTTAAAAAATACCTCATATTAATTAAACAGTATATTTTTTTTACTTACATTAAGGTTTTTATTGACCCATATCACATGTTTAGAAAACAAAACTTGCCTTGTTCTCTATATCTATCAAAATGTTTTATTTCCAGTGAAGAAGTGTGGTTATATAATGTCTTTTCACAAGTTATACACCTGAAACTGATATAATAATGTATGTCAACTATAATTGAAAAATTTAAAAATGTTTTCTATCCTAAATATATATTTTTAAAAACATTAAAATTTAATTACCAAAAAATACTTCATCCACAGTCTAAACCAAATTTAGATATTTATAATTACCGCATTTTTATGAAACAGAAAAAGTAAGGTATCCAATGTTTGAACAGACCCTCCATGATTTACTTATTTACTCTATACTTGGATAGGAGTAGTTAGGGGACTCTGCCATTGAACATTTCTTGGAAAAGTCATAATTCCTCTTTAAGTCCTAGTTCTCTCCTTTTTTAAAGTGAAGAATTTTAACTAGCTGGTCTATATTAATGCTAAAAAATATCCATTAAATATATTTCTAACTTGGAGACAATTCACTGTGCTTGTTAGTTTAAGGAATTATCTTTGTTTCTGTGTGAATATGCATTTTAACTTCTTATTCTTTTAAACTATGTTATAGGAAATGAGACATAACAAAATCATGCTGCTCAGTAAAACTATAACCTGTATAAAGAGGCTTCGCATGTTTGGGGTGCACTATGCAATCAACATGGTTCTTTCTCTCTGCATTTTTGTCTAATGACACTGCCTTTTTTAACCATCAACATAGTATTAATCACAGTGTAGGATACAGATTCTAGGGAAAGTCTGCTAGTCCTCTCCTGTGGATTCACATAAAAGATGGTGCTCTCATCCAAGTAATTCCAAAAGGTGACAAATATTACAGATGCTGAATTTATGGGAGTGCTTGCTCCCTGTTTATTAACTCATCCATCTTGTGAGAAGTAAAAGGACCAAACAGTGAGACAAGTGGGCTTTTCTTATCCTGTCAACTCAATGATGTTTTAAGGTAATCAATATCTATAATTACCAAATCCTGCCAAAGAAAGTTAACTCTTCACTGACTCATTGTTGCCTACCCATCCCCTAATGTGACTTCACAACTAAATTCAAAATTAATTAGAAAAAATACAGCTTCAATAATAGCATTGATTTCTTTCACCAAATCCATGTTAATAAACCCATATCACATTCTATCTCCTTTACTATTTATTTTTGTAGCAAGTGTTCTTAATCTGGGACCCATGGCAAAAGGGTGTTCTTGTGTGCTTCTTAAGTGTCCAGTCATGATACGTAAGTATTGTAGTCAGGTGATCTCACAATTTCAAGGTCTGGCAGACTCAATGCTGAGATCTAACACACTTGAAATATTTAGTTTTAGGAACCCAAAGGAGTGCGGAAATAAAAATCATTGTCAAAGAGTTAGAAAAAAACAGAGGTGAACCGAGTTTATGCAAATTTCAAACTAAATTCCAGCCCTCAAAGTAAAATAATTTAAATTCATATTTAGTGAAAAATGCAAATCCTATATAATAAAAGGCTAATATGCAAATTGTTCCCATGGGCAGGAGTTCAACAGACCAGGAGAAAATGTGCGCTGACCACCAGGGGGCGATGCAGAACATGGCAGACGTTGGCTACACAGCACTGGCAGTGGGTGGCAGTGGAGGTGCTGCTGGCCCCGATGGGCCCTGACAAGAGCGAGACCGCAGCAGGATGGTGGAGCAGGTGAGCGGGCAGTGCCAGGCCAAGCAAGGCAGGTGTGAAGGGAAGCCCCGGCCAGCAGCTGCGGCAGGTAGCCAGGGGAAGGGAGGCCCTGGCCTGCAGCCAGCAGCTGCTAGGGACCTACTCGTGCAAGAATTTCATGCACTGGACCTCTAGTAGTAAATATACTAGTTAAGAGAGCAAATCAATGATAAAGAAAACAAGCAATAATAAGGAAAATCACCAATGACAAAAGTTGTTTTTTTCCAAAAGATCTTTTCAAAGTCAATAATACCTTGCAAGACTGAGCAGGATAAAAGAGAGAAAATATATTTTCCAGAATTAAAAATAAAAAAGAGTACAAAATGTAAAGATTCCATAGATATTCAAAAGGAAAAGAAGATATACTATTAGCAATTTTCCCAAGAAATATGAAAACAAATTTATTGTAAAACAAACCTTAACAAACTGAAATACAAAATCAAAATAACTCTTTAATTAAAAAATTAAATGCCTAAATTTAAACCTTTCCATTAAGAAGCCTCCAATTCTAAATGATTTTACTGGTGCAGACTGACAAATAAACAAGAAGAAGAAATAACATCAGAGGAAGAATCTCATTTTATGAAGCCATAAACCAAAATTTAAAAACTTAATTTATATATTACTCATAAGCATAGATAGATAAATATGGAAATGCTTAAAATAATATAATGTAAAGGGATCTAATAATATATAAAAATATGATCATTCAGGATTTATTCCATGATTTAAGGTTAATTTAATATTTGAAAATCAGGTAATATAATAAACCATATTGAAAAAATGAAAGGAAAACCATATTATCATCATTAGATACAATAAGAGTATCTGACTAAAGTTGGGATCCTTTTTTTCAGAAAAAAGACATTCTCTTATAAATTTAAGAATAAAAATGTTATATCACCTAGGGATATAATCAAGAAAATTAAAAGTACATGTCAAGACAAAAATTTGTACACAGTTGTTCCAAGCAGTGTTATTCCTAATAGTAAAACAGTGAAAACATATGTCAATCAGTGTATGAACAAATAGACAAATTGTGGTATATCAAATAGAATGTTATTGGACTATAAAAAGAAGTGAAATACTAACACATATTACAACACGAATGTGCCTCAAAAATGTACTAAATAAAGAACAATACACAAAAAACTACATATTGTATGATTCATTTTATGTGAAATTTCCAGATGGGAAAAATCCACAGATACAAAAATCCATTACTGGGTGCCATATGGTATGGGTGAGGATTAACTTTTAAAGGGATGGTATTCCTTTTGGGATGATGAAAGCATTCTAACATTATATAGTGGTAACGATTGCATTACTGTGAATATACTAATAATACTGAAGTGTGAATTTTATGTTGTGTAAGTTATATTTCAATAAAGTTGTAATATTTTAAAAACTGCATTTCATTGTATTAACAATAAACATGTGGAAGCCAAAATTAAAAACATAATACCATTACAATTCCTCAAAATAAGATGAAACACATGGATATTATTTAAAGCATATCTGTTTAACAAAATGCTGAAGAAACAAATTTTAGATATGCCCAAGTAAATGAAGAAACCATATTTGTGGATTAGACGATTAAACATAGTAAATATATCAGTTAATACCAAATTGATCTATTCCTATCAAAATAGCAGCAACTTTTTTTTTGCAGAAATGGACAACCTTTTTATAAAATGCATGTGTTAAAGCACAGGCCCTACACAAACTAAAATAATGTGTTAAGCAGAATAGTGCCTTCACAAAGATGTTCACAACATAATCCCAATATCTGGGAATATGTTGGATTGAGTGGTATAAGGGAACTAAAGTTGTAGATGGAAATAAGGTTGCTAATTAGCTGACTTTGAGATGCAATTACTGCATGTCCCAGCAACGGAGTACCTGGATATTTATCTCAGTGAAAGGAATATATATGTTCACACAATATCTATACACTAAAGCTTCATAGAAGCTTGATTTGTTATATTCCTATACTGGAAACATCCTAGATGTCCTTAAACAGGTTCATATTTAAATAAACTGTGGTACATGTATACTAAGGAATAGTACTCAGCAACGAAAAGGAACTATGTAGATACAGTATGTAATAACATAAACTAATACTCAGGAATTGTTCTAAGAAGAGAGAGAGAGAGAACCCCATAAAACTACATTGTACATTAAGATTACATTTCAAATGATGGAATGTCAGATTTGAACGACAGATTCGTATTAAAGTAGGAATAGGGCAAATGGGAAAGACATGCTATGATTAAAGGGTGACATGAGGGATTTTTATGGTTTTGGAACTGTTCAGGATCATCCTATATAATAAAAGGCTAATATGCAGATTGTCCCCATGGGCGCGAGTTCCACCAACCGGGAGTTAGATGTGCGCTGACCACCAGAGGGTGGTGTGGAACGTGGAGGGCGTCGGCAATGCAGCGCTGGCAGTGGGCAGCAGTGGAGGCACTGCCGGCCCCAACGGGCCCCAATGAAAGTGGGGCCACAGCAAGATGGTGGAGCAGGTGAGTGCATGGCGCCAGGCCAAGGCAGGTGTGGCCCCACTGGTCGCCCCACAGATGGGCCCTGATTGCCGACCAGGCCTGGGGATCCCACCTGTGCACGAATTTCATGCACAGGGCCTCTAGTCATTACATAAACGGTAAATTGTACAGAACTTATGACATACATACATACATACATACAAACACAAGCACAGAGGACTATAATTACAACTGAGGAGCTCTGGTCAGGCGGCTCAGTTGGTTGGAGCATCGTCCCATACACAGAAAGGTTTTGGGTTTGATTACTGATCAGGGTAAATACCCAGTTTGCAGGTTTGATCCCTTGTCAGGGCACATATGAGAGGCAACTAATCAATCTCTCTCACATCATGTCTCCCTCTCTCTCTCCAAAAAATAAATTTTAAAAAATCCTCAGATGAGAATATATAATAAATGAATAAATAAATAAATCTGAAGAAATGTGAATTAGATCTTTGTACTGTGTTAATAACCTAGTTGTAAGAACAACCTGGTTGTGATAATATAGTGTATTTTTGCTAAATTTTACATTGGGTTAAGACCCATTCTTTCTCATGGCCTCACTTTAATTAAATTAATTAATTTCAACTGTCAAATAAGGTCATATTCTGTGGTACTGGGGGTTAGGACTTCAACATTAATTTTAGAGTACACAATTCAACCCATAAAGAGTCTTCTCTCTGGCCCCTCAAAATGTATGCCCTTCCTACATGCAAAATACATTCACCCATCCGAACATTGCCAAATGCTTGGCCCATTCTATTAAAAATGCTAAGTTCAAAATCTCATCTAAATGTCAATTCAAATTTCTAACTACCATTATCTAAGATACCTAATTCAGTTATGGATGAGACTTGGGTATGGTTTATATGGAGCGAAATTCCTCTACATCTGTGAATCTTTGAAACTAGACAAGTTATCTATTTTCTGAGTAGGGGAGGGATGTGACTGGATAAAGAAGGTGAAGGAATTAACAAAAGAACATATATGTATACGCCATGGACACAGACAGTAGTTTGGTGATAAAGTGTGGGGGGACACCTGAAGTAATGCCAACATTAAAATACTTTTAATAAAAATAAATAAATAATTCAGTGGTGAGATCAGCATAAGATAAACATTCTCATTTTAAAAGAAATTCTAGCCTTAGCCAGTTTGGCTCAATAGATAGAGCTTTGGCATGCGGACCGAAGGGTCCCTGGTTCGATTCCCATTACATACCTTGGTTGCAGGCTGCTCCCAGCATGGGCCCTGGTCAGGGCTCCTGCAGGAGGCAACCAATTGATGTGTTTCTCTCACATCAATACTTTTCTGTTTCCCTCTCTCTAAAAATCAATAGGAAAATATCCTCCAGGGAAGATTAAAAAAAAAAAAATCTAAAAGGATAAAAAGGGCAAAATGGGGCCATGGTTCTTCAGTAAGTTCCAAAACCCAACCAGTCAAATTCTATTAGATTCTGAGGCCTTAGAGTAATTTTCCGTGGCTTGATGCTCTGTCCTCTGGGCCCATACGGTTGGCCCCTCAATCCTGGGCTCCAACCTCTGGGAGCCCCAAGATACAGTCATCCCAGGCCTTTGTACCTAGGGCTTTGCCTGGTAGTCCTTCTTCCTTTCTTCATTTGGAGGAGTCTCTGTCCCTTCAGTGTAGGTTGGCAGTGTTTCTGCTAGAATAAAATTCTGAGTAACCTTTGAGTCTTTCTGGCATGTCCAGAAGACTCACACATTAGATAAAAGGGTTTTCCCCAGATCCTTCTTGGAGAATTCCTGGTTTCTGCTGAAATAATTGATCGGATCCATGAGTCTTATTCAATCTCTTTAGCAAATAGTTTTCCAGGCACACCCTTTGCCCTGGGTCTAGATCAAACCATCTAGATGCTGAAACTTTTCCAAATCATCAAGTGATAGTTCCTCTTTAGCCTATCAGTTCATTGAGTTGTGTTAAAAACCAAATTGCACCATCCACACTGTGCTTGTAAATCTCTGTTAAATATCCAAGTTCTTCACTTATTTATTCAAAAGTCAAACTTTTTACTATAATGTGTACATTAATTGAAGATCAGGAACTTCACCTTTAAGAGAGATATTGAAAGTAGCAATGTATATGTGAATTTTCCTGTTAGATGCTAAATTTAACTACATATGTACAAATGATAAAAGCAACTGAGCTAAAAAAAAACAAATTTTTCATACTCATTTCTTTTATACTCTGGACACTGGATAATACTTTGTACTAAATATGGGCTTAGAAATGCTTGTTTAGAAATCAAAAAAGTTCTCTTACTTCTATGGTTTTTAATCCCAATGTCTGTGATAAAGAGGTTACTCTAATCATCTTTAAAATCAAATAAACCCAAAGAGGAAAGAAGTGCACTTGCAGAATTTTTTGAGTAATAACAAAAATGCCCTCTATTTGTATCATTCTTTAAAATTTACAAAAAGTAATTTTCATATTCGAGATTTCAAATCAATCTCATAAATTGCAGTAGATATCTACACTATAGGAAATCATTCTTATTTCTTTCACAGGTAACTAATTGTGTACTCAAATTTTCAAAACTCCCCATGACACAAAAACAAAACAGAGCTCATATTGTAACTCAGGTCTTTTGACTCTAGTACAGTGATCCTTTCCAGTGCTTGTTCCCTGTGCAACCTCCATCAGCATGGATTCCCAACACTATCCAACACAACGATGTTTTAAAAGAAATGTATCAAAGGACTTCCTAAACTGTCCTGAGGAAGTTCATAAACAAAATGAGGAACCTACTTACCTAATTTTGAAATAATGTATATAATTCTCTTAATTATATAGATGAAAATAAAAGTAAGTTACAATGAAATAATGTTAATGTATCTGAAGAAATTAGATATTTGCATCAAGATGTAGACTAACCATAAATGCAGACTGAAATAAGTTTATTAAACTGAAGAATCAAAATTTTCTTGATGTTGAATAATTATTGGCAATATTCCAAACATGGCAAAGTAAATTTTTCTAAGATATATACATTAGTTGTATTTGGGGGAAATTTGCTGTATATTAATATTCAGCTATATTACTTAGTATCTTTAAATGGACTTTGCATCTACTTGAATGTCGATAGGGAGCGTGACCATTACTCAGAGTGTATCTAACATCCCTGACCTTTGTTCAGTATATGCCAATAGAACACTCAAACGTTATGGCAAGCAACACTGTCCCCTGAATTTCATAATGAGCCCTAGATCCTGATAATCTACTCTGTTGTGCATCCCTGAACATAGCATTTGGCAATAGGCATAATAACTGGGAGCTTCAGAAGCTTCACATTTCTTCCAATAGAGTAGTAAACACTCTTGGAACTTGCATATTCTCCCTATATTTTCCCCTGAGAACTACTTTTGAAACAGTTTATGACACTCTGCACGGCACCCAAGAAGCTTGCTTTTTCAGAAGAACAATGAAGAAGGGATAGGCATAGATTTTCCTATCCAAAATGATACCGTGTCACATAAATAAGAAATTAACTAGTTTTAATATCATTCAATAGGCTTTTATTAAATGTCTCAAATATCAACCATATGAATACATAAAATTATGAAATAGTTAAAAAATGATTATAATCCAGGCAATTAAGCGTACTCATTCATAAGTATCTCAAAGATGGAAGCTTTTATTATTAATCTATGTAGGAGCTAACTCACATCCTACGGTCAGAGTTATGGTGACAGGCCAAGATATCATTTGCAGAGACTACCAACCACAGCTTCTGTTATTGCATGTGTCAAAATACCCCAGTGGGATGGAAGATTTATTAGAATGTTCTTTCTAGATAAAACCCTGTTGTGAATCAAATTAGTCATTTTGTATTAAATAGTATGTTAAGCAACAATTCTGGAGCTACTTAAAAGTTATTATTAAGACACATGTCACATATTTTCATAAACTGGAGTGTCAATAAAATAAAAAAATGGAAAATGTATTTTATAAGTTGACTTTTATTTGTTTAATATTATTTGATTTTCATGCAATCTTACATCTTATTTTACTAGTGCTGCAAACCTTATTTATAGCTTCATAATAAATATCTTTCCTTTTCATCTACTGAAAATTTTTAAGAATTTTAATAATAGATGTGTTTATTGGTGATGAATGGTCCTACAAATTCTCATATTTACTTCAGTATTTTGTATGCGTATCTAAAGTCTACATCTAGAGAAACAGACCAAGAGAGCTTAAGCAGTGTTAGTAATCCCTATTTGTCACTGGGCCCTTGAGTGTTTTCACAAAATGTGATGAATGAGAGGGATAAAAAAGAAAGGCCCCAGGTTCTCCAGGGGAGGATCAACTCAGTAGATAAGTGATGGCCCAGATCTCCCTGTGGGCTTCTCTGAGAGTGAGGTTTGGAGCCTCTGTAACTTTTCATTAGAAACTAAGCAGGTAACTTCTGGCACTTGATCTTCTAATGAAGCACAACATTTGTGCACTGTGAATTTTCTATTTTGGTTTAATTAAATCACAAGGGTCCAAATGTGCACACAAACACATACAAAGATACATAAGCATTTGAAGGTTTATGAAACAAAAACTTTCATATTTAGAGTTGATAAACTTTTAAAGTAGATTAAAAAAGTTTTTAAAAAATATATTTACTATTATAAAAAAAGGGCTATATTCTAACATGGCAATCTATACTTGAGGGACAGTAAAGAACCTATGAAAAATCTCATAGCTACTTACACAATTCCACCAACAAAAACAGACTTTAAAAATATGTTTGGAGATTCTATTGATCTCACACATATTCAAAAGTGACCCTAAACAAACATATGTTTTCCACCTCCTAACTAAATCACTTTGACACTCCATCTACTTCAGTAATCTTAAAAACACACCTTACAAAGTTACAATTCATTATATCTGTGATTGCTTGCTATGGAGGACATCTGGGAATGGATTCACTTAACATCTGGGACACGTCAGATCATTAGTAGAAAGAAAATGTTGATGAGTCCCCGAGTGTTCAACATGGCTGGACTTCACAGGCCCATGGACAATTATAAGACCAATTTTATAGATGAGTACACACATGCACACTGATCAAGAACTGAGAAGGTAAGAGAAATAAGAATAAAAGAGAGGAAATGAAAAGAGAAAAAAAGTATATCTCTCAAAACTTTCATAAGACCATATCTTTCTACTTTTTATGACTTCCCATTGAACATCGAATTAAATTCCAATATCCTTACATAGCAAGCATGATGCCACATAACTTGGGTTCTGGCTTCCTTTCAGACCTCATCACCTGCCATACTCCCCTTGGAATACTATGTATATTACATTAACATTAGCCTCATTTTGTTTTGTTTTGTTTTTTTTTGTTTGTTGGTTTGTGTTTTTTTTTTTTTTCTGAATTTATAAAATTTCCAGCTCTTCCTAGCATTAATTTAATACTCACAGTTCCCATTACATAAATTTTCTGGTTCCAAGTTTTTAAATGCTCAGTTCTTATTATTCAGATCTGAACAAATGTTACCTCTTCAGAAATGTCACCTTGCCTGAAGCTGTCTGTCAGTAAATCTAAAGTAGCTGACCTCATTTATACCTTCTCACCTTATGAACCCTGTTTGATACCTTTATAACACTTAATGTCATTGAAAACTATTACATTTGTTTAATAATTTATTTTTCTGACTCTTCTATGTTAGGTTGTGGGCACCATATTAGCAAATACCTTAATTTCTTTTACCCTGTTGGACCCCTCAACCTAGAATATAGTAGGTGCTCAATAAACATGTTTAAATAAATTAATAATAGATATGTATGAAGTGGTTAGATACTTTCACTGGAAATTATGACCATGATTTGTTGAGGCTACTTGGTCCCATGAATGTTGTTGGTTCAGATTCAGCCATATTCAGTTAGACCTTAGAGGAATTACTCTTAAAGATAGACTGGCTGAGGAGTTCAGTTAGATTGTGCTAAGAAAGATTAATATCTCATCACAGTCTCCATTAAACTTGCCACAGACTTCAGAGCAACCTGACATTAAACGATGATGCTGTTGGAATACTGACTTGGCTGTCATGGTGGCTTAGAATGATTGCTTTATCGCAGCTGCAAAGGAGCAGATGATAGGAGAAAGAATGATCAGGACTTTTTGCCTCATATATTGCTGTCATAGGAGAAAAGAAACTTTTCTCTTAAGTTAGTTATAGTTTTTCAGGAAAACATTCTGAATAAAACTTTCTTCTTTGAGAAATACATACAATTTTTATTTTAATTTTTTTGCTAAAGCAATAAAAGCTAAAGGTCCCAACATCATCATTTTGTGCTATTACACTTGGCAAATACATGACCTCTGAATGTCTTGAAAATAGGAAAGAAACTAAATGTTTTATAGAATCAAAATGAAACAAACCAGCGGTAGCACAGTCCAGATTTTAGCAAATCACCAGGAACACTTTTAACCCCTCTGTGTTTTATTCTTTTTCTCTCCAATAGGGAAAGCTGTCTGGAACTCAATAGGACATCTAAGGTCTACTACCTTCATCTGCTTGTTACTTTTCAAAGGCATAGTTAACCCTAAAACAAACAAACAAACAAACAAACAAACAGAAACAAAACAAATCATCAACAAGATGTATTTCAAACCTGACATAATTCTGACTAGGACATGAACATTTCAAGTACATATTTACTAGTACCCTACAAGATCAATCTCATTTTAGGTTATTCAGACATGTAGATGTCAGTATATTAAGCCAAATAAAACAAATTCAGTAAGTATAATTAAATTTTAAGTTCCTAGACATAGATTGACCTTCAAGTATAAATTTACAAACTCTGCTCTTGATAACTTGGTCTCCCTCTTATCACACTCAAAAAATAAATACTCATTTGCCCTGACTGATGTGGCTCAGTGGTCAGAGTGTCAGCCCTGTGCAATGAAGGGTCTCAGGTTTGATTTCCAGTCAAGGGGTCAAGGAACATACCTGGTTTGCAGGTTTGATCCCGGCCCTGGTTGGGGCTCATGCAGGAGGCAACCAATTGCTCTCTCTCTCCCTTCCACTCTCTCTAAAAAAAATGGAAAAAATATCCTCAGGTAAGGATTAAAACAAACAAAGTTTTATGTTTGAAAACTTACATTCTGGTAAATAAGATTATGATTATTACTTTATTACTTCATTTTTTGGCTTGTCATGGAACTAGAATCTTCAGATTATCACAGTCTATAATCATTTACTCTGAATTTGGCTTTAATAAGAAAGTTCCAAAATAAATTATTTCCTTAATAGATTTTATTATGGGATAAATGAGATACATTTGCATACTCTCAGTAATTACACTTTTCATTTTAAATCAATAAATTGCCATACAGTTTATCATAACAGATTTATACATAGATGTTAATCACCCTGGGGGACATATAAAATTGTATTTATGGATATAAAAATTGAAAATAGAACCATGTACTATGGTCACTCTAATAAGAAGCAGATAACACTGAGACTGATCAATCAACTAGTCACTCTGTGCTACTCTACCTGTAACAGCAGCTAACAGCATCATTCATAAAGTGATTCTAAACTGAATATTTTTGAGATATGCTAAAAATCCTGAAGTAAGCATTCTTTGCATTAAGTCTATTTGTAAGATGTGAGAAGAGAAAAGAGCATATTTAATGTCTTATTGTTATGAAATACTAGTAAGAGGTGTAAATTTGAATAGTTAGGAGAAGTTAGGTTAATTTGGAGACTAATTAGTGACCTCTTCTTGTCACATGGTCTTATTTGTTTTCATTCAGTGAATACCTACTCTAAATCCATAATACTCCCTGCCCACTCCTATTCATCATGTCATTTATAATGCCTTTTGTAATACTGTTCCCCTATGGATAAATATCTTTTTATTTTTGTTCTAAATTTTAGTTCTTTTATCATCATCACTATCTTAATATGTCCTTAGATTTTATAATGATTCAGTGAGCGATTTATTAAGTTTTTATTAGCCTGCTCTATGGCAACAATGTTTTATTTTATTTTATTTTATTGGGGTGACCTTACTCAACATGAACATATAGGCTGCATGTGTGGATTCCTAATTTACAAAATCTGTATATAGGACCATGTGCCCACCACTCAAAGTCAAATCTCCTGTCACCTCATATTAGGACCCCTTTCTTCCCCCACCCCCGACCCTCTGGCAACCACCACACTGCTGTTTGTGTTCCTAAGTTTTAGTTTTATATCCACATATGAGTTAAATCATAAAGTTCTTAGCTTTTTCTGTTTGACTTATTTCACTTTGCATAAAGTTTTCAAGGTCCATCCATGTTGTTGTAAATGACGCTAATTAATTCTTTCTTATGGCCGTGTAGTACTCCATTGTGTACACTAGTACACACCACATCTTCTCTATCCCATCCTCCATCGTAGGGCACTTCGGCTGTTTCCAACTCTTGGCCACCATGAATAATGGTGCAATGAGCATAGGGGTGCATTTATCTTTGCGTATAAATGGTTTCGAGTTTTTTGAGTATATACCCAGGAGTGGGATTGTTGGGTCGTATGGTAGCTCTATTTTTAATTTTTTGAGGAATCACCAGACTGCTTTCCATAGTGGTTGTACCAGTCTACATCCCCACCAGCAATGAATGAGGGTTCCCGTTTTCCACAACCTCTCCAACACTTGTTGGTGCTTGTCTTATTGCATCAACGGCAACAGCTTTTTAATCAAGGAGGATACAGTAACTAAAAGAGAGATGACATACCTGCTTACATGAAGCTTACATTATAGTGGTGAGAGGCAACAAAGAAAGGAAAACAAACAGGCGGATAAAGTAAAAGAGAAATGAGGAAAAGACTAAAATAACAATTGGAAGAAGTGAGAAAGGAAGTAAGGGAAGGAAGGAAGGAAGGAAGGAAGGAAGGAAGGAAGGAAGGAAGGAAGGAAGGAAAGAAGAGTGGGAGGGAGGGAGGGAGGGAGGGAGAGAAAGACAGGAAGAAAAGAAGAAAAGAAGGAAGAAAAAGAATATAGGAAAGTGGGGGCTTTCTCTATGGCCGCACATCCCATCCCTCTCAGGCCTGCATCTTTACTTTTCTCTCTTAAGCTCTAAGAGTCCCCACAAGACTTGCAA
Organism: Plecotus auritus; assembly: GCF_963455305.1. Lineage (NCBI taxonomy): Eukaryota > Metazoa > Chordata > Mammalia > Chiroptera > Vespertilionidae > Plecotus > Plecotus auritus. The sequence goes on along the minus strand of NC_137774.1, from coordinate 113,924,497 downwards.
GCAGGGGAGCAAAGGCAGCAGCAACTGGCTCCTCCTTGCTAACCCCTTGAACCTGTCTCCAAGGACCCCTTTTCTCTGACTTTTCAGTGAGCTAACAGCAGTCCCGCCATGACTCACTTATTTCCTATAATATTTCTTTTTGTTGTTTTTGTTCAATTTATTTTTTGAAGTTATTGATGTGACACTGGTTAATAAAATTATATAGGTTACAGGAATGTGTATATTGTATTGTGTGTTTGCCACTCCAAGCCAAATCTTTTCCCCTCACCATTTATCACCCCTTTACCTTCTCCCATCTCCCCCTTTTCCGTTAGTAATCACCATGCTATTGTCTTATCACAAATCCTCATCTACACTAATACAAGAGAAACATGCAAATTGACCATCCCTCTGCTACACCCACCAGCCAATCAGAGTGAGCATGCAAATTAACCCAACAAAGATGGTGGCCACAGAGCTGGAATGAACAGGAGGCTTGGGTTGCCCCTGGCAATGGTGGAAGCCAAGCTTCCCACCCACCCTGGCTGGCCCTGGCCTCCGCTCAAGGCTACAAATTTTCAATTATAGAAGAAATAAATCCCAGATACCTGCTTCCAGCCAGCCCTGGCCTCCGCTCAGGGACGTGCTGAAAAAAAGAAAAAAGAAAAAAAGGAGGGGCTGGGAGCTTGGGTGGCCAGGGAATGTGGCCAGCCTGCAAACAGCCATCAGCCCCTCACCCAGGCTGGCCATCCCCCGCATTGGGGACCCTCACCTCATGAGGGCGTGGCTGGCCTGCAAACCACCACAGGCCCCTCACCCAGGCTGACCCAAGCCCCAAGGGAACCCCCACCCTAAAGGGGGTGTGACCATCCTGAAAACGGCCCTCAGCCCCTCACCCAGAGTGGCCAGGCACCCAGGAGGATCCCCCATCCTGAAGGGGCTGTGGCCAGCCTGAAACAGCCCTCAGCCCCTTAACCCAGGCTGGCCACCCCCCAATGGAGTAAGAGTCCCTGCAGGGGTGTGTGGTCAGCCTGCAAACAGCCATCAGCCCCTCACCCAGGCTGGCCATGCACCCCAGCGGGGACCCCCACCCTGAAGTGGGTGTGGCCAGCTTGAAAACAGCCATCAGCCCCTCACCCAGGCTGCCACCACCCCCCTCAGCAGGAACCCTTACTCCATGGGGGCATGGCCAGCCTGCAAATCACCACAGGCCCCTCGTCCAGGCCGACCCACGCCCCAAGGGAACCCTCACCCTGATCCGGGACACCCTTCAGGGCAAACCAGCCAGCCCCCACCCTTGCACCAAGCCTCTATCTATACTAGTAAAAGGGTAATATGCTAATTAGACTGGGAGACCTTCCAGGAGACCTTCCAGACATTCTTCTGGACAAAGCCATGGTGGTGGGGCCGAGGTAGAGGCAGTTAGAGGCCAAGAGGGGAAGGCAGTTGTGGGTGATCAGGCTGGTGGGGGGCAGGGCCGTTGGGGTAAACAGACCAGCAGGGGGGCCAGTTTGGGGCAAGCAGGCCATCAGTGGGGGTCAGTTGGAGGTGATCAGGACAGCGGGGGGGGGGCAGTTTGGAGTGAACAGGCCGGCAGGGGAGGCAGTTGGGCACTAGCACACTGGCATGGGGGGCAGTTGGGGTGATCAGGCTGGCAGAGGGGCATTTGGGGGAGAGAAGGCTAGCAGGCAGAGTGGTTAGGGACAATCAGGCAGGCAGGCGGGTGAGCAGTTAGGAGCCAGCAGTCCCAGATTGCGAGAGGGATGTCCAACTGCTGGTTTAGGCCCGATCCCTGTAAACCGGCAGTAGGACATCCTTCGAGGGGTCCCAGATTGGAGAGGGTGCAGGCCGGGCTGAGGAACACCCCCCCATGCATGAATTTTGTGCACCGGGCCACTAGATATTATATATTCATGTACGTGTGTGGGGAGTCTTGTTATTCTGGTATTCATTGGTGAGTATACTCAAATTTTAAAAAGCATTTTTTATTATTATTTAAAGGACTCTGTTAGTGCTTGAGTGGTGAGAAAAAAATATATAAGACATATGCCAAAATCCACAACTTGTGGCAGGTTAACTTGTAATTAGAGTAAATTACTCTAATTACAAGTTAACCTGCCACAAGTTGTGTAAAAAATTATACAAATTTGAACATTTAATTAAAGAAACAAAGTTTGAGGAGCATAAATGAAACAGTTTATCTGCCTATCATCTATCCATCTAACATCTATTATATAGTGAAAAAAGTAGAAAAAAAAAACCTTAAAGATTTCATGGTATTTTATGTGGATCCTGAAGCTTCCAAAAACAAAAATAGAATGCAAATGTGACTCAGTTTTTTTCTCTATGTCTTCATCTCTCTTCTTATCATGCTATTACTTCGATGCTAACTTCTATATTCTTAGCTCTGGCTTCAAGCTCTAGTTTTAAATTTCTTGCTCTTTAGTGTAGTATGTAATATAGTAATCAATGATGCCTATACTAATGTAGTGCCTACATTATCAACTTGATGCCTTTGTATTTAATTCTGAAGGTCTTGGAGAGTAATTACATGTTTTACCAGAGAAATAACATAACCTGATTATATTTTAGTACATCACTCTGTGAATAGTAAAAAAGAAATTATAATAAAAGATAGCAAAATAAAATATTTGTCAGGATACAAATACAATATTTTAGACCATAAATTTAAAAGGATTGTATAAGAGTAAATACTTTTAAAGATCTTCAGTGTCAAGGATTTCCTCTCTTATATCTAACAAATGTAAAATAAAAGTGAAACAATAGCTTTTCTCTGGCATGGTGAGCTAAACTGAATATTAAGTAAGGTATTTATGGAGCAAAGGGTATAAACAGGAATAATGTGGGTATAATTATAGTTATAGAATATATTTAAATAATGACTCCATAAATAGAACTGACTCATTTTATTCACTACTAGAGGCCCGGTGCATGAAATTCATGCACCGGGGGGGGGGGAGGTGTCCTTCAGCACAGCCTGCACCCTCTCCAATCTGGGACCCACGAGGGATGTCCGACTGCCCGTTTAGGCCCGATCCTACCAGGATACCTACCAGGATCAGACCTAAACGGGCAGTCGGACATCCCTCTCACAATCCAGGACTGCTGGCTCCCAACTGCTCGCCTGCCTGCCTTCCTGATTGCCCCTAACTGCTTCTGCCTGCCAGCCTGATCACCCTCTAACCACTCCCCTGCCAGCCTGATTGATGCCTAACTGCTCCCCTGCCAGCCTATTTGCCCCTAACTGCCCTCCCCTGCAGGCCTGCTCACCCCTAACTGCCCTCCCCTGCAGGCCTGCTCACCCCTAACTGCCCTCCCCTGCAGGCCTGGACGCCCCAACTGCTCTCCCTTGCAGGCCTGGGTCCCCCCCAACTGCCCTTCCCTGCAGGCCCGGTTGCCCCCACTTCCCTCCTCTGCTGGCCTGGTCACCCCTAACTGCCCTCCCCTGCAGGTTGATCGCCCCCAACTGCCCTCCATTGCAGGCCTGATCCCTCCCAACTGCCCTCCCCTGCTGGCCATCTTGTGGCCACCATCTTGTGTCCACATGGGGGCAGCCATCTTGTGTGTTGAAGTTATGGTCAATTTATATATTACTCTTTTATTAGATAGGATAGAGGCCTGGTGCATGGGTGGGGGCCAACTGGCTTGCCCTGAAGGGTGTTCCGGATCAGGGTGAGGGTTCCCTTGGGGCATGGGGCAGCCTGGGCGAGGGGCCTGTGGTGGTTTGCAGACCAACCATGCCCCCCAGCGACCCAAGCAGAGGCCCTGGTATCTGGGATTTATTTATCTTCTATAATTGAAACTTTGTAGCCTGGAGCAGAGCCAAGCCTCCTGCTCACTCTGTGGCCGCAGCAATTTTTGTTGGGATTTATTTATCTTCTATAATTGAAAGTTTGTAGCCTTGAGTGGAGGTCTAGGCCGGCCAGGGTATGTGGAAAGCTTGGCTTCCTCCATTACCGGGGAAACCCAAACCTCCTGCTCGCTCCGTGGCCTCAGCCATCTTGGTAGGGTTAATTTGCATACTCGCTCCTGATTGGCTGGTGGTTGTGGCTTGTTGGTGTAGCGGAGGTAAAGTCAATTTGCATATTACTCTTTTATTAGATAGGATACATTAAAAAAAACGTGTAAGGTTAAAAAACAAAAAGAAAACACTAACAATAAATTCAATGCTAACACACACACAAACCATATAATTAAAATAAAATGTTACTTTTTAAAGGTACATAGATTTTTTGGCTATACAGAAATGAGATATAATCTATTTTTTTCTGGAATCATATAATATGAGGAAACGTCAAAATATTATACTAGGAAAATAAATAATAACAGGAGTCACTAATTGACATTATTTGTTAACAGGTATCAAAAACTAACCACTTAGCCAAGTGAAGACATTCCACAAGGTCAGATTGATTCTTCATCCTCTGTGGGCCTGAATGTACTCCCTAGTAACCCTTTTTCTCCTCCAGATTCACTCTTCACCCCTTTCCATCAGGCTATGTGGTCTAAGTTGTTGAAACTTGTTACACTGTATCAATTAGATCCCCTTTCTCTCTGGCTTTGATTGGGATGACTAATGAGAGGTACTAATGAAGCAAGAATTTTAGGGGGACACATAGGCAGGCTTAGGGATTTTTTTAGAATTGGGGTCCATGGAGAAGCATGGGGCTGCAGACTGGGAGAAGGTACATTTCCATAACACAAGGAAGCCAGGTGCAATTACATTTCCATAAGACAAGGAGGTAGCAACAGGTATGTTTCCATAAGACAAGGAAACTGGAAGTAGCCAAGCAAGGTCATGTTTACAAAATAAAGAGAAGGAAGCCCTTCATCCAGAAGGAGTAGAAGAAAGCCCAGAGGGAAGGAGGAGGGAGAACCTCACATGTCCAAGGGGAATAGTGACCAATCATAGGGAATATCAAGGCACCAGGATCTGCAGCCTTTAAAAGCCATGGGGAAAAGAACTCAGTGGGACTTTTCCCCCTCCCCACGTGGGAGTCAGTTCAGGGACCCTTTCCCCACTCCCTACATGGGAGTCCATTCTGTGGGACTCTTCCCTCTCCCCACATGGGAGTCTGTACTTGTTCTCTAATAAATCTCCACCTTTGCTATACCACTTTCTGTCCGTGGATTCGTTCTTCGATTCCGATGGACAAAGAATCCGGGGTCCAGTCCAAAAATTCGGTATCACTAACAGGAGAACCAAAGGCATAACAGACTGATGCCCAAGATATTTTTGTCATAGTTCCCCCCCTAAGGCCCACTCTGGGTTGGCAATGGCTGCATCCTCTAAAACCATAGGTTCTGTATGTAAGGTCCTCTCCAAACAGCTACCACCTTTCCCTGAGTGTGTGTGTGTGTGTGTGTGTGTGTTAATTCCTGCTTCTCCTTGCTTCCTCATGACATGATATGGTCACAAGTTTCTTTCTATTATTACTCTGAGAGTAATCTATAATTCGTGATTTTCATTAATCTGTCCACCACCATTGTAATCACTTATTCTATTAAAATTTTATCATTTATCCCTTTTTTTATTGCACCAATCCATTATTTTCTGGATGCTGACTAATAAAAATAACTATCTGGAACTAATTTAGTTTTTAAAATAAATTGACTGTAGCAATATAGAATAAAGAAGATGTAATAAGAAATAAATCATGATAAACTAGTTATTTACTTTCAAATTTATAAATATCTCTAGTTACTCTGTTTGGCTTTCTCACTCTATCCTTATATTGTCTTATTTATTTATTTTATTTATTTAAAAAATTTTTTTTAATATATATTTTATTGATATTTTACAGAGAGAAAGGGAGAGGAATAGAGAGCTAGAAACATCGATGAGAGAGAAACATCAATCAGCTGCCTCCTGCACACCCCCCACTGGGGATGTGCCCGCAACCAAGGTACATGCCCTTGACCGGAATCGAACCCAGGACCCTTCAGTCTGCAGGCCGACGCTCTATCCACTGAGCCAAACCAGTTTCGGCTATATTGTCTTATTTAATGCATATACAAATTTTGTGAAATACCAAACAAGGGATTGAGAGTATAATAATGTAATAAGATTTACAGATTTCTTGTTTTAATGAGATTACAATCTGGTTGTAATCAACAAACAATCTCTTATGAAGTGACATTTAGAATGAGACCTTGCCCAACCTGCATGACTCAGTGGGAGTGTAGACTTATGAACTAGGAGATCACAGTTTGATTGCCAGGGTGTGGGCTCCATCCCCAGTGGGAGGCATGCAGGAGACAGCCGACCAGTGATTCTCTCTCATCATTGATGTTTCTCTCTCTCTCCCTCTCCCTTCCTCTCTGAAATCAATAAAAAATATATATGAGAATGAGACCAAAAGATGAATAAGAGCTGGCAGTCTAAGTGTTCTAGGAAACAGCATGTAATATGGTCTTAGAGGAATGAATAAACTTAAAGGGATATAAAAGAAATCCACCTTGGGACAGAAAATAGCAGTTGATGAGATGGGGAAATTTAGTACTAGCCAGGTCATAAAGATTTCAATACAATGCTAAGAACTTTGCTTTTCTCCCCCCAAGTTCAATGGGAAACTTCAGAGTACTTTGAATGGAGTTATTCAATTATATTTGCATTTTAGATTTATTTGAGGGCTGTACAGGAAATGTATTAGAGAAAGCAACCAATGGACACTGGGGGAGACAGGGAGGTAAAGAAGACCAGTGCATTTGTACAGGGTAAAAATTTGAACATCAAGACAGGTAGCTAATGGTCATCATAAAGATAATCACTTACATCAACACAACTATAGCTTAGCCACTAATGGCATTCCTTCCTTGTTTATTGTTACATATTTTAATTAACTTTCATTTTCCTAATTTTTTTCTATTCCATTCAATGAAAAGATTCTTAATATTTTGTGTGTCAGAATTCCCTGTGAGAAACTGATGAGAACATCTCTCTTCTGTTCAGGAAACAATTAATGAGTGCACGTTCACTAAAACTTCTCCACTTAGATTTTGAAGATTCTTTACCAAAATCCATACATAGACTCATAAGTAAAGAAAACTTGAACCACAAGGAAATAGTTTGGTAAATACTCTCATTAGATAAGCAAAATCAGGCTTAAATTACTGTTTTAATGTTCATATCATAAAACATAATTTGGATTAATTAGGGATGTGAGCAGAGAACTGAGTTAAAAAGTAAAATATGGGTAATCATTTGAGAAATATTAATGAATCTTTGCTGATGTATATTTTGCCTAGTTATCTGAGGTTTCTATATTTTGCCTTGTTTGTTTGTTTTCTTAATTTTTATTGATTTCAAAGAGAAGAAGTGTGAGAGAGAGAGAGATCAATTGGCTGCCTCCTTCACACCCCAAACTGGGGATTGAACCCTCAACCCTGGCATGTGCCCTGACTGGGAATTGAACCATGACCTCCTGGTTCATAGGTCAACGCTCAACCACCACTGAGCCATGCCAACTGGGCGCATGTTCTTACCTTTTTTGAGCTTGAATCTCTTAACTATTCTCTCTACTTTCAGTCTTTACCCCACAGGGACATTGGTTATCTGGTATCATATTCCTCCACTACATAAAACTTCCCAATGGTTCCTCAATCTCCTATGCTTGTAAGAATATTATTATCTGGCCTTAGTATCCGTCAATTTTCCCTTTGCTCAATCATAAAAGGTTACTTTTGCACAAATATATCATTATATTTAATCATCCAGGCCATTACATACGTTCTTTCCTGTTTGGTATACCCTTCCTTGATGCCTTCTTACCTAGGTCTACCTGTGGTACTCCACAATCTTTCACAAATGACATTTTCAGTAGAGGTCTCTGTTTGCCTCAGTAGAAAAAGTGCCTTCTTCTCTTTTTTAATTGCACTTCAATTACACATTTATCATACTATGAATTTAACAGGCTATGTTGATTAAATTGTTGACATGTTTGCTTCTCCACTAAACTATAAAGAGTACTATTTTTTTAAAAAAAGAGCAATATTTAGCAAATATATTAAGTATGTACTCAATAAATAATTGTTGAAGTGAATAAGTGAATGGATCAATTTTTGTTATTTTAATGAGAAACTTGTATCTAGTGTTCTAAGTCACTGGCTTATGTGGCTTTTAGGAGCCCAACCCCTGTGTCTGTTGCAGACAGCTTATTTTCTTTGACTTTTCAAATGAAATATTAATAATTCAATTTAGAACTCCCATTTCTTAACTCTGTCCATAATGCATAATATTATGATTGCAAAGACAGCATCCTTGCCCATAGTGTTCACAATCTTATTTATGTGCCAAAGAAAAGGGAACTACTAGTATATATACAAGGACATACTGAATCAAAAGAGTTTAATTCCTACTAAAGCTCCTTTATTCTACATTCTCCACAATGCAGCCAATTGATTTCTGTGTTTCCTCTTTTGGCATTGTATGAAATTCTATTTTTAGTTTTCTGGCACCAGTCTGTAGTAATTCTTTGATTCTGTGAACTCCATCAAATATGGAATAAAAAGGCACTACATATATATCTCCATCCTAAAGGTCAAGGTGGTTCAGTTTTGTTATCAAAGAAATACCTTTAGGACCTCAGAATTATTTTGAAATAAGGGAATGGAAAATTTTGCCAATACCATATATGCAAATATGTTTTTTTGTGTCAATCTAAGAAGCAACAGAAATATATGCATCCAGCACATATGTACAACCTTTCTTCTTTATTTCCTTAGAGGAAGAGTTGGGATTTAGCCTGTCAGTGATATCTGTGATATGGTTATAGTAAAATCTGTATGCAATGTGACTAGAACATCTGCAATTTTTTTTCTAGAGCAATTATAAAACTAAATCTTCACTATTTTTAGGGTGTCTACTGCAGGACCACATTAAAATTGTTGCTTAACTTGCCTCTGTAAATCATTTCTTTACTATGTAAATACCACTCAGTATATTGTGGCCATGTCTTTCTTCACAAGTTCAGCCTCTGTTCATGTGATTCCTTACAACTTACTGAAGTACATCTTCAGAACAAATTTAAAAAGAAACTGCTGCTGAAACCTGTTTGGCTCAGTGGATAGAGCGTCAGCCTGTGGACTGAAAGGTCCCAGGTTCAATTCCCGTCAAGGGCACGTACCTTGGTTGCGGGCACATCCCCAGTAGGAGGTGTGCAGGAGGCAGCTGATCGATGTTTCTCTCTCATCGATGTTTCTAACTGTCTATCCCTCTCCCTTCCTCTCTGTAAAAAATCAATAAAATATTTAAAAAAAGAAAAAAAAAAAACAAAAAAAAAAACCTGCTCTCCCTATTTTATAATAAGCCAGTCAAGTTTTCCAGACTGGTGATCCAGAATGGTATCAGATTATAGGAACTATTTGGATTTTTGAATAGATATTTCATAAAGTATTTCCCTTAAGACTTCCTATAGTATCTGAATACAAAAGGAAAAGGCAAGTTCCTAAGCTTATTAATTTTGATTACTTTTTAACATCCAAGACTTATCAAGGAGCATTATAACTTTCAATATTTATTGAATTATCAGTTCCTTTGAAGTAAACCTTTTCCAAATTCTTTGATTTTTAGTTGTCTAGCTGTGCCAGACTTTTTTAAATGAGTTATTTTGAAACAAATGTTATTATTAATCATAAAATGTTATCAATCAAAATACCCCTTAAGAGAAAAATCAAATTAGGTTAAACCAAGAAAAAAGAGAGAAAATTAAGGAAAATAAAATGTAACCACAGCTGCAACTGAAAAAAAAATCATGATTGTAGCCATTGCACGAAAACCAAAAAAGTCTTTTATCTCAACAAAATTGTTGCTTTGTTCTTTCTTCTTTGTTCTAATACAACATGATGTCAATAGTCTTTGAAAACTAAACAAATTTCTATTATCAATTTGAACTTCCAGTTCCAAAGGAAATAAAATAATGAGAAATTTACCCATATGAGAAATACTAAAAGCCTTCATAAATACTGTCTAGAATTTTATTTTATGCATCACATTTTTATATCCTTCAGATAAACTTATTTCATTGATATATAATAAAATAAAAGTATTTAAGAATATATTTACAATATATATCACTAAAATTAAGCACTAGCTCTAGAAAATTGTATTTTTTACATTAAATAATCCTAAATTAAATTGTGTAATATTCCTTTCCTTTGCCAACTAATTAAGGCATTTATTAAACTTCTATAATTTTAAGGTAACAAGGAGAACCTAATAAACTTCTATTGAATTTTTTCCCATTAAGTTAGCATTATAGACTTTTAATGAATGTCTTAATTGGATACTATTATTAACAGGGTTGATGCACAAATGAAAATCAGTCTGAATGTATGCAATATGCCTCATTAGCACTCATTGCAGGGCACTAACCAAAAAATCCTCTTAATTGAAAATATGTCTAATCTTCCCATGTATAACTGCCCATTTAACAATGTGCATGCATTTAGAAATGCACTATTAAATCAACATCAAAATAGCATTTGAACTTAAATTCTATACATTTGCATTCTTTGATGCCTGCTTATCTTGCTTACCTCAATTTTCCCACTTTATTGGCTCATTTTGTTTAATATACAATAGCTAATTTTATAACTTGCTTTTGTTATAACTCTTATGTTGCCTTAATTTAACTTAACATTTTTAGCTTGCTTCTTTTTCTTTTATTCTTCAACATTCATTTTGATCTAACTTTTATCTAATCATTCCAATAACTATTCTTAATATGGTCACCTCTGATCTTTATATTTACACTAGGATCACAGACCCTTTTCTTTTTTTTTTTTTCTTTCTTTCTTTCTTTTTTTTTTTTTAACTTTATTGTTTAGTGTATTACATAAGTCTCCTTTTTCCCCCATTGACCTCTCCCCGGCTGCGCCCAACCCCCAGCACATGCCCTCACCTCCCACCCCCGGCTCTCCATTGGTTATGCACATATGCATGCATACAAATCCTTTGGTTGATCTCTTACCCCCTCATCCCCCACTTTCCCTCATAGGTTGGACAGAAGAAAAAAGTCACACAAGCACAGATATTCTCAAACAAGATAAACACAAAAAGACCCACAACAAGACATGTCGTAATTACAATGGCAAATGTTAACGACAAAGAGAGAATCTTAAAGGCTGCAAGAGAGAGACAGAAAGTTACCTACAAGGGATTTCCCATTAGGTTATCAAATGATTTCTCAACAGAAACACATCAGGCCAGAAAAGAATGGAAGGAAGTATACAAAGCAATGCAAAGCAAGGGACTAAATCCAAGAACACTCTATCCAGCAAGGTTATCATTCAAAATTAAAGGGGAAATTAGGAGCTTAGCAGACAAACAAAGGCTAAGGGAGTTTATCACTACCAAGCCAGCAATGCAAGGAATGCTAAAGAACTATTGTAAAAAGAAGAAAAAACAAAGCGGGGGGGGGGGGGGGGGGGGGAGGAACACAGGCAAAAAAACAAAAATGGTTACAAACAAGTACCTATCAATAACTTTAAATGTAAATGGACTAAATGCTACATTAAAAAGACAGCAAGTGGCTGAATGGATAAGAAAACATGACCCATATAATTGCTGTCTACAAGAGACCCACCTCAGAACAATGGACTCACATAGACTGAAAGTGAAGGGATGGAAAAAATATCTTTCAGGCTAATGGAAATGGGGGAAAAAAAAGCTGGGGTAGCAGTACATATTTCTGACAAAACAGACTCAAAGTGAATTCCATACCAAGAGATAAGGAAGGCCACTTCATAATACTAAAGGGATTGATACAACAAGAGGATATAACTCTGATAAACATATATGCACCCAATGCAGGAACATCCGAATACATAAAAAAGCTTCTGGAAGATATCAAGAGAGAGATGGACAGCAATATGATCATAGTAAGGGACTTTAATACCCCACTGACATTATTGGATAAATCCTCTAGACAAAAAAAAATCAGCAAAGAAACAGCTATCCTAAATGACTCACTAGTTCAGATGGACTGAATTGACATCTTCAGAACATTTCACCCCAAAGCTACAGAATATACATTCTTTCTCAAGTGCACATTGGACATTTTCAAAGATAGAGCACATATTGGGTCCCAGGCAAAGTCTCTCCAAATTCAAGAAGATTGAAATCTTATCAAGCATCTTCTCAGACCGCAATGATATAATATTAGAAATCAACTACAATAAAAATAATCAAAAAAATTCAAACACTTGGAGGCTGAATAGAATGCTATTAAACAATGACTGGGTTACCAAAGAGATCAAAGAATAATTTAAAAATGTCCTGGAAATGAATGACAATGATAACCAAGCAATCCAAAAGCTATGGGTTACAGTGAAAGCAGTCCTGAGAGGGAAGTTCATAGTTCTACAGGCCTACCTAAAAAAACAAGAAAAAAATGGTAAAAAATTACCTAACACTACAACTTAAAGAATTAGAAAGAGAGCAACAAGGAAAGCCCAGAGTGAGCAGAAGGAAGGCAATACTAGGTGTACCAGTTAATAATGTGGATTTTTTTCAATAGATGGAGTTACACATATATTGATATATATGCAATTTGATATGTATGCTATTTTGTTGTACTGACAGCAAGCTTCAAAACTTCATATGTCAAATTTGCTGAAGGTGTTAACATCATAGATATTTTTATACTTAAAAATGTCAAATTTAAGGCCCATTCTTGCACGAATCTTTGTGCAAAAAAAAATGTCGAATTTCATGCAAAAAAAAGAGTATTTGTGGGAAGTTTTAATTCATTACTTTATTTTGAAGAAAAGTGCTGCTGAATACTTCGGGAAGCTTATGGTGAACATGCTCCATCTCAAGATACTTGTGAACACTGGTTTAAATACTTTAAAAGTGATCATTTTGATGTGAAAGAAAAATAATGTCCAGGTCAACTGAAAAAGTTTAAAGACCAACAATTATAGGCATTATTGGATGAAGATGTGTGTCAAACTCAAAAACAACTTGAAGAAAGATTAAACGTTGCTCAGCAAACAATTTCCAGTCGTTTACAAGCAATGGGAAAGATTTTAAAGGAAGGAAAATGGGTGCCACATCAACTGAATGAAAGACAAATGGAAAACTGAAAAGTCATCAGGAAAATGTTGCTTCAACAGCATGAAAGTCTTTTTTGCATTGAATTGTAACTGGCCATGAAAAGTGGATTTATTTTGAGAATCCCAAACGCACAAAATCATGAGTTGATCCAGGTCAACCATCAACATCGACTGCAAGGCCAAATCTCTTCGGAAAGAAGACAATGCTCTACGTTTGGTAGGATCAGGAAGGTGTGGTGTATGATGAGCTTCTAAAACCAGGTGAAGCTCTAACCGGTTTGGCTCAGTGGATAGAGCGTTGGCCTGCGGACTGAAAGGTCCCAGGTTCGATTCTGGTCAAGGGCATGTACCTTGGTTGCGGTCACATCCCCAGTAGGAGGTGTGCAGGAGGCAGCTGATCGATGTTTCTCTCTCATCGATGTTTCTAACTCTCTGTCCCTCTCCCTTCCTCTCTGTAAAAAAATCAATAAAGTGTATTTTAAAAAAAAATAAAAATAAAACCAGGTGAAACCATTAATACTGATCACTACTGACAACAAATAATCAATTTGAACCACGTTTTGATCGTAAAATGACCAGAATGGGCCAGAAGACACGGCAAAGTAATTTTGCTTCATGATAACGCACCATCACACACTTTAAAACCAGTTAAAGATCTTGCCTGGGAAGTATTAACCCAACTGCTGTATTCACCAGACCTTGCTCCTTCAGATTACCACTTGTTCTGATCGATGGCACATGCACTTTTTGAGCATCACTTCAAAACATATGAAGAAGTGGAAAGTTGGGTCTCTGAATGGTTTGCCTCAAAACAAGAAAATTTCTATTGGGATGATATCCACAATTTACCTGAAAGATGGGGAAATGTGTAGCTAGCGATGGACATTACTTTGAATAAAGCACTTCTTATGTTTCTCTTGAAATTATCGTGTTTTCTTTGATTACAAAATCCACCATTATTAACTGGTACACTAGTAAAGATCAGAGCAGAAATAAATGACATAGAGACCAAAAAATATATTTATACAAAAGATCAGTGAAACCAAGAGCTGGTTCTTTGAAAGGATAAACAAGATTGATGAAAGTCTAGCCAGGCTCACCAAGAAGCAAAAGAGAGGACCCAAATAAACAAAATCAGAAATGAAAGAGGTGAAATAACAACAGACCCTACAAAAATACTATGAACAACACTATTCCAACAAACTTAACAAGGTAGAGGAAATGGACTTATTCCTAGAAAAATACGACCTTCCAAAACTCAATCAAGAAGAATAAAAAAAACTAAAAAAACAAAACAAAACAACAAAAAAAAACTCAACAGGCTGATAACTAAGGAGGAAATTGAAACAGTCATCAAAAAACTTCCAGCACACAAAAGCCCGGGGCCAGACAGCTTCTCAGGGGAGTTTTACCAAACATTCAAAGAAGAACTAAAACCTATCCTTCTCAGACTATTCAAAAAAATTCAAGAGGAAGGCACACTTCCTAGCTCTTTCTATGAAGCCAGCATTACCCTAATCCCAAAACCAGATAAAGACACTACAGAGAAAGAGAATTACAGGCCAATATCCCTGATGAACATAGTTGCTAAAATCCTCAACAAAATCCTAGCAAATCAGATCCAGCATTACATTAGAAAGATCATACACCATGACCAAGTGGGATTTATCCCAGGGATGCAAGGCTGGTACTATATTTGCAAATCAATAAATGTGATACATCACATAAACAGAATGAGAGACAAAAATCACATAATTTTATCAATTGATGCAGAAAAGGCATTTGACAAAATCAACACCCTTTTCTGATAAAAACTCTCAGCAAAGTGGGAATAGAGGGATCATACCTCAACCTAATAAAAGCCATATATGACAAACCTACAGCCAACATCATAGTCAATGAACAGACCCTTTTCTTTCTTTCCTTACATGACCTCTCTGTACCCACCAACCTCATCGTTAATATCTGAAATTATTTTTCCCTTCTGTCCATTTCTGCTACCACTCTTTTGTTAAACTCACATCATTTTTTGCATCAATTTAAACAATCTTCCTCCTTCTCTCTAGAACTGTCACACTGCTCGGAACAGTAATAGTTGAGAAAAATGGGTATTTGTAAGACATACCTAATCCAGTCATTGTTCTGCATAAAATATGGAAGTTTACCTTTCTTTATCCCCACAACTCATCCTTCAAAATTCAATTCAGGTACCACTTCTTCTGGGAAGCCCTTCATAAACTATTAGGCTACTATTTATGTGATTTTTCTTTTTGTTGTACCACTCAGGACATAACTGTGCCAAAAGATTATCAAAGTATACCATAGTCATCGAGTTACCTTTCTTTGGTTCAATAAAACCTAGTTCCCATGGTGCTGGAACATGAATTAGAAGATCTTGCGTTTCCTCAAAGATTTCCTTTCCCCAAAGATGTCCACATCCTCCTAATTCCTGGAATCAGTGAATATGTTTCTTAACTAACAAAAGACAATTACATTTGCAAATGGTGTTAAGGTTTCTTATCAGCTAACTTTACAATAGGAATATTATCAGGATGGACTTAATCTGACCATAGGAATTTTAAAAGCAGAAGAGAAATATCAGAGTAAATCATAATGATAGGACATGAAAAATACTCCATTCTTCTTTTCTGGCTTTGAAAATGGAGGAATGGAACCACAGAAATGTGTTACCTTTATAATTTGGGCATGGGCAAATGGAAATAAACAACATTACAAGAGGCTAAAACTCTAAGAAAATCACTTTTTTTCTTTCTTTTTTTGGACAGAGTAATTACAAAATGGTTTCAGGAAGTATGGGCTAAATCCCAAAGATAATGGCCTCCCTTAATTTTGCATGTGAGTTGACATGAATCCTGGATTTACAGTCCAGCTGTGCACATGTGTAAGAGACACCCCCCCCCCCAAAAAAAAAAGCATAATAAAGCTATTTGGAACTTAAATATCTTATTTCCTAGTGGCCAAGTCCCAGACTAACTTCTGAGTGGTGCACATGTGACAAGTGGCACAGTGACAAGATAAGACTTAGTCATACCCTAAACAAGTTAAATGACTACTGTATTAATCTGCCACAACAAGCCATCACAAACTGGGTAGCTTAAACAACAGAAATGTATTTTCTCACACTTATGGAAGCTAAAAGTCCAAGATCAAAATGCCATCAGGGTTGGTTTCTGGTGAAGTCTCTTCCTGGCCTTTAGACAGCTACCTTCCTGCCTGTGTCCCTATGGCTTTTCCTCTGTGCAAGTGGGGAAAGAGAGTTGTGGCATCTCTTCCCTTTCTTATAAGGACACCAGTCCTATTGGATTAGGCCTTTACTCTTGTTACCTAACTTTACTTTAATTATCTTCCTTAAGGCCCTATCTCCAAATATTGTCACATTAGGTAAGACTTTAACAAATGAATTTTGGGGAGACAAGGTTCAGTCCATAACATATGATAAAACTAAAATAAAATCTGTGCATAGGGCCTCTAGTAATTATATAAATGAGTTAAATGTAAATAATAGAAAAGCTATTCCATACAAACACTGGTCAAAAAAAGTTAAGACTGATATATGAATATCAGAGTATACTTCAGAATAATGAACATTACCAGAATTAAGTCAAAGAATTTCATAATCTTAAAGGGTTCAATTTATTAAGAAGATTTAAAAAATCACAAATGTATGTGTAACTAACAGAGCTTCAAACTATGTGAAGAAATGAGCCAAATTAAGAAGAGACAGGTTTGAGTCATGTATGAGCATTTATTCCAATAATGCTGGCAGTATAGGGAGAGCAGTCGGTCACCCTGGAGATTCTGCTCTCACCCCCCTCACCAGTTGGCCAATTATATACATGTGAGGGAGAAGATAGCTATGTGCAGCTATACACATTGCAAGTGTGACAGGGAAAGGTGGGGGCGGGGTTATGTGTGTGTCTGCAATCTGGTCTTCAGGAGCTCAAAGTTCGATAATAAGGTGGATAATCTGCTATAACGTTACAAACAGCTCAGCCCACTCCTGGGGCTGGAGAATAGTCAGAGTTCCTGAGGCAGATTCCTGGAGGGGGTCAGGGTCTGGGCACAGCAACCAAATCAAAGCATGTCTTGTCCTTGGTCTGTTCTCAAAATGTATTTCTTTTCTGAATAATGGACCCATCGAAGCATCTTATCTTTTTACAGCCTTGTTTCATCCTCCATTTCCCAGAGTCTGTAAGAAAAATCCTTATCTATAGTTAGTAAGGTGAATAATTATTAAACTACTGTGGTTCTATTCTTATTATGTGCCCTTCCCCCTATCAAAGTGATCTTGGGTTTGTCCCTAGCAGCCTGATAGAAGCAAAGGCAAACCCTAACTAGAAAACAAATACATAATCTATAATTTAAATATTACTCACAGGTAAAAGTCAAAGGTTCATGACGGTTGAGAAGAAAGACTAAAAGAAAAAAGGGAAGGAAGGAAGGAAGGAAGGAAGGAAGGAAGGAAGGAAGGAAGGAAGGAAGGAAGGAAGGAAGGAAGGAAGGAAGGAAAGAAGGAAGGGAGGAAGGGAGGGGGAGAGAAGGAAGAATATAATCACATTTTTAAAATAGAAAATATTGAATATTTCAATTTAAAGTAATTACCCAGAAATAATCATAGTGACTCAGAAAAGCTTGGAATAATGAAGAAAAGGTTTGGTCTCAAGAAGCACAGAGTGAGAGGAATGACTTATTTCAGAGGCCCAAGCTAGCTCTAGAAGGATTAAATTTAGGAAATTAGAAAAGGACAATAATGGATGAGATGAAGGTTGATAATTTTTCCATTAAAAAAAGATAACCTTAGACTGAGAAAGATAAACAGATCCTAAGCAGATAAATAAAAAGCAATCCACCAAAATATTAAATATCAAAAGAGAATTATAAAAACAAAGAATATTTTAAAACAATATATTTTTTTAAATAAAGGACAGATTTCTTATAAAGGTATGGAAAATATGATGAAAAATACCTCAAAACCAACCGAATAAAATAGAAAAACAGAACAAATCTTTATTAGAGAAAGCAACAATTAAATAAAATTAAATAAAAACTATACTTGACTATAGTTTCCAAATAAGAGTGAAATAAAAGTGAAAAACTTAACAGACCTTTGTATAAAAAAAACCCCTCAGTAAAAGTGCTTTTAAACTGTATTTCAAGAAGAAGAAAAAATATATTCCAGAAGTTTTTAGATAGAAATAGAAATGTTGAATAAAGAAAATGGTAAATATGGAGGTAAATTAAAAAGTTACAAAATATGTTTTATATGAATCCATTTGAAGGTAATAAGTAATATGTTTTAAGCAATATATGGACATGGCACAAGTTCAGAAATAATGACTGATGTGTGAGACTCTGCTCTGTTCAATGTAACAGCATCACAGAACTTCTTTACTTTGCAGGTTACAATGTACACACATGCCAAATGAGCTATTAATTAAATAACCTACATATGTGGCATTATAATTATACTCCACCACCTTAAACTATTAACCCACACATTAAATGCAGAATAAAATCTGAAGAAATGTTTGCTGAATGATTAAAAATTTCAAGTAACATCTACAAAATATTTTAATTTATTTACCCTTCATTTTGATTACAAAGCTAGGATTATATTAACAACAATTCTTTACATTTTATTATATGAATGTAAACCATTGTATAGAACATTAGGTAATGCATCCAATAACACATTCATACATACAGTTTCCTTGCATGCAAAGTATCAGCTGTATTGAACATATAAAGTTGAATATTCTAAGGACATGTAGTTGAATGTGCTTCCTCAAGTTTACATAGTGTGACAGAGAATGAGTTGTATTTAAGATTTATAACTCACAATAAGGAAGGAATCCTGCCTCATGCAAAAATACCAGTCATCTACACTTAGTTTATTGTAAGATTTGCAACAATAATTCCATTATTGCACTATAAAAATTCCCATAGGTAGACTAGGGGTGATAATAAATTAACTTTAGTTAGATGACATGTTTGTAAGTGAAGGCAATCTAATTAGATCAACTTTAATTATCTCTAGAGGGAAAGGGTTGTTATTGATTAATTTGAAAGGACAGTAAGATAATTCGTTAAATTGTTTTCTTATTTGCTAAGTTTAACTAGAAAAGGCTAAAGCACAACTTTTGTTAGAATTAAATCCTATTATCTGAAAGTGTCAAAAAGAAATATTCCTTCCCTTCCTGTGTTTCACAACTGAAATATGATTTCCTTAGGATGTACGTTTTCTAAATTTGAGAAAATTTATTAATTGCCATGCCCTTATTTTCACCTTAAATCAGAATTTGGGTGTGACTGCGCCACATTTACATTTCAAATGTTAAATTGAATTTGATATTAAATATGATATTAAAGTTTGAAAGCTCCTCCATTGGCAAAAAGTAGGATGGTCATTTCTGGCCATGGTTGCTTGCTTTTAACAGATAATATGAACACTTATAGTCCAATATGTGAACCAATTTATTATTTCATTTTTATAAATGCCTTAAATTGTGATAGATCCTCTTAAAATCTTCAGTGTAGATTTTATGTTATTCTATGTTAGCACAATCTGTGTGATAATCTATTGTGGGGTTCGTCATTTACCTTCAGCAATTTTAATCTGGTTTCTTTTCAAGTCACAGAATTGAGGTCACATCTGTGTCTACTTTGGCTGGTTACTCATCATGCATTTCCTCTCTTTACTTTCCTGCTATTTTAATATCAAGGACAATAGTAAAAGAGAAACTATAGATGAGTAGTATGATTTTAAAGCTCAAGGGGAAAGATAAGTAAGCAAAAGGGGTCATCAGATAATCATCAATGTTTTCTCAACTATTGTGCTAGATTCTGACATTTTCTTTACCTGTTGAGAATTGTATTTTAAATAATGTTTATTCCCAGTACATGCTAATACGGAAAAAATTTTGGATCAGCTGCTAAACTGGGTGGCAAAGTGATATTAGCAATTAGGAGATTATTTTATTCTATGATGATAATACCATCTCAATGTCAAAGTAATTATTAATCTGACCTAAGAAAAATATCATCTGAGTGAATATTCCAATATAATAATTGAATGCAGATTTTCTGATGAGATCTTTGAACTCCGAAGAAATGTTTTAATTTAGCATAACCATAGAATTATGCATCTAGATAAAAGTAAGACAATGAAAGTGTGACTTATATTTGAAGTCTATATTAGAATATTTGAATTTTATATCTTTACAATAATTTTAAAAGCTAATTATTAGGCTAAGGAACTTAGAAAACTCATTAAGGAAATATTACTCTATCAACCACACATACTGTTCCTCTTTATTTATGAGTTAATAATCAAAGTTTTTGTTCCAATATGCTTTTTTGATAGTTCCTTTCAGTTTAACCTTGATAAATAAATACTGATTATGCTGACAGTAATATAAAAAAGTCTCAATATTTACACATGTGTAAAAAATCTGTTATATAATTTTTATTTATGTTAAAAAGAAATTAAACACAATTAACTTATAATATTAGTGGATATCATGCAGAGTTGAAAAAGAAGTTAGATGGTTTACATGTCATTTGAAGAAATTAAAAGAAATGTTTCCACAATTTTGGAAAACCTGTTCCAGATCTTTGGAAATTTTTCTTATTAGTCTTTCTCTCCTGTTGAGTACCAAATTGAACGTAAGTTATATCAATTGTTATTGACCATATATCTCACATACACATTTTTATATTTTTACATTTTTATTGCTATTTTATTTTTTCATAATTTCTATTGATCCTATGTTCATAGGCAAAGAGTCCTTCATTTAATGTATCAATTTACTAAATCCAGCAAAACAATTCTTTTTTTTAATTCTTTATTTTCTATTGCTTTCTTTTTCATTGGGTACATATTTTCTACTTCACTCTCTTCAATGTATTCTCTATCTGCACATGAATATTATCCATATTTAGTCCTTTATGTCTTTATACATTTATCAATGTTAAAGTATCTTCCTGATAATTTCAACATTCAGAACATCTCTGATTCTTCTTTGGCCATGTGACTTAGAAGTTTGAGGGATTGAATGAAAGAAGATGAAGGGATTAACCAAACATATATATATATATATATATATATATATATATATATATATATATATATATATATAACACAATACACAGAGAAGAGTGTGGTGATAGCCAGAAGATAAATGGGGTGGGAGGAGGTAGGTGAAGGTGGGCAAAGGGCGGGGGGATGGGGATGGAATGATACTTTGCTTGGTGCAATGGGCACATGATGCAGTATGTAGATGATGTTTTATTGAGTTGTACACTTGAAACCTGTTATCAGATGAAATAGCTCAAATGTTCAAATTCTCTGTTCTGCAAAACTAAAACTGAAGAAATTAGAGACAACAATCAGCTTTTGTGCTAAAGCAGATTTAAATTAACATCAGGTTAAAAATCTGTGGTAAAGGGATTAAAAAAGGTGATAGGTTTATGAAGTACTAATTGGTAGATACAAAATAGGCATGGGGGTATAAGGTAAAGCAGGAGAATACAGTTAACAATACTGTAATTATTAATGGTGCCAGGTAAGCCATTGAATTATCAGAGGGAACACTTTTTAATCTATGTGAATGTCTATCCACTGTGCTGTACACCTGAAACTAATAAAAAAAATAAAAAACACTGTTGAATGTAAACTGTAATTGAAAAATAAAATTTAAAATAAAATCTGTTTGAAAACATAGAGACCAGTATCTGTAGTAAAAAATAATTGAGAAGATGGAAAGGAAATATAGAGTTTTAGATTTATTACTAAGAGTAACTGTCTCCAACAATGCTGTCTAATCGCTTTTCCCAGACATTTAACCAATCATGTATGTATCAGACAGACTTCATAGCTAGAGGAAACAAAAAGTAATTTTTTATAAAGCTCTATTTTAAAAAATCATGAAGTAACTCATTTAATTGTTGCTATAACTCTATCAAGTTGTTTTCCACATAGGATATTAAAAAATATGCTCTTAATTTTACAGGTGAAGAAACTGAAGCACAAAATATTAAAAGGGGAGTTTCACATGAGATGTAAGACAATTTGCTATTGAATAATTTCAAAATAAGGCCAAGACCAACTTAAGTGATTGATTCCCATTAAGAAGTATAATAAGAATGTGATTCAAAGATTTTTTATTTATGGTGAATTGTATGACAAAAGCTGCTGATGGGCTGTGAGTTCCCCCTCCCCTCATTCTCTTATTTCAACCAGGGAACTCATACCTCACTAAATATCTAATAGAAAGTTCTTTTTTGAGAACTTCATCTGTACCCCTTGTAGTAGGCTAGAAAATTGGACTGTGGTTTAACTTCTGAATGGAAAACCTAAAGGTTGAGAGAGAGAGAGTGGGTCAGTCTTGTGGTAAAGCAAAAGAATAGTTATTGACTTGGGAATCATCCAGGATTGTACAGGTCAAGGTCAAGGACCACTTAGACAGTGAAGAGCATGGACTGACTTCCAAGATAATTATTTCACTCTGTGTTTTTCTAGACTCCAAACCTCCCAGAAGTCCTATGTAGTCTCATCAAATGAAAAAAAAGAGTACCTGCAACATTTATAAGATTTATCCTTCTTCACAGAAGTGCCAAATTGTTTTATTTTAAGAAAATAAGGTAAATGACAAAATTTAAGGTTAGTTACTTAATCCAAATATTCACTCTATAACAATGAGAAATCAGTATTATAAAATCATTAAAACTAGCATCCTTTCCACAAATTTGAGCCTTATTTTTCAACAATATATTATGGCATAAACCATTTAATAAAAAAAGTAAATGTATAGTTTCTAAATGCTAATAAAACTATACCAGGTATTAAAAAGCTTCAGAAAAAGACCAATAATGAAAGCAAAGACAAATCTCATTTATCTACAAAACCTGAATGAAAAAAAAAGCCATATTATTGTATTATGTGCATTTTTTTAATTCTGAGAGGTGAATAATATTTTTACTTGCAGTTGAAATATATGTGATAAAATTTCACTTAAAGGGAAATATCTATGTAATTAATATGTATCTTATAATAACCAAACTTGAGGTTCCAAAGTAGAAAACATTCAGCTAAACAATAGATCCTAAAGGGTTAGGTATACATTTCTAAGGGGGCAATTCCCTTAAATTATTCTTTCGTAAAGCTTATGAATTATGGCCTGAATGATTATTCTAAATTGTCAACTCATCAGTTAGCAAATGTGTTGGCAAATGTCAATAATCACAATTATAACCAAAATGGGAGACCAGATTTGTGAGGTCATGTTTTGTTTGAGGAGCTGAGAATAAATAGGGCAACGGAATATTCTGTTTTCGTCATATTCATCCATCAAATTATTTGGTATATCAAATAGGATATTGCTCTGTCTGCACAGCACAGCATGAAGTGGATATTTGGAAACTTTTCAATTAACTCAGTCAATGTAGTAAACCAAACCAAATAATTTGAATTAAAAAAACAAAACAAAACACACACACACACACACACACACACACACACACACACACCACTTCGAATGATCAGATCTGGCGGTCTACATTAGTGATTAATTGAAACCAGCAAAGGACTGGTTGTCAAACACAGTCACTTAAAATTATTACAACTGATTAAACAGATTCCTCATTGCCTAAATTACAAGACAAGTTAAAATTTAATAGCTATAAAGGAAACCTAAGACAGGATCTTTATAATGAAATGGATTGGCTTTTTAATGTCAAATAGCAAGTACTCATTCTTATTAGAATCAAATGATTCAAGTGAGTAGTTCTAATATTTAATAAAATAAATAGATCACTACTGTGGGCTGTAAGAAGATAAAATTATACCTTTATAAATTCAATTATTAAACTATGTATGCCATGTTAAGTGCTTTGTGATTTTACTAAAAAGAATAATGCATGGTTACTGAATAAATCTATTCAACAGATTATTGAATCTTTAAGTAATTTTTAATATCAAGTTTCCTAAAATCATTTAAGTTCATTCTGAATTTGTGTGAATTTGTTAAAATTAAATAACTTTATGGAAGGTAAATCATCTTAACTTACTATTATGACCTTTTTAGATTGCAGTTTTAGTAATGAGGATACTTTATTCTTTTATCATAATCACATTTGGACTGACACAATTCAATTGTGCTTTTACTTATTCTCTAAACTATCCAAATTTATAATGTCTAGAAATTTTACTGTTGAGTAATCTTTACAAATAACATGATGAAAAAAATAGTCCCAAATATTCTAGATAATCTGTTTTTTAATAATCGTGAATTCTATGATATACATGTGTTGTTGTTTTTCTGGAACCAATTATATACAAACTGTATTGTTGTTTTACCCATCCAAAAAAAATGAAATGGAATATTTATTAACCTGATAATAGTATATTCTAAATTGATGATAATATATTCTAATTCTATAAAAAACAATTTCATGGTTTTTATACTCTGAAACATTTATTGAATTGACATTTATAGCATACTCTTTGTGGATATAGTAATAGAACAACTTATTCCTATTGTTTTTCATTTATAGTGGACTAATTAAGTATAGGTCTGCTAAAACTCTTCTTTTTTTTTGAATTTATGTCTCTGATTTATTTATTTTGATATGAAGCTCCTTATAAAAATGGCCCTGTCAACTGAGCAACTAGTTAAGTACAATCTGACTGTTGATTTGTAAGTCTGAATGAAAGTAACTCAGCAGGCTATGAGACTCATAGTTTCCAGTCCAACTAAACTCTTCCAGTTCCTCTAATACAGTTCCTCATGTTGTGGTGACCCCCAACCATAAAATTATTTTCGTTGCTACTTCATAACTGTAATTTTGCTACTGTTAATGAATAGTAATGTAAATATCTGTGTTTTCCGATGGTCTTAGGCTCTACCCTGCTAGTGGTTCTCAACCACTAGTGTCACAACCCACAGGATGAGAACTGCTGCTGTAGAGCCTAAGACCATCGGAAAACACAGATATTTACATTACGATTCATTAACAGTAGCAAAATTACAGTTATGAAGTAGCAACGAAAATAATTTTATGGTTGGGGGTCACCACAACATGAGGAACTCTATTAAAGGGTCGTGGCATTAGAAAGGTTGAGAACCACTGTTCTAGAGGCTGCATGACAAACTACAGTTGGCAGCTGAAAGAACCCCCAGCTATGACTTCACTGACATGAGCTGGTGCCTCCCTCATGTGACATGTCCCAATTCAGCATGACAGTGACACCAGAAGCTTTATCTGAAAGTCACAAGATATTTATTGCGCTATTAGTGTTCATGTTCTGACCTGTATTATTTTCTTAATCTAAGTAAACTTGAGCTAGGTGAAGCCTATTGTGTTTGATGAGTTTGACTGTCCATTTAAAATAAAGACTGTTGCTTCTAGTAGAGTGGCAGGGTATTGCAAAAACTAACTCCAGTAACATAAAAATAATACTATTCTTAACATATCAAATTTCTATCTAATTACTCAAGGAAAAAGTTAAAGAAAACAAAAGACAATATGAACTTAAGCATCCAATTGAAATACTAACCTACTCTACTTTTCTAATGCTCTGGAACTTACATTTTCAATTATATTTAATTTGTTTATAGAACCAAAGTGATTAGATATCATTCATAAATTTCTCTTTATTGGGTAAATGGTATTTGGGGAAGAATTAGCTTTGTTTATTTCTAAAAATGTTTGAATAAATTCAAGTCAATTAAAATACCTTGAAAGATTTACTATGTGTAGATCCTATGCCTTTTGCTGAAGATATACTGTATAACTCATGTTTCCCCAGAGCTTAGCTTCAATACAATGGCAATTTTTAAATGTCAGTGTGTGTGTGTGTGTGTGTGTGTATGTGTGTGTGTGTGTGATTTCTGCTAATATAGTTCACAACCAGAAAATTTAATTGTAAAATCTATAATACCATGGAAAAATATAGGATGAACTGACTAAATATAATTTCATGGTTCAAATCTTAATTGAGAAACAAAATCATTTCTATTAATTTTACCATAAATAGCCCCTCCCCACAAAAAAACAAAACCAAAAAACAAATAAAGAACTAAGCTTATTTGAAAATCAATATTTAGTTAATCCTGCCAGATATATATAGGGTGTCCCAAAAATGTATACAGACACTTAGAATAATTACAAAGGCAGTCTTTAATAAAATACATATCATTTTCAAAATTGAGTTGCCAGCTGTTAAAGTGTGTATACATTTTTGGGGACACCCTGTATTTCATTAAACATTAGTCAGTGTTTATCTCATCAGGTTGCATGGTTGAATCTATTACGCATTTCTTTTTTTTTCCTTTTCTAATCCTCATCTGAGGATATTTTTCCATTGATTTTTAGAAAGAGTGGAAGAGAGAAGAGAAGACCAAGAGAAATATCTATGTGAGAGAAATACATTGATTGGTTGCCTCCTGCACATGCCCTGACCAGGGCTCGGGCCAGGAGGAGCCTGCAACCAAAGTACATGCCCTTGACCTGAATCGCACCGGGACCCATCAGTCCCCAGGCTGATGCTCTATCCACTGAGCAAAGCAGGCTAGGACTGCATTTCTTGATATTGATAGAGCTGAAAAATTGAGGTGTCTATATTTAGAAGCCTCCTTCGCTTTGTGATGCCATTCTCTATGAAAATGGTGTCATTAACCAAGTTTTATTTTATGAAGATGAAGTTCCATGCTCTATCCTTGCAACATATATCACAGTGCATTTAAAATGCCATACTGACAGTGCAGTGAATGCAAGCTCTGATCCACACAAATCACCTAGAAATTAGTATTATTATAGTAAGAACACTAGGAAAACCTCTATCATTGGAGCATACAGTTTTTATTAAGTTGCATACTTGACCTCTATGTATCTCTTTAGGGTAGTCTCAGAATATATTACTTGTGTGTAGGTATTCAAAATATTATAGGAAACAATTATGCAAGACATGAAATTTAGAAAAAAGAGAGAAAATTTATGGATAGGGGCAACTGTGTGGTGATTTGGGGGGAAGGGGAATGAGCAAGTAAATGGTGATGGAAGGAGAATTGAATTGGGGTGGTGAACACACAACACAGTGTGAAGATGATGTGTTGTACAATTGTGCACCTGAAACTTGCATAACTTTGTTAAGCAGTGTCACCCCAATAAATTCAATGAACAAGAAAGATAAATACATAAATAAATATAATTTGTAAAAAAAAAGAAATTTATAATCTAGCATTACCTTTTTGGCTCCTTTTTATGCATCTTTGGCATTTAGTTTATCAGACTGTACCAATCTTAAAGTCTGTACAATATTTTTTCAGGAGTGAATTATATTATGCAGCTGTAATTTTGACAGCAGAGAAAGAACTATCTCTAAATAATTAATAGCATTTTTACCCCTTTCTTTCTCTATCTGAAAGATTGCTCAAGTCATGTTCCCTGAGATTTTGCTGTCCCATGGAGACAACGTTGACAGTTGATGGCTAGATATTTTTAATTAGGAGAAACCCCAAAGTAGAGAGCTTTCCAAAAGGAGTAGCGGTTAGCCCCAGTAAACAATTTGACACCTGCTTTGTTAAATTACAATGAACATCTGCTATTCGACACTCAGAATGCTTACTGCTCACTAATTCCAACTAAAAACTAAGAAGTTAGATTAGAGAATTTAAATTGGTTGAAGATTTCAAATGAAGTAAACTATAATCTTAACTTACCATTTGTCTTAATTAAATTTTATTACACAAGTAATGTACAAATCTATTCTCTTGCCAAAGAAGTAAAATTTTTACATAAGGCTAAGATCCCATTTGAGCACCAAGTTCAATCTCATTTCAAATATTAGCTCAAAAGGCAAATAGGCATAAAATTTGCCATTTGGTTAAAATGTTGTATTCTCTAGGAAAATCACGAATAATTTACTCTGTATCCCCAGATTTTTATACCTGGACAGTAATTCATTCATTTTCTCAATACATATTTATGTGGCAGGAAGACAAATAAACACATTAAGTAAAATATATAATAAGTTAGAAGGTGAAAAGTACCATAAGTACCTGAGAAAAAGAATTAAGAGTTGCCTTGCTAAAAGAGATTACACTTTAAACTGGGTGGTCAAGGAGAGCTTTAATGGAAAGATTTTATTAGAAGAAATAATGTAATAGAAGTGAGAAAGCCTGCTGTGGACATTTGGGAAGAGAGCATGCCTGGTAGAGGCAAGAGTATATGCATAGGCCTTGCCATGGGAGCAATCCTGGCATGTTCAAGGAAAAGCCAGAGGGCAAATATGGCTGCAAAGAGTGAGGTAGTTGAAAAGGAACTGGTAGGATGGGCCACATAATTTGTGGGGCCCAGTGCAAAATGAAAATGTCGAGTCCAAGGTTGGAAAAGAAGAAAGAAAAAAGTACTGTGCACAATACTCTAATATAAAATTAGAATAATACTCTAATATATAACTTTACTGACTAACTTTATGTTGTACAATAGCAGTTTTAAATCCAAATATAAGAACATTTAACTCATATGTGAAAACACTGAAACTACACAGCTTGCATTTCGTAGCTCATATATAGTATCACATAGTGAAAATAGTACAACAGACCATCTCAAATGCTTTTATTTCATTTTGCTTCACGTAAGTTCTCTCAACCATCTCTACCTTCAGCTTACTGTTGAGTAAGGATGGACTGAAAAGGAAAAGAACTTTGGGTTTCCCTATCTTTCCCATCCCTTCTATGTCATTATTTTCAGCATTAAGTGGTTGGCTAATACAGGAGTGTTTACATGAGTGCTAACATTAGGAAGAGAATTTGTGTTTCTTAGAAGGCCATTGACTTACTTTTTTTTTTTTGAAGTAAGTTTTTGTCCCAAAGGGACAGTGGCTTCCTATAGCTGTCAGCACAGTGCAATTTGCTCAGTCACAGACACACATGCTTATCTTCTCACTTTGAATCTTGAAGAAGGTCCGTGTACTATGCAACCACTGGAATTCTGTGCTCACAGGCCATTCTTAAATGCCATTTCAGGAAGCTCAAGCTATGGAGTAATCTATATCTGAGGGCACCCAATATAATACTAAGTATGTTCTATCTCTTTATGGGACAGAAACCCACATCCAGGAGGCAGAAAAAGGGATCAACTTGAATAACCACTAGTACAGTGGTCGGCAAACCGCGGCTCACGAGCCACATGCCGCTTGCGAGCCGCGGTTTGCTGCTCTGTTGACGAATGAGTTTGCCAACCACTGTCATATACTACCCTTTACCTCGTTGCACACAATATGCCACAATTGCCTAATCCTCACAGCTTCCAACTAAACGGTAACATTTAGTCTAGTCCAGTGGTGGGCAAACTCATTCGTCAACAGAGCGGCAAACCGTGGCTCGCGAGCCGCATGTGGCTCGCGAGCCACGGTTTGCCGACCACTGCACTAGCATATGGTACTTAGAATCCCATTCCTTCGTTGAGTTAAAATCATCTTCTACAACGTATTCCCTTTAAGGAGATTCTTAAGCCAAAGCTGGACATCAAATTTTGTCAGTTTCTGAAGTGATAACTATATAAATAAAACATATATACTATGCCCTACTATAAGAAAATACACTGCAACAGATATTTTCTCACTTTCAAATAATCAATGAGAATTTAAAATGAAAAATTTATCATGAATATTATTAATCGACAATACATAAACCACTTCACACCTGGTAGGTTTTTATATTTAAAAACAAACAAACACCTTTACCTCTAATGTCTTGTTTATTTCTAGGGACAAATATTAAGCTCATTTATGAGACCTCTATTCTGACAATCAGAGGCTCAGTTATTAACAATGCTAACACTCTAAAAAATGCAGAATCTTGACTGCCAGTCCCAAGATCTTTCCAAGTAATTCTCCATGCACAAAAATAATTTACACAAATTTCTAGAGAAATAATTCATTTTGCCTTTATTCTGAAGAAACATTCACGCTGGGTGGCTGAGAGCAGGTGTTAATTCTGCAAGTACTAATTTAACATAGCAGGTGTCAAATACACTGGGTATTAACCGCATGGTTGCTACAAAGTGATGACAATCACAAAATGAGCTCTGATCAGGTGGCCACTGGCACTTGCAGGCCTTCTGCTCAATTTTATGACTCACCTGAGCTTTATCCATTTGGGCCACATCCCTTGGAAGCCTGTCGGTCAGGAGTTTATGGAGTAATGAGCATCTACTCCAGGGATATGGACATTTTCTCCATCTCCATCATCACTTCCTCTTTTCAGTCACATATGATATGACATATCAGGGTAATTATAATCATTTTAATTTTTAAAAATGATGAATAATACTGTAGGAAAATTGTCAGCAGCTGCTTCAAAATTAACTCCTTTCCCAAAATATTGTCAACCACCTGCTCCCATCCCATTCTATTTCTACTACTAACACATAATCTGGAAAAATATGCACATATATACACACACTTAAAACTTCAGATCATTTATAAAATACATAAATTCATAGAAGAGAAATTTTTCCATGTACATTATTCTATATTTTGGGTGCTGGTAAAATATTTTTTCTAACTTGTTGTATGTTTTTTAATATGTCACTCTCAGATATTTTCTACAATTCATGATATTTTTCTACATTGGCCAGGCTATTAATTTTTCAAATCATTTTGTTTAATTTCTTAGCTGTGAGTAGTTAATTTTCATGCATCTATGTTTAAGCTTTGGTTATTTTCATATACATATCTTTGTTGTTAATAAGTTCACTCTCTTGATTCTTTACTTAAACCATATTCACAACTCTCTCATTTTTGGACCTATCCTCAACCAGTGACTTACTTTTACTTTGTTCTCTTTAAGAATGGCTAGAATCTGAGGAGCATAGACTGCTGTTCTTTGTAGATGGGGCATGTCTGAGATGCCACTGAGTTCTGAAGGGAGACTGAGATATAACATTTTCAAGGTACTTCCTTTTAATACAAAGACATTTTGTGTTACAGGTTCATTTGACCTGGGCCAAATTTCTCCAACCTTTGAGTATGAAGATGCTGCGGACATGACAATATATGACATAAATTGATTGAGTTCTTGTCAAAATCATCAGGTTCAAATTATTTGAAATGATTTACCTAAAGATAAATCTATGCAAAGCCTGTCAGCTTTTTACCTTCTTGTTTAGTTGGTTAACAACTGTGTTCAGAAGCTGAGTGAAAGTTGAATTCCACAGACTTATGAAACAAAGCCCTCAAATTCACAAGCCTTAGCATGAGAATAAAGCTACCTACAGGGATGTTTCATACCAGTTTGATCTAAAATAAATGAAATGGGGTGCTGAGAGATGTGCCCCAGATGGGGAAGGGTGAAAGTCAGTAGCACAGATACCAACTTCCAGGGGAGTGAATCCCGATGTTGCCTTTTATTTTTCTCTAATCAACCAATATGCAGTTTATGACCTGATTCGTGACAGCCCATTTGTGATGCTCCTTAGAGAGGTCCTATTTTATGAGCAGAAAGGAGCCCTGACGTCTTTGAAATGGAGATCTAACAATGTAATGAGGATGTAGTCTTCAGATCATGAATGTATTTTATGTAAGATCCTCTTTCATCATTGAGAGCTGATTGTGTGGACAAAAAGTCTGTTATGGAACTCTTATTTTAAAGGACTTCTAAACATAACTACCCTGCCTCCACCCCAAACTGTGAAATGAGATGAATTAGGCTCCTTTAGCAGTGATTATCACATTTATGGAATCATGGCATTATAGCAGGCTTTTTATATCATAAAAGGAAGCTGAGCCTTGATTTCAGTATTGGCAAATGGAAAATGTGGGCACTGCCCTACTTAGAAATAGTTAACAACTATGCTTCCTTTTCTTTTGTGTAAATCTAATGATAAAAATAGTTTAGTCCATGAGGTTTGAGTTTGTTTATCATGAAATAGAGATGATGCCATAATGCTGAAGGTCAACTAAGTTAGGCTTTGACTGGTAACTATAATCTCTGCAACATCTAGGGCTTGTCTTGAAAGAGAGATAACATACCTCCACAGGAATTTCATGTAAATAATGTGTTCAGCAAACTATGCTTTCTGAAATTAAATAAGATATTGAACAAATGATACTTTGGTGAAAAATGCATACTTCCTCTTAATATATAAAAATTAAATCATATGTAAAAGTCACCAAAATTCAATCTTGTGCATATAGGATCAGAAAACAGCTACTTTGTAAGAAACCACATAATTATTTATACTTTCTCTAAATTTTTTAATTATGATTCAGTCTCTTATTTTATTATCTTTGTCTTATTCCTGATTTAACTTACTTCACATTGATAAATCAAATCTTACTCAAATGCCAATCAAATCTTAGATAAAATTCCAGATTCCAGTCATAGCAAATACCATTTCTATGGACAAACAAGTCAGGTCCATGAAAACACACAAAGACACGGGGAGACACACCCACACCACACTCTTCCCTTGTCAATATGTATATAGATTTGGACATAGGCAGTGCTTTCTCTTACTGTATTATGGAAAATTAATAGCATAACAAAGACCTATGAAAACAATTGACCCCATAATTTATCTGGCTTATTTCTCTAACTTCAGAAAAGTAAACAATTATATAATCTTGACTTTTCCAGGAAATTTTTATAAATTCCTTTAATCTTTCTTTTTATTTCATCATTCTTAGATAAATAAATTTGTCTTTGTTTGTATCCAATTTAGAACAAACTCTAAATTACATAGAAAATAATCAGGATGCATGATGTCAAATATCATATGGGTTTGCAATTATTGTAAGTGTTGACATATCCCTTGCCTATCTGTGAAAATAATGTAACTTAGCTTTGATATATAAAATAAAATTATTAAAGGGAATAACATTTTTAACTGATGATACTAACTTTAAAGAATTCATTGCTAAAAAAGTAACCTCTCTCCTTAATCTTATTAAAGTCTTTATCACTTTACTTCTATGTCATTGTTGTTTATACATAAGTTTAATAGTCCCCTGCAAGCTTTGTGAAAACAGGGTTGTTGTCCAATCAATCTACTCTACGTAGTACCCCTTCACGATAAACTCTATATGACAAATTTTCAAAAATATTCAATATAATTTTGAGCTCCATAGAAGTTAGGCAGGTTTGAAAATTGTTGGGCTTAGGTTGTTCTCATTAATGAAAAAACAACAAAAACAAACAAACAACAACAAAAACCAATAGCAACAAAATCACAAAGTTAATTTGTAAAACAAATGTTTTCCTTCCACTGAGTTCTTGAAGAACTATGTGAAATGGATCTTCATGTAAGATGGAATAAATAACTAAGAGAACAATAATAAAAGGCTAATATGCAAATTATCCCTACAGGCAGGAGTTCGACAAGCCAGGAGTTAGATGCTCACTGACCACCAGGGGGTGTTGTGGAACATGGCAAGTGTCAGCAATGTAGCGCTGGCAGTGGGAGACAGTGGAGGTGCTGCTGGCCCCAATGGACCCGGATGAGAGCAGGACCACAGTGGGATAAGTGGAGCTGGTGAGCGGGAGGCACCAGGCCAAGGAGGGTGTGAAGGGAGGGCCCAGCCTCCAGCAGAGGCAGGCAGCCAGGGGAAGGGAAGCCCTGGTCAGCAGCCAGCAGCCAGCAACCGCTTGGGACCTTACCCTTGCACAAATTTCACTCACTGGGCCTCTAGTATTTAATTATAATTTTCCAAGATAAAATGTAATTTTCAGATAACACTTCTCACAAACATATCATTATAAAATCAAAGATAACTGAAAACTTAACTCAGGAATGCTATTTTGTGAATAAACTCTTAACAAGGATAGAACTTAGCATAGAAAGCATGCTTCTCTTAAATGTCAGTCTCTAGAAAAGTTCTGACAAGGACTCAAAGTCAATGTATGGATCAATTCTCTGGACCAATTTGGGTTCAAATACCAAAACATTCTATTTTGTTGCTAAATACACAGATTTCAGTTATTTGATTCATTCATTTTTTAATGTATTTATATTTTCAATGAACATTTGTCAACCACTTAGGCTGAGAAATATGAGCTCATGATGAAATAACTTGCAAACTCCAAGAACTATGAGGAGAGCCAGGGGCATGCACTTTTATGGAAGATAAAAGTAAATATCCTCAAGGAGTTAATAATAATACACAATTAAATGTAACAGTTAATGTGAATAATATGAGTTCCCCAACCATGTTCCAAAATTCTATTCCCCAAGGCAGTAAATTTTATTCTTTTGGACTCACAGCCTTAGTAAGATAGTGTGCCATTAACTTAGAAAAGTATACATAGATACAAAATATTTCATATAGCTCTCTCCATTACTATTCTCTTGGCTTGCTCCATTCCAGCCATAGCAGCCCTTTTAGTGTTTTCTGAAAAACAACAACAAACAAACAAACGAAACAGAACAATTTGGTGCCTGTGCACTGACTATTCTATCTGCCCGGAATGATGCTCCTGGAGTTATCTGTCTGGCTCCTTCTCTCACTTTCTTCAAATTACTGCTCAAATGTCCCTTTCTCACATGGATGGTCCCAACCAAGCTATTTAAAACAATCTCTTTGCCACCTCCCATTCTCTAGATGCCCCCTTATTTTTTTCCTATATTTTGTAGTACCTTGTAAGTGTTACATATTTCTTTATTTTATATTATCCCACTTGAAATTCAGATCCACAAGGTCAGGAGCTTTTATATAGTTTTCTGTTAATTCTTGTGTCCCTGGTACACAGTAGAGAACCCTGAAAGAATACAGTCTCAAGTGGGTAGGACAGTATTGTGTTAAACATTTTTTGGGAATCAAATGGTTCTGATGAGTCTTGGTTTTGCCCCTTAGTGAGCTTGTGGGCAAGATGATTTATATCTTTGAACTTTGGTTTCTGGTAAGTCAGAGGAGGATAATAAGAAAGTCTACAGTTATTTAGGATCCAGAAACAGAATGTTGCGTATTCCCACCTACCCACTCCACTCTCTTCCAGCTTCTGTAGAAAATTTATCTTTTTAAGACAAATCCTGGATTTTTGTGCAGTATAATATGACAGGCACAAAAAAGCAAAGTAATTAACACTTAAAGAGAAAGAAAATTCCTTAAAGAGATTAAGCCAATCTAAATTATTAAGTTCTGAGGGGGAAAAAAAGATGAAAGAAAATAGAATAAGTAGAGGGTAGTTTTGGGGAAGATAAATTGGGATGTGATTGGTGAATACAAAGTTTCAGAGAAGGTTGGACTATGAAAATTAAACTACTAAAAATGTTTCTGGAGGTTATGAATTGCATTCTTTTTTCATGTGTTTTGAGTAAGGATTGGAATGACTGTCTTTTTCCTCATAGCTATTTGAATTGAATGGTTTGAATGCTGCCTGATAATAATAGACAGATATTGATTCCAGATTTCATTGAGTTACACATAGAAAACCTATATTTAAAAAAAACCCACATAGTGCATTGCATGTTCTATTGTTAGAATTCAATAAATTTTAGTTATTAATAGAGTAAAAAATATCATGTTTCATGGCAAATAGGGCATTGATTTCTTCACTCAACACTTACTTATTAAAGCATCTAAAAACCATGCTTGTTATTAAGGATATAATAGAGAAAAAGACAATTGTGGTTATTAGATTCATAACTTTCACTTTCAATGTATTTAATTCAGGAGTAATTTATGTCAGGACAGACACATTAATAGGTTTATGCCAAATTTTGTTTGTGAGTGTGTGCATTTTCTTCTGGAAGTCGGACCGTAAAGCTTTGAATAGATTTTCAGAGCAATTTGTTAACCTAATGCTGAAAAATTCCTTGCCTCAGTGAGAAGAGTTACAGTCAAAAGCAAATTAAAGTTAATTGAGGAGTGAATGAATAATAGAGACGGAAATAGGACCCCAAGAAGCAAAGGAGAAAAAGTAAGCAATAGTTGAGGCACATTTGTTAGTTAGTTAGCTCATTAGTTTTAAATGAGAAAGACTAGCACGTTTAAAAGTTGAGGGACAGGGTTCACTGTAGAGGGACAAGAGAGAGAAGTGCAGGGAAATAAAAGGAAAAACATGTAATAAATAATAAACCCGAGAAAGTAAGAGGAGACATACTTAGGAACTTAAGTGGTTTTATCTAAAGGAAAAGACTGGTTTGAGATTTTGCAATGATTTTTTTTTTTTTTTTGAATCTTTATTGAATTATATACTTAGGGCTTTGAGGACAAATTCAACTCTGTAACTTCAGATACTTTCATCGGAGTGTGAAATACTCACTCTAAGTCACCAAAAGAGCAAAACCAACAAGACAAAACAAACTTAAGTTTTTATCAAGTAGAAGTTGATCTCTACATCACTCTCCTGGTCAGCAGGGATTTTGCCACTAAAGACTTTATCTGGGAGAGAGGAATACCCAGAATACCGGGAAGGGTGGGGACTTAACAGGATAAGTTAGCTATTGTTATCACCAAAACCTATGAAGTTCCTTATTCAAAATGTATACTTGGAGACTAATGAGAAATCTGTTCAAGACTGAGAATGCCTGATTAAATGTGTTTATTCAGGATCTTGGCACTTGTCATTCTCAAGCAAGAGCTTCTGTGGTCAGACAAAAAATTGTTTTACTCCAGATGACACATAAAGGTCCAAAATAAAACTAGTGTCTCTACACACTGCCCAAACCAGAGCTCATCCAAATGAAGCAGTGCCTCCTGGTGACAGCAAGGACCAGCGAGCTAGGTGACACTGGTACAGTAAAAGCTTCCTGGAGTTAATTCTGCAACTTATACTTCCCAAGGAAGTTTGAGGAGAAAAAAGATTTTGAGCAAGATTACCTACTTGTTCATGTATGCTTAGAGGATAATCTCCAATTACATGTTGATAAGTACATTGACCCCTTTATGTGGCCACCCATAATTTCCTTTCATAGTCTCATGGGTTCAGGAAGATAGGTAGCAAAGTTGATTGATTTACAAAGGAAACACTTCAATAAAGTCATGTTAAAATATCTATAACAATAAAAGCATAATATGCTAATTAGACTGGATAGCCGAACGACCTTCCGGACGTCCTTCCGGATGAAGCTGTGGCAGCAGGGGCTGAAGCAGAGGCTGTTAGGAGTGATCCGGCAGGCAGGCACAGTGGTTAGGGGCGATCAGGCAGGCAGGCACAGTGGTTAGGGGTGATCAGGCAGGCAGGCACAGTGGTTAGGGGAGACCAGACAGTCAGGCGAGCGGTTAGGGGCAATCAGGCAGGCAGGCAGGTGAGCAGTTAGGAGCCAGAGGTCCCGGATTGTGAGAGGGATGTCCGACTGCTGGTTTAGGCCTGATTGCTGCAGGCCTAAACCAGCAGTCGGACATCCCCTAAGAGGTCCCAGATTGTGAGAGGGTGCAGGCCGGGCTGAGAGACCCCCCTCCCCCCCGCTCCCATGCACATATTTTGTGCACTGGGCCTCTCCTTATTAGATAAAAGTCCTCCTGATCAGCATCCCAAGCCCCAATCCCTTCCTTAATCCTGGGAGAAAACTATTTCCTGAATTTGCTCTGCATTTTTTTTTTCCTTTCTGTTATTTGCATTTGGCTCAGTAACTACCCAATTCATAAATATTGTATTTTATGGAAAATTTTTATTATTACTTTAAATGAAAAAAAAAAAAAACTATTCTGCAACCATCTATTTAATGCAATATCTTGGGAATTTTTTCCCATAGACCCACTTCCTTATTTGAGTAACTTTGCCTTAGTGTTTATGTATGTGTATGTGTATAAATCCAAATTATATTGAGTCATCTCCTTTGATGGCTTTTTAGATTGGTTTGATTTCTATTTGTTTGTTTTAGAGCCTAAATAAACATGATTGGATAGGGCCCCTGGGGCAGGTTGGAGGTCCTTCTCTTAATCTTTTCATAAAACTGAAAAGATTTTGTACACTTAAGATTAGAATATTTGGACTAACTGAAGACTACCATCAGCTGTGCTGTGGATCAAATCCTCAACAACACCAAGGGTGAGGAATCACTAGATTAGATATTAACAAGGAAGTGTCAAAGTGGTAGAGAAAAAGAGAACACATGACAGACTGATTTGTGGGCTCGAGTTCGTCACCTTCCTTAAAACTCCTAGTAACTGAAGATATGTTAACAGAAGTCACTTTGTATCAGTGGAGCTGGTTGGGGCTTGGTTCACTATAAAATTATTATAAAAAAGAAGTGGAAAATTAGATCTAAAGCTGGTATTGCCTGAGACATGTGCAACATTATTTTAAGAAAATCGATTAGCTTTTGAGAAGATGGTTATAAACTAAAAGCGCAAACCACAAAAGGTCAGAAATCCCAAGTACTTAAGCCTTAAACTCTTTTTTTCACATGCAAATAAAGAATTTGATGAAAATTATAACTATCTGCTAATTCTATGCTTTCTAAATAAACTCCATCAAATCCATATTTTATTTAAAATAATAAAATAAAACCTCAGATTTAAATTTATATTTAATAATTTACAACTATTTGTAGAAACAAGCAGTTAGGAATATTAGATTAAAAACTTCAAAGATTCATTATAGGTTATCTGACAATGACCTAACTGGGACTGAGACCTTGTTCTTCCTCTCAGGGAAAAGGATTGGTCCACATTCAATTTGCTCCCAGGAGCTAAAGACACCCAAATGTCTGCAAGTGTCTGGCAGGTGACATCACCTTGCAGTATCCTCAAAATGGGCCATTAGGATTAGTCTGATTAATCCTTGAGGCCAAAGCCTGTTTTTACTCTTGTTTCAGGAAAAAAGTGAGATAAGAAGGAGGGTCCCACATGGAGGATACAGTCCCATATACAACTCCCATGTATTTTGTCTATCTCTGCAGTAGGTGATAATTGCTCCTCTATAATTTGCCACCAGTTGACCCTTCTGTCTTGCACTTATACCAAATAACCAATACCAGTATTCACAGCCATAAATCACAGTTTCTCTCAGAAATGATCACTGAAACCAGTCTCCCATTTACTTTTTACTTTTAGATAGCATTAATCACTTTTTACTTTCTTACAAATTTCTAAATTCTGATTTACTTAGGAATATTAAAATATATGTATATTCAATATTCATCAGGCCATCTGTAAATTTTTTCACTCAATGAGCCACCTAAGGGAACTCAGGACTTTATGGGAATATAATTTACTAATATACATGTATTGAGTATGCCACAAAAGCAAGGAAATCACCACATATTTTAGGTGTGTGTGTGTTAGGGGTGTGTGTGTGTGTGTGTGTGTGTGAAATGATGTGGTGGTCTATTTGTGAAGGCAAGAGCTGTGGTATGCATGAAAAGCTATAAGGAAAAGTTTAGACTATGCATATAGTTAAAACTGGACTGTTTTTTCCCCAGCTCTTTGATGATTGCTACATTATGTGAAAGTATTGTCTTCTTGAAAATGAACAGCCTTTGAGCCAGTTTATAAATTGCATACATTCAAGCCAACACCAATTACAAAGAAAACAGACTACCCTGTCTTTTCTCCCTTGTGCTGCTTTTACTTAAACAGTCATTCAGGTGGAAACATGCCAGGCTTTCCTGCCCTGGGGCTTGTTGAATTCACTCACAGATGTCTGGCTCAGATTACAAACATACACAATGGCATCCATGCCAGGCTGAGCCTGGGAATTTCCTTGACATCATAGTGAAGTATAAAAGTTTGAATGATCACCTGAAACAGGCCATTGCTAGTTTTAAAGTAGATCTTCTTACCTTTCCTAAAAGTATTCTTCCTTGAAAGATTTATTCATCACTGTAGCATATTTTGGTAGAGGAAAAATGCCAAAGAATGGCAGAGAAATGACTGGTAATGGCAAGTGGCAGACACTCTATTACTCTGACATCGATGGGGAATGATCTGTACACGTATATTAATTTTACAGATAATTGAAGCTTAACTTTTCAAGTACTAAAAAGTAACCACTGTAATAGAAATATTTCTGAAACTTATTACACACATTTGTGCATTCTAATGCAGAATGGGTTTAGTATGATTTCACCTTTCCATTAAAGCTCAAAGTATCTGAATGCCAGCCTGTTCTGTAATATGATAAAACCAGATGGGATCAGTGTGGCTTAGAGAGCCGTGGAACAGGTCACACTCACATGTTTTTCAGTTTTTCTGTACCCTCAA
This sequence comes from Plecotus auritus, assembly GCF_963455305.1. Taxonomy (NCBI): domain Eukaryota; kingdom Metazoa; phylum Chordata; class Mammalia; order Chiroptera; family Vespertilionidae; genus Plecotus; species Plecotus auritus. Next base: position 113,884,269 of record NC_137774.1, on the reverse strand, counting down.
CCTGTCATCTGTAACTTTTACTATTGTGCCTCACTAGCAATCTTCAAGCCCAAGTCTACTCTAATTTTTCCATTTTTGCTGAATCCTTCTAAACTAGATAACTAGCCTTATTGGAAAAGACTAAGAGTTATGAAGATAATTAAAGTTAAAACTTTATCTGAAGGAATATCATCAACTACGTATCAGCTCTCAGATTCACACGACACATGTTTATTCGGTTCTTCCCACATTTCAGGTGGAAGATGCAAAGAGGAAAATGACATGTGTCCTCAAGAAAGGGGAACCTGTACCAATACAATTTTTAAAAATTAAATATAAAATTTCAGTTATAGAGTTTATATTATGGGTCAGTAACTTCAGATGAAATCATAAAAAAAAAAAACTTTAAACTTTAAGCAAGGAATATTTTTCTATTTAACAGATGAAGGGAATAAAACTCAAGTTGAAAAAACTTACCCAACATCGTAAGTGGCATAGCTGAGATTTAAAGCTTTGTCTCTCTGAACTTAAAATGTATAAACTTTCCAATACACTGCTCTCTCCCCAAGTGCCATTTTCCTTCCTATTTCTCCTTACCTCCCTTCTAATATACTCAAAGGAGTATGAAAAGGGGTGCCAAAGAGATAAGGTAATTTGCAAAAAGCAGCAATGCTTCCAGAGCCTACCTTTACTTCTTTCTCTTATGGTACTATGCTGATTTGCCCCCATTTGTAAATCTAAGCTCTCATTCAGTGGCTTCCCCCCCCCCCCACCCAACACACACATATCTGGGGGTGTTCATAGTTTAATATTTTATAGAATGAAGACATCCAGAAAACTGAAATCTGGATAAATGAGATCGCATCGGCTTCTGTGGGGCAATCTTCTGTCCCATTGGTTGATGATTCATTAACTTTAGAAAGGTTGCAAAGGAACAAGCATACCAGGGCAATGCAGAGAACAGAAGGAAAGCGGCAGGGTCAATAAATACCAGGAACAACATGCATGCAATCAAGCCTGTGAAGGATGTGGATTGAGCCATATGGATGCTGAGGAGTTAGGCCTAAGCATCATGTTCTCTGGAGCTTCCTGTGGTGAGCCTCTAAGCCCAGAGGATAAAGTGCAAGGCATCTGAGGGAGGGCAGGACCCCAATGTCAAGGACAGCTCGTATATTTAAAAAAAAATAGATGTTGAATCTAGGGATTACAGAAAACAATTAGCGACCGAAATTGGTATTTTTGGATATAAAACATGCTTCTGTGTACATTGTGTTTCCATTATTTTCCAGCTCAGTTTGCTTACCTTCTGTTTTTTTAGTAAATGTGATGCTTCTCTTTAAAATATTAACTAGTAGTAATGTTCAGGAATCTAGTTTTATTACATTTCTACATGAAACACATCCAAATCTGATATGTTCCTAAATCAATTTCAAACGTGCTCTAAAATAATTGAGTCTTCCAAAGGCAAACAAATTATGTGGTATATAAACCATTAAGATCTGCCTGATGGTTTTGCCTTCAAGATCAGAGCAAGAAATATATACACTATTGAGCTCAATATTTGGAGCATTACGAGTCTTCTAAACGTTCCCTCATGTTTCTTTTTTTAGTAGAATGAATGAAACAGTCCCTCTTGATCTGACATTCAAACCAAACGGATAGGATCCCAGTATAAAATCAACCAAGTGAGAGTATAGTGAAGTAGCCAGCGAATACTGAGAGGTTGTTAAGGTTTGCCTTCAGTGATCTCCAGTGCCTCTTCATCTCATCAGATTTAGAGGAGAAACCTGATATCATCATCACGCTAGCCACAGGCCGAGCGAGGTGTGTTTGCCATGGTTGTTAGGAGACACTGTGCAATCCCAGAAACAACACCAAGATTTGATAATTATCTATTGTTCTCTTCATATTTACTTGAAAGGAAACAAAATGTTCTCTAGAGCAGAGCCATTGAACATTGCTCACAAGAATAATAGAAAAGAGATATTAATCAAACATATTCTAATGACTCCCGGGAAAGAATGATATGAATAATAAAGTGATTAATAGGAGACAACAAACCTTTGAATCCCTGTCAGCATTTGTATGCAGCATGCTTGGATAATTTAATGAATTAATATATCCTCCATGAAAGCCTGGAAGCCAGAATTAGCTTCAGCGGAGTCACACCTCATTTTCAAGAGTTTTCAAGCTTTGTGCTAATTCCCTGAATTGGTATGCGAGCCAGACTTGTTGATTTAATGTTCGTTGCAGAACTGAAATTTAAAAACTAAAACATATCACGACCTAGTGGGCTTTTAGTGAAGCACTAGACAATGTCAGTTTTGATTGAGTTCTTCTTCTAGCAAAGGTAATTTAGCACATGCCAACTCACTTACAAAACAACAACAAAATCCTTGTCACCCAAGCTGTAATGAAATCTTGGAGGAAAATCTCTACAAAGAAAACAGGAGATAAAATATAACAAGTTTATCAGAGAAACGTCAAGGAGGGAACCATGATTGTGAAAGGACATTCTTCTTCTTCTACATAATCTTTAAGTCAGGCAGACCATTCTGCCAAGAAAGATAACTTAATAATAATGAATCAGGTTGTTTCCTTGCAAGAGATATGCCAGTATTAAAACAGTGTCTGGCAGCCAAGTACCGAAAACATGGCAACACATTAAAACTGACCATAAAACCAGTAAATGGTCTTAGACTTTTAAGGAGACAAGCAACCAAATCTAAATTGTCTTTTTTTAAAATTTTATTTTATTGTTTAAAGTGTTACAAATAGTAGTACATATGTCTCCTTTTCTCCCCATTGACCTCCCCCCTGGTCTCCCCTACCCCCTGGCACATGCCCTCACTCCCACCCCCCCCCCCGGTGTCTTGTGTCCATTGGTTGTTAAAACACGTATTGGAGTGGGAATGGCAAAGGAGTCTGTCTCCAATGAAGGCAACCTGCATTGAAGGGGCCTTTTGGAGGGGCTAGATACAAAGGCAGGTAGGAATTTAAAAACCCAGGTTCCTTTGCTTCTTCAAAAGTTCCTATTTTAAAACTTTTCATTCCTAACCAGTGTTTCTTTGTTACGTTTTTGTAACTCATCATTCAGGAAAGTACATCTGAATTTTGGTCTAATCCTTTTCTACTGTACCCTGCTCCTTCAGAAAAATACATTTTCTCTCAAGTCACATAGCTTTCAGATCATGATACAGCAAAACACCTTCTGTAGATGAATGCTAAGAAAGGGAAATGAGACAAAACAAAGAGAAAAACTTTTCCCCATACATTTCACACCCTGACTTTCTAAGATCTTAAGCTTTCAACTGCATTGAAAGTTGAAGATCAATCTTGGCCAGCTTGTGAGAATTTCTGCCAGTATTTTGGGGGAATATTTGGAACTTTAAGGGCAACCTTAATTGTCATGCCCTCATTGCACTAGCAGAAAGCTGCCTCCTCCCAAAACAATAACACCATAACCCACAACAGTGTTTCTTACTTGTCTGTGAAAAAGAGTTTCTTCTGTCTCTCATACAGCCCCATCAGTCAGCTACAGGTCCATGTCTCCCCTACCCAGATAGATCATCAATCTTCCATTCTCTCCTTCCAAACAAACTAGCAAACCACAAAAATACCTCCCTGCATGAAATTTGATAAGATTTGGTAGCACTATCTAAACTCCTTCTTGTCACTATAAACTTTAGATGATACGCTCATATTTATTAACACCTGGTTTACAATTTTCCTTGTAAATCCAACTTTTGACACTACCTAAGATAATGTATCCACTGCTGTGGAGCTGGTTTCACCCTCCAGTCTACTGCAGACATGATCTTCATGATTTCAACCTGCATCTTCCACAGTCCAGGAGGGATGAAAGTTAATGTTTTGAAATGCAGGAATAGAGAAGTCAAACTGTACAAGAAAGGGTAAAAGAAAAGAAGATTTGTAAGTTAGGGTTAATTTGATAATGGGAAATTTGATAGGAGGAGTGACAGTGATGAACCAGGTGCTTGCCAGATTAGAATAGGTTGTTAACAAATGAGGAGAAGGGACTGGAGATATTGAAGTAAAGACCAGAGGTAGGAAGAACAAGTGTGTGGAAAGAATGGAAAAGATAGGTAATTGTGGTCAGAGCAAAAAGGCAAAAGCAAAATTACAAATAGCAGCAAATAATTTTTAATTCAAGTCCCTTTAATTCTATCAATTTTCAGTATATTTCTATGCCTATAAAAATAAATATAGTTCTTAACCTACTTTACAATAGTTTTTATTTTACTCTACAGTTTTTCCATAAGTATTGCAGTCCAAATATTCAAGCTCTTTTTTTTAAATTTATTTCTTCAACGTGTTCTTTTTTGCTGGGATCCCCACCTCAAGCTATAATTTGCTCAAGTGTTTTTTATCATACTTATCAAATAATAATTTTTTTAAAATGGCTTATGTCTTTCTTCTTCTATCTAAACTCACCAAAAGAGCATGTTTCACATTAACTTAATAGTTCTTCTTCCCCCATAGCTACTACAAATGATCTTCCTAAAAGTACCCAGTGACCTCCTGTATTATGTTCGTTCATTATTTTTCCTTGTGATTCTCATCTCCAAGCTATCTTATTCAACTTTTCTGAGCATTTCTAGTCAGTCTCCTTTGTTAGTTGACATTACAACTTTAACAATGCCCTCAGGTAAAGTAGAATTTACCACACAGAAATGTAATATTTTTTCTTTCTCCTATTTCTTCCACTCAGTGGTGTATACTATGAAATAATGTCACGTTCATTTTTGTAAAATTACCCAAGCTGCCTTAATGGCTTAGCAAAATGAGTTGTATGATAAACATTTTATTAACTTCCAATTAATGTTAACCCTGTTAATTACATATATTTTCAGACATTTTACTTGAATAATAATAAAATTGTATGACCCTATTTATTCATTAGAAATCAACCATGTACATTCTAGAGAAAAAGTTTTCTTATTCCAGAACTGACATTAATAACTTCTATGAACAAAAAAATGTAGAAAATGCACACACACACACAAAGAAGTTTAAAAGCAAATAAATCATCAGAAATTGAAATTCCCTGGATAACCATACCCAGGACAAGAACTAGTGCAACTAGTATTCATTCACTCTGTACTCCTTTCTAGTCATAGCTCAGTGATTAGAAGTCAGCAACTTCTAATTGCAGTTTCTGCCAATTCCAACCTACTTCCTTCCTGCCAAAGGTAACCACTAACCTGACTTTAAACATAACACATTAGTTTTGGTTGCACAAAAACTTAGGTAGATCATATAGATACATTTTAAATTTTATCATAGAAATAGAAAATAAATCCTATTTTATAGTACATTAAGACATTCACAATTTAAAACATTCACAATTGATCCTTTACTAACTGCAAGAAAAATCAGTAAATTCCATAAAGTACAAATTTCACACAACAACATGGCATTACTGTGCAATAAAAATAGGAATTATTTTATATAATAAGTATATATATTTCTACTTGAAAATTTAAATATATGTAAATATATTATATATTTGAATATACTCATAAATTTATGTAGTATAAGTTCTATAATGTTAGAAATAATTTATTTCTGAAACAAATAAAAGAAGAAAAATCTCTTCTAAAGATGACATTAAATTATCACCAATGGAGAGTAGGTTGGGTAGAACGTTTATGAGGAACAGATATCTAGATTGTTTAAAAGTATCTTTCCACAAATCTCTTATTTATAAGGGAATATATTAACTCTATATGTGAACAACCAGGTAGATATTTAATAAAGTGATCAAAGACAACATAATCAATATTGGGTCAAATCGCAGTATAGGCCTCCTGAATAACACACACTGAAAAAGTGAAAATACGATTGTGATACTGCTGCAAAAACAGCATTATCTAGATCAGATCATGAGGAAACAGAAAAAAAGGAACATTCTATAAAACAACCGTCCTATACTGTTCAAAAATGTACTTGCCATAGAGAAAAATAATACCTAATTTTTTTAAACCCAAAAAGTGACTAAATGTAGATATTTAATATTCTTTTCTTATAGATCATAAGTTAATATTTCTATCTCTAGACTTCATAAATCTTAATTGCAGAAGCCTCACTAAATCCAAGGTATGCAAAAGCAAGTGCAAAGAAAAGCAGTACTTGCACTAAAGACATTACATTAAAATTGATTAGGGAATAAATGGAATTATAGTTGAAGAATATATGGTGCAACAAATAATATTTTGAATTGTACAAGAAAGGTAGTGAGACATTTATTATATAAAATGAATCAACAGATTTTTAAAATATAATGGAATGCATTTTAATTCCTGGTTTTGTAGGTATTCTTTTATGTTTTTTAATTTATATTTGTATTGAGGTAATTTTACATTCCCATGTAGTTATAAAAAATAGAGAACTTATGTACATTTATTCAGTTACCTCCAATGGTAATATTTTGCAAAACTGTACTATAATACTAAAAAGAGGATATTTATCTTGTAACAGTCAATCCTATTCAGATTTCTCCAGCTTTACTTTTAAGTTATATAGACAAGCAGGATACTGAACAGTTCCAATATCACAAGGATCCCTCCTACTGTTCTTTTTAAATCACACCCATGCCTGTCCTGCAACCACTAAACTGTCTTCCTTTTTTAAAGGTTTTTGTATAAAAAATATATATATATATACAGATCCAGAGACAGAGAAGCATCGATTGACCATCAAACCTCAGAGAGAAGGAAGGGGGGGTGGGGGGAAGGAGGAGAAATCAACCAAAGGACTTGTATGCATGCATATAAGCATAACCAATGGACACAGAGACTAGGGGGGTGAGGGCACAAGCAGGGGGGTGGGGGGACAATGAGGGGTTAAGGACACATATGTAATACCTTAATCAATAAAGAAAAAAAGAAAAAAAAATGTTACCTAAACGGAATTATGCATTGTTTTTATTTTTATATTGATATTTTCACTAAGTATAATTCCCTGGAGATTCATCCAAGTTATTTTAAAAAACTGTATACATACATCAAAGCCAATGTTTATTAAAATACATTTCATTTTCAAAAGTTAATAGAATCTACAGCTATCAGCTATTAAAGTGTGTATACATTTTTTGATACACCCTGTATATTTAGTTCATTCATTTTTGTTGCTGAGTTGTATTTCATGGTGTATGTACATATAGAATAACAGTTTGTTTAACCATTCACCTATTGAAAAACATTGGGATATTATAGTTTTTTGACTATTACAAGTGAAGTCTCCATGAACATTTATATATCACTTTTTGTGTGAACACAAATTTTATTTCTCTGGGACAAATAACCAAGAGTTCAATTGTTATGTTGTATGGTACTTGCATGTTTAGTTTTATTTTTAAAAAAGTGACCAACTTTTGCAGATTGGCTTTACCATTTAAACTCCCATGAGCAATCTATGAGTGATTTAATTTCTCCATGAAATCACCAGCATGTGTTGTTATGACAATTTTTTAAGTTATTCTGTGAAGTATACAATGATATCTCATTGTGGTTTTAATTTCCCTTTCCCTGGTGGCTAATTATACTAAATATTTTCTTCAGTAAAATGTCTGTTATGTCTTTTGTGAATTTTCAAATTGCATTTTTATTTATTTTTTACTGTTGAATTTTGAGAATTTCTTTTGTATTATAAATATTAATTCTATCTATGGCAGGGATGTAGTTCTCAAATATTCCCCCCCCCAAAAAAAATGTAGCTTGTCTTTTCATAATTTTTACATGACTTTTAATTTTAGTAGCATGATTGAGGTATAATTGATACCCAAAGAACTAAATATATTGAATGGGTACAATTTGATGAGTCTGGAAAATGTAATACCTGTAATACTATCACTACAAACAGTGTAATAAACATAGCCAACACCTCCCAAAGGTGTTTTTTTAAGTCCTTTGTGTGTGTGAGTGTGTGTGTGTGTGTGTGTGTGTGTGTGTGTGTGTGATTAAGAACACAAATTTTGAGGTGCACAGTATGGTATTGTTAACTCTGTTGTATAACATATCTCTAAAACTCATTTAGTTAGTGTAAATAAAAGTTTATATCCATGGAACAACTCTCTTTTTCTTCTGCCCCTCCCAACCCTTTGCAACCACTATTATATTCTTTATTCTATGAATTTGATTAGTTTAGATATCTCATATGTAGCATCATACAGTATTTGTCCTTCTGTGATTGGCTACTTTCACTTAATATAATGTCATTCAGGTTCATCCATTTTGTTTTAAATGTCAGGATTTCCTTCTTTATAGAGGCTGAAAAATATTCCATTGTTTGCACTGTATGACACATTTTCTTTATCCATTTATCTTTTGATGGATACCTGGGGTAGTTTCCATATCTTGGCTATTGTTAAAAATATTACAATAAAGACATTTCTTCAAGATTTTCATTTTAATTTTTTGGTATGTATACACCGAAGAGGTTGCTGGATCATATGGTAGATGTGTTTTTAATTTTTTGAGGAACCTCCATACTGTTTTCCATAGCTGCTATGCCATTTTACATTCCACCAATAAGGTTCAAAAGTTCTCTTTTCTCCACAGCCTCACCAACACTTATTTTTTAAAAATTATTTTATAATAGACACCCTAACAGTTTTGAGATGGTATCTCATTGCAGTTTTGATTTGCAGTTCTTGATAATTAATGACACTAAGTGTGTTTTATATACCTGTTGGCCATTTGAATGTCTTTTTTTTGTAGAAATTTCTGTTCAAGTCCTTTGCTCATTTTTAATTGGTTTATTTGGATTGTTTGTGCTTTTGTTTGTTTGTTTTGTTTTTACTATTAATTTGTAGTATGTTCCCATGGGCCTTTGCAGAGCAAATGTTTTTAATTTTGATGAGATACAACTTATATGTTTGTCTTTTATGGATTGTGTTTTCATGTGAAGACTATGAACTTGGCTTCCTTTTATCCCCCTAAAGTTGCACTGCTTATCTTTTACCTTTATATCAATGGTTCATGTTGAGTTATTTCTTAAATAATGTATGAAGTTTATTTTCCACCATCATTTATTGAATAGGTTATCTTTGTTGAATTGCTTTACTACCTTGTAAAAAATCAGCTGAGGCCCTAACTGGTTTGGCTCAGTGGATAGAGCATTGGCCTGCAGACTCAAGGGTCCCAGGTTCCATTCTGGTCAAGGGCATGTACCTTGGTTATGGGCACGTACCTTGGTTGTGGGCACGTACTTGGTTGCGGGAGTGTGCAGGAGGCAGCTGTTTGATGTTTCTGTCTCATCGATGTTTCTAACTCTCTATCCCTCTCCCTTCCTCTCTGTAAAAAATCAATAAAATATATTTTAAAAAATCAGCTGGGAATATTTGTGTGGTTATATGTGGTCTGTCACTTCACCAGTAGCGACTCTCTTGATTACTGTATCTATATAGGAAAGTTTAATAACCAGCAGAGTAACTATTCTCACTTCATTCTTTATTAATATTGTTTTATATACTAATTTGTAGGAATTTTGATAATATTTGAATTATACCTATTGATCTGTTTGGGGGAAAAATGACATTTGCTACAATGAGTCTTCTACTTCATGAACATGGTATGGCTCTCTATTAATTATATAATTTTAAGCTTACCCTTTCTGTTCATGGTTTATTAAAAATATATTACTATTTAATTTTCTATAGCTTTGTGTTTTTAATTTTGGTTTTTGCATTTTCATTGTTAATGTACAAAAATGCAATCGATTTTTTTTTAATGTGTTGGTTGTTTTTATGGTCACCTCTAGAAACAGATGGACCCCATACAAAATTTGGTTCAAATGTTAAGGCTGACCATAACACAGACAGGGGTCCTCAAACTATGGCCCGCAGGCCACATGCAGCCCGCTGAGGGCATTTATCTGGCCCGCCGGGTGCCGCTGCCTGTCCTGCTTAGCAGCCGACTCGTCCCGGGCCCGCAGTGAGCATAGGAATTTGTTCATAGTTTGTTTTTTTTTAAACTCTAGTCCGGCCCTCCAACGGTCTGAGGGACAGTGAACTGGCCCCCTGTTTAAAAAGTTAGAGGACCCCTGATCCTAGAGAGTCTAAAAAGATTTATTACTTATATTTTTGAAGCCTCTCAGGGATTAAAGATGAACTCTTAAGTAGGTCCATAATGGCTTGAGAGAGCAAGGAAAGAAGACAAGCCTGGGTTTATATTATGGTTAGGGGCTAGGGTCAGGGTAAATGTTCATACATAGTTGAAGGGGTTTGCATGGTTTGAATTTCCCACATGTAATAAAGGAAGGACAACTCAGGTTTTTCCATCAGCTTGTCAAGATGTGGGTCAGAAGGGAAAAAAGTAGGAGTGAGGCTTAACAGCTCTCAGAGTAAAAAATAAAAGTGAAAAATGAAGTCAGACCTCTCTAAGACAATCTTGCATTCTGCAACTTTGATACGTTTACTTCTAGTTTTATAAATGTTTTTTAGATTGTTTGGGCTATTCTACATATACAAGCATGCTATCTGCAAATACAATTTTAGTTTTTCCTTTTCATTCTATATGCCTTTATTTATTTTTCTTGTTTTATTACAGTGGCTAGATCTTTTCGGTGCTATATTGAAAAAGTCTTGCTCTCAATACTAGAAGGGAAACATTCACTTTGTCACCACCAAGTATGATATTAACTAGGCATTTTAATGGGCTAGAGTAAAAGTTTTGTCAACTGTTTTTTCTGTATCAATTGATATGCCCATATGATTTTACTTCTTCAGTTTGCCAATACTAAGTGCCTTTACAAATGTGAAAAAGCAAATATTTCAATGTATTAACAATATTTTTCTCAATCAACCTATCTCAAAATCAACTTGATTTCTTTTTGCAAATGACAAGGCAAAACAAATGTTTATTCTTGTTATTACATTGTATGATTTTGTTTTTATCCAACAATATTTCTTTTTTCACTTGAACATAATTATGAAATTTTTCTACATACACCTTTAATATCCTTGTAGAAATCAGTATAACCTGTTATATATTGTAAAGGATAGCATCTCTTTGAATATTTTATTTTAGCACAGTACAAGGACATTTTTTTTTAATATATTTTATTGATTTTCACAGAGAGGAAGGGAGAGGGATAGAGAGCCAGAAACATCGATGAGAGAGAAACATCGATCAGCTGCCTCCTGCACACCTCCTACTGGGGATGTGCCCGCAACCAAGGTACATGCCCTTGACCGGAATCGAACCTGGGACCTTTCAGTCCGCAGGCCGACGCTCTATCCACTGAGCCAAACCGGTTTCGGCAGAACATTTTTTTTTATTTAGTCTCTTAATAAAATCTGTATTGTTAATAATAATGATGATAGTAATGTTCTCCCAAACATTAAAAAAAAAAAAGTGTCATGCAAAACTAGTTATACATTTGTAAGTAAGCTTTCCCTGATTCTCCTTCATGGTATTTTAAATTCATAAAATAGGTTTTGTTTTATAGTTCTATATATTTTACTAATTGGAAATTCAGTAAGTAATATTCACTGGTTATCATCTGTGTTTCCTCCAGATTCAAACACTTACTCATTAAGATTTTTTTAAAAAGCAACTTTCCTTGGCAATGTCTTTCCCAACCATTTCTTCCAGTTAGGTCTAAGCTGTTCAAGACACTCTATTTTTCATGGTGGGTCTTTTTATTTATTTATTTACTAGAGGCCCGATGCACGAAATTCTTCACTCTGGCTGCTGGCAGGCACCCAGGACCCGGGCTTCCCTCTGGCCCTGGCTTTGTCTGGAATAAGGTCTGGTCTAATTAGCATATTACCCTTTTATTATTATAGATTTTTATGAAAAGAAAGTCTGCTTTCATTCCAAGTATTCTTTTTGGAGGTAGACAGGAAAGAAATTATTGCTGGTTGAAAAGGCATTTTCTGACTTGGCCCATTTATGACAAAGGCTAAATCTTTATTGAACTTAGATGATAGTGATGGCATCTAGTGGCAGGGGCTTACTGTGTGGTAGAGACAGGGGAGATAAACTTTCACTTAACTCTAAGGAAGAAAAGGGAAACTAAAATATTGTTCTGTGTCTTCACTCCCCCTGTTTCATACATATTTGCAAATGGTTAAATATTGTAAATTTTTCACACAAGTGTCATGTACCTTTAGGTGACAAGTAGTCTCCTAAGTATGAACTGAAAATCCTGGAGTACTTCCATGCTAAACAAAACTTTGTATCAATGACAGCTGTTCAAATGTACTTAAATCTTTCCAGAAAGCAGGAAGATGATAATGTGAAATCATGTAAGTGCTCGGGGATCTCCCACAGTCATAAATCATAAATGAAAAACAAAGCAAGCCCTGGGCAAAATTGCAAAATAGAAGAAAGTGTATCTTAAGTATTCCTCACCCCAACCCCACTTTGTCAGTGTGCCTCTCTTTCATTTGTATGTAGAGTCTAATGATCTCATTACTCCTTTTAATAGAACAGGGACCCAACTCTAGGACCTTGTGAGTTCAGTGCTACTGACCAACAAGGTCCTTTCCTTGCTCTTTAAAACAACAGTAATTTTCATAACTTTAGTTATATATCTTCAGGGACTATGCAGCTAAAATGAAAAAAATATATATACAGTAATCGCTAAATAAGTATTATAAACCTAGCTTAAAGTGTATCTAAAAACCGATGAGGCTAACTTAATACATTTAAAACATAAAATGAGCATCTACAAGTTTCCAGGAAGTATAGAGTTATTACCAATTACGTAGATAAGTGTTGAATCTATTCTGAAAAATGGATATTAAGAGAACTAATCTATCTATCTATCATCTATCATCATTTCTGAATCTTCTTTTTCTATCTAAAACATGTAGGAATGTTTCCTTAAGTTGCAATAGAATGCATGAATCATTTCTCTTGATACTTCCAGACAATGAATGCAAAAACAAACAGGGGTTATGTGAAAACCACTGCTGTGAATGGGAAAAAAAAGAAAAAAGTGTTGATTCTGACAAATAGCAGGTAGTAGTGATTTTTTTAAAAAAAATAATATAATTTTTTCTTCTTCTGAGCCTTTATTAAATTCTCTAAAGTTTAATAGTTTACAAAGAATTCAAATAGCTTACTTTTTGTAAATTTCTAAGAAAATATGGGTAAGTTCTAAATGTACATTATTAATATAAAATCACTAATCAAGTGTAAAGAAAAGTATTATTAATTTTCTATAACAAATTGAACTTAGCAAAGAAGTACCTAATTCTGCTGATATCTGAAAACTAACTCTTAGCCCTCCAATCTCTCTAGAAGTACATTCTGTGAGAGCAAGCACATTGTTTTGTTTCCACATAACATAGTATATTCTCAATAAATATATGTATAATAAAGTATATTAATTTTTGTCATTTTAGTAACAATTTTAGTAGTGCATATGGACTTATTTCTGTTTTAAAACAGACTGGTTTGAGTATACATTCATTAAAAGAATTCAACTTGTGGTTTCCCATTTTGATATAAGTTGGTCTTCTGCCATGCCTCTAAATTGTAAGGAGGGAACAAGCCATCTGATATTGGGTTTCCCCTCAACATGTCTAGAATTTATATTGCCAAGGCCCTCTTGCCACTGGTTTAATCTATACCATCATTCCTCACTTTACAATATATCCTTTTTAAATCTATTTCCCCAAAATTTAGACTCCAGAAATATAGAGCCTGGATGAATATTCCAAATTGAGCCTTTGGACATTTAATGTATCTATGTCTATAAGAAGTGTTCATCTCAAAAGTGTTTTATTTCAAATCAAAGTATCTTACTATAAGCTAAAACATCTCTTTATCACCTTAATTAATTTTTTCACTCTATGTTCTATCCACTAAATCTGCAAGGGGATGAGGAAGGTATTATTTACTGAATGGGAAGAAATATTTGAAGAAATGAAAATATATATTTTTAAAATAATATATGTATTTTATTTAACTCAATATATTGAAAATGTTATTTCAACATATCAATATGTGAAAACATTGATCTATTTTACATGTTTTAACTAAAAATTTTTAATGTTGACATTATTGCAGGTGTTCTCCTTTGCCCACATGCACCCACCACAGCTTCGCCTCCCTGGATCTTTCACCAAACTGTTGTCAGTGTCCATGGGATATGCATATATGTTCTTTAGCTAATCTCATCACCTTCTTTATACAGTAACCCTGCCCCTCTCCCCTCAGACACTGACTTTATTTTTAAATTCTTCAAATATTATTTCATGGTAAAGTTTGATGGAATACTGTAGTAGTGATCAAAAATATTTTGAGACATAAACTTTATAACAACAAAGAGATACAGAGACTATTTAAGAGAGAGAAAAGGACCAAGAATTTTAGAAAAGTAAAACATTTGGGGCTCTTCAAACACAAATATCTGATGCAAATTATCAACAAGGTGTAATATATTTGAAAGAATGCAGTTCGACAAATGGGACCATAACTATTAGTCCTTGGATACTGTTTATACTTCTGATTTTCTATTCCACCTCTCACAGTAAAAAAAAAAAAAAAATCTTCTAATATTAGCTTTTCCAAAAATCATCTTCAAGCCACTGACACAGAATTTTGAAAGAATCTGATTTTATCTTCTGAAACACTGATTTTTCTCATGGATAGTTGCAGGTTTTTCCTCCCTTTTAAGAGAAAGATCACATTAGAAGAGTGAAATAATCACATTACCTCTCTCTTCCTATATCTTATAGAAAATAATGTTTATATTATGTGTTCCTGGTCTTTGAAGATGAAATACTTACTTTCCTACCCTTAACAAAGACCTATTAACAGAGATAACTAGGTAATATAACACATTAGCATTTTGTTCCAATTCCTCCCAAGCCATGACTTCTTTTCTAAAGAGGAAAAATAAATAAAACTTTCAACAAAAATGCACTTCAACTTGCAAATGACCAACTCATGGTCCATTCCAATGATTAAAACATAGTTACATGAAAGGAATAAATTTGTATAAAGAAAGATCAAATTATGAAAAGGCAGTTACTTTCTTGAGGTCTACAGAATATTCTGCTGCCAATCATACCCTGGCAGAGAAAATGCCAAAACCTAAAATATCACTGACTCTTGAAAATATCACAGCTCCATGGAAAGTGATTTCTTAAAACAATTTCTGAAGGAGCAGTAGGCAATAGACATGACAAGTGTGTATTTGGATTGAGCCCTCTTTTATCTGCTTTATAATGTTTTTGATAGCCTAGATGTGACCAGATATTTTGGGAATATTTAGTCACAAACAATGAAGAAAGATAACCAAATAAATGCAAGAAGAAAACAAATACAATATATGAACATGTGTCATTTTCTTCTATGCAACTAATCCACTAATTATAAAAGTTCCCTAAGATTTTCAGGACCAAAAAAATCAATTTTCTTCTTTTTTAAGACTTCATTCATTTAACAACGTTGATTTGCTCTCTGTTATAGGGTGTACCTCATTACCTTTCAAATTTGCATAATCACAGAATGCTTGATTAAGGAATGGAAGCTTTGAGTATAATAGATATGCATGCATGATTAGCTGTAGGAGGGGACCTGTAATTATGTGGTGTATAAATATACATCTATATACTTTAAAGCTTCATAATAAACACAACAAAAGTCTTGACATTTATTTTAAAAGTCTTCATCATAAATTTAAAAAAGGAAAACAGCAGTATGTTTAAAAGAACTAGAAACACTTGATCCATGCTTTCAGAAGGGAAATTTACAATGGGTTATAAAATTAATATTTGCTATAAAAAATATTGGTGACTTTTGGAAAGATAGATGGAGCCTTTGGTTTCCCAGATATTTTTGTGCTATAAGAACTAAATATCCCAATTCCTTAGGCATGCAGAGAGTACTGTTGAACTGAATTCAAAACTAGTACATCCTTTATTCACTTTCCCCCTTCTTTCTCTCCTCACACTCTGGTACAAATGCCTATAAACACATACCACACCACAGTTGCTTCCAAATATCAATGTGGCCCAGGTGGCGTTGTTTAGTGATTGAGCTTTGACCTATGAACCAGGAGGTCACAATTCAATTCCCAGTCAGGGTACATGCCCAGGTTGCGGGCTCTATACACATTGTGAAGTAATGATTCTCTCTCGTCATTGATGTTTCTATCTCTCTCTCTCTCTCTCTTCCTCTATGAAATCAATAAAAATATATTTAAAAAAGCACAAACAAAAGCAAATATCAATGTGAACTTCAAACTCGCCAATTGCTAAGGAATAAATTACCAATTGGCATATATACATAAAACAAAAATGATAAACTGCTATTAACTTTATTTCCATAGTAAGTTTTAAAAAGCCACTTAACTAAATTCAAATATCAACCATATTTTAATAACCCTAATAATCATATTATAACAAAATTAGAAATTTATTTTTATGAGTCAAACTTTTTTGATGTCCAGGATGACTCCTATTTATCTACTTATCTAAATTTAGTAATAATCACATTACCTCACTCTTCTTCTATCTTACAGAAAATAATGTGTTCCTGGTCTTTGAAGATAAAATATTTACTGACTCACCCTTAACAAAGACCTATTAACAGAGATATCTGGGTAATATAACACATTGGAATTTTGTTCCAATACCTTCCAGGCCATGAATTCTTTACTAAAGGGGAAAAATGAATAAAACTTTCAACAAAAATGCACTTCAACTTGCAAATGACCAACTCATAGTCCATTCCAATGATTAAACCATAATTACATGGAAGGAATAAAGCAGGAATAAGAGAAAGCAAATTATGATGTAAATATCTGTCCATTTCACCATCATCTAAAACTTGAGAACAACATCTATGAATTACTCTATGCTTTTCTTCTTCAAATGTCAAGCAGGTATAAAAATAAATCAGAGAAAGTTACAAGTAGTAAAACATTAATGAAAATGTTTTATCAAATATTACTTTGTATAATATTATTTTATTTTAATGTATATATATCAGCAGTAGAAAATTGTCTTCTGTCATAATTAATGGGCTTTTAAAATTTCTTAAAAAGTTTTTCTAATAAACCTCAGATGCCTTAAAAGAGTGTTAGATGAAGCAAAAAGCAAAATCATACTTAAAAATGGCTCTATTATTTGGAAGTTAAAATAAAATAATGATTCAAAATTAAAATTGTTACTTATTAAGACCATATGCTTTACACAATATTTCTGTTGATGTCAACAGGAGTTCCAATGAGGATGTGGGCAACATATGGACCTAGCATTTTTTAAATTAAAAACCAATGTTTTGCTACATTGATGTGTGTTCTGAAGAGAAATTCCTGGAGCATAACACCAAGTTGCTGAGTTCACTGTTTTAGGAGATAGGTGATTATACACACGGCTCAGGGTTAGATTTGAAACACAGAAATGTAACTTTAATATTGCTCACACTGTGACATTAGCATATATTCTGTTTTTAAGAATAATAAGAAATGATTTCTGTTGTAATTTTTCATTTTGATAACTAAAATTAATTTCAAGTAATTTCCCAATCTACTGAAAATTGAATGCTAAACTGTAAAGTTAGAAATGAAGACTGAATATTTATAGGAGACTTTTTTATATTTTTTAAAGCATATGTAGGATTCTTTGTGGTGGATTTATTGAAAAAAATAGCCCGTTTCTCCATGTTTCTAGCCACAGTTGAACTATCTACATTAGAATTTATTTCTCTACACAATGACTCAGATAAATTTTTGAGTTGTTTTGGTCAATAGAATATGATAAAAGTGATGACATTCAGTATCAAAAAGGGAATATGGAGAAGATATAAGTCAGTCTAGTTGTCCTAGTTGAAACCTTCCAAACAGGAAAGAGCCTAATGAAGATCAGAAAATCTTCATGGCTAATCTATAGATGCATGGGTGAGAAACTTAACTAGGTACAACATCCAGCAAGCCTCTAAGCTTATAAATTATAAATGCTAATCCACTGAATTTTTAGGTGGTATCATTATGCAGCACTATTGTGGCAATATATTCCTACAACATTACTTTCTCTCTATTAAATAAATGATATGCTACTACTTAAATTAGCATCAGTTAAAAAAAAAACAACACAAAAAACATGGAATGGCAATGCACAAAGACTAGTCAAGCATAATCCAAAGCCACTAAATATGTCCCACAGTGCTTATATGTGCTAGTATTAGGTAGAAAAAGTATTTGTTTATAGTGTAACTTTAACTCAGAGAGATCTAGGTTCCAGTCTTAGCACACTCTTATCAGTCCAGGCCCTTCTGCTACCTCCTGAGATAGACCCTGTTTTTGCTGCTGCTGCTATAGCTACTGCTGACTAAATAAGAAATAAGTTGTTTTGTGCCAATGTTTCAAAGAGACACTGGTGTTTAAATCACATTGGTTTTGGAATTTGCTAATATAGAGCATTGACCCTAAAGCCAAAAGATATCTTGTCTATACCTTGTTACTACTGCTGGGTACCATTGCAGACAGGAATGGTCTGAGTGAAAGCCTTAAGCTTGTGTTGTATTTGATAAAAGCAATTGTAAAAAAAAACACATATGTTTTGTTTTTTGTATTTTTTCTGTGATCCATCCAAAGAAGATGTTTTTATTAATCTCAACTAGGCATGTGAATGATAGTTGTCAGATATAGATCTAGTTTGATAAAAAATAAAGATATCTTCATATTTATCAGTTAACTATCTGGAAATAAACACCACGTATTCAGATGTAGAGGTAAAGGTCTTGTAAATTAGACTGTAATTCAATGATGCCACAACATTTGTATTTTCAGTAGCATGCTGGTATTGTTTTTTTAAATATATGTTTTTAAAAAGTCTTGGGCTACATATCAATGTGGAATGTCATTAAGTGTTAGTCTAATTAAAAAGAAAAATCTATATCTCATCAGGAAATAAATAGATACAACACATATACCAAAAGATATTGCTTTTGCTCTTATAGCAACCCAAAACAATCAATGATAACACTTTCTATTCTGTGTAGATATAAATCATTCATTCATGCCAAAGCAGCAAGAGATGCCTTGGAAGACTGCATTGAGTTAGGTATCACAGTGGAAAATTCATATGAATTAGTCTATGTTCAATGGGATAAGTTTCAACTGTTAAATATGAAGTGTGGCTTTTACTGAAATTCACTGACATCTAGTTAGTTGATCTGTACAAGAATGTGTACATGTGGATATAACTGCCTGACATTGTATGGGAAAGAAATGTTGGCATTTTTTCCCTTAAACCTTTTAGTTGTTTGGTGCAACATTCTCAATGCACCAAAGACTTAGAAAGAATAAGAATCTGAGACAAAGTTGTATTAGAACCACATGTGCCTATAAAATAAAGAATGAGAATGAAGTAAAGGAGGACAAAAAGTAACTTAATGAATGAAAAGTACTTAGAAGTTAAAGTACAAAAGACTTGTTGGAGTGCTGCTGAAAATCAATGTTTAGCAATATATGTCAAGGCACAAATTTTCTAGTTATTCTGGACTGATCAAAGGCTCTGTGATTCTTTCCCTCTGTCTCTACTTCTCTTTATTCCTTCCTTCCTTCCTTCCTTCCTTCCTTCCTTCCTTCCTTCCTTCCTTCCTTCCTTCCTTCCTCCCTCCCTCCCTCCCTCCCTCCCTCCCTCCCTCTCTCCCTTCCTTCCTTCCTCTTTTCATTTTTTTAACAGAAAATTTAGACAAGGTGGCTCATGTGCCCATTATCTGTAGTTTAAAAAGGAGGGACCCATTTTTATCCATACCATGGAGTTCAGTTTCCCAAAAAGTTGTTAAGAAAGGTTGAAGAATAAACAACAAAACAAAACAAACAAGCAAAACTTCTAGAACACTTGCTAAGACTATAGCACTTTCTCAGTATGATAAGTTTCTAGATGTTCTGAAAAAATAGTAAACTCTGGCTATTGTTACCCTGTTCTGATTAAAATAATGTTTGTCCAGAAGTGTAGAATTCATTATTTTCTTTTTGTTAGTATACAACACACACATATATACTTCACATTTGATAAATGCAATCTAACCCGATTTTAGTTATATCCTTACAATAATTATAATTATTTTTTCTATCAGATAATTGAATTAAAGTGAAATGTGAAATCTATAATAACATCAAAGTCTATATTTTCTAAATGCAAGCTACGTATATGGAACACTTTAACTCTCAAGCAGCAGAATATAATTCCTGGTGAGAGCCAAAATAAATGAGTTGAGGTGCTTATTCCATGCTTTAGACCTACTTCTCATAGTTTGTAGAGAAAATTTAGTATATATCATTAAGTATCTAAAAAAAACTACCAAAACAAATTGCCATGGAATCAAAACTTCTATTAGTTACTTTTATAGAATTAACAAGGCAGAGCCAACTATCTCTTCTTTCATAATCTCCATCTCACTTCAACAAATGCACTAAATTTAACTTGGCCAAAAGGAAAGGGTTCAAACTATAAAAGTCAGTCCAACACCATCAAGCAAATGTTTGTAACAAACCACCCAATCAGTGATGTGAGATTCAGTTCCACGTATTCAGCACATTAGTGTTTACTTGAGACAGATGACATGCATTAGAAATAACACAAGCCTTACATTGAAATTCCGGCTTCAATCTTCAAAGTTCTAAAATTTTCAGCAAGTTTTTCAATTGCTCTAAGTTTCAGCTACTTAGGAGAAAATCTCAATCTCATGATGTAAATTTATGAGTATGTGTTATTTAGCTAGCATCCTATATAATAAAAGGGTAATATGCAAATAGACCAAATGGCAGAATGACTGGAACACCTTTTGCCGCTCACCCCGGCCAGCCCCACCCCCCAATAGGCCCCCTCACCCCGATCGGGGGCAGGGCTGGCTGACAAACTTCCCAGAGCCCTTCGCCCTGGCTGGCCCTGCCCCTGATTGCCCCCTCCGCCCCAGCCGGCCTGCCCCCAATGGCCCCTATCAGGGTGGGCTGGCTGGACCCACCAGTGCACAAATTCGTGTACTGGGCCTCTAGTAATTAAATAATCCATACAAGTTGATTGGCATTCAATAAGTAATCAATAAGTGTCAGTTCTCCTTCTTCTTTTCTAATTGCAAATTCTTAAGTAGGAATAATAAGAAATCTAGCCTTAACAATGTCATTATCTAGAACAGCCGTGGGCAAACTACAGCCCGCGGGTCGGATCCGGCCCATTCGGCTGTTCTATCCGGCCGCGGAGCTGAAAGAGCGGAGGTTTCTCTTGCTCTCCCCTCCGCTCCTTTACTTTGAATTTATATTAGTTCACACAAACACTCCATCCATGCTTTTGTTCCGGCCCTCCGGTCCAGTTTAAGAACCCATTGTGGCCCTCGAGTCAAAAAGTTTGCCCACCCCTGATCTAGAAACACATGGAAAATCTGGAAATCCAAGATTAAATTTGATGGCAAAGAAATTAGAATAATGAGATGCAAATAAGTAACACTATTTGCATGACTAGTTTAGTAAACCAAGTGACTTCTATTTGGCAGAAGAATCACAATAAAGTGCAACTTCAGAAAGGAAGCGTGAACTTGTCTTGAAAGCAGCACCTAATGAAACTGTTTTTTTTTTCTCATTATAATTTATTTTATTTGTACATATATATAAATGTAATCTCAGATCTATAAGTATATTAAGAACAAAAATTGTAAGTTAATTTTCTTAATATGTCACTCATATAGCTACAACAAATACTTTATTCTGGAATTTCTAGTTAAATTTAACTTTTCTCTTTGCCTGCTTTTTATTTTTCAATTTTGAATGTTAAATTTATGAAGCATTCAGTTAACACTACAGTAAAATATTTTTCTTTTTTTCTGACTTAAATAGTGCTCTTTTTCAGATGATTTTAGATATCCAGAAGTATGATGATATGAAGATGCTAGCTAACATTATTTATGAAATGAATTGGTTTTCATGTTATTGTGGATCAGAATAGATGAAAGTATCCTGTACTAGTCAGTCATATTCATGAGCAAAGAATCATATTTTATGGATCTGTATTATCCTACATTAACCATTTGCTTGGAGATTCCAGAGCTGCTGGTGATGCTTGTGAGAGGGAATAGAGTTGGGGTTTCCCTGAATTCCTGGTCAAACTAATAAGAAAGATCCTAAGTGGGCAGCCATTATGTGAATAATAGCTAGATATTACAGCATGACCAATCAGGAAAAGGAGAATTCAAGACAGTAGACCCAGTGGCAAAAGAATAAAAAGAAAAGGAAAATAAAAGAATAAATGGATCACAGGGTCAGCCTCTCAATTGTACATTTCAGCTAAAGCCTTCCAGCATACTAAATAAAACCAGAGTTATAAGCACCACACATCACTATGTTTACCTAAGTGAATCTTTATTTTAAAAAATCAAACAATTTTCTTTCACTAATGTTCTTAATAGCATAAATGTCTTCCTTTCATAAGCCGTGAAAAAAAGTAAGTGATGCCGGCTGGTGTTGCTCAGTAGTTGAGCACAGTTTAATTACCTGTCAGAGCACATGCCCAGGTTGTAGGCTTGATGCCCAGTAGGGGGCATGCATGGGGGCATTCATGGGGGCAATCAATGATTCTCATCACTAATGTGTCTATCTCTCCCTCTCCCTTCCTTTCTAAAATCAAATAAAAAATAAAAAAACACATTAAAAATGTAAGTGAAAGAAAATTAATTTCTTATATATTACCTCTTGCAAATTGTGAATAAAAGAGACCAAATAAAAATTGGCCACATAGAATTTGTTTTATATGTTTCATATGTAGCGTTCACATGGTGTAAGCATAGAATTCTCAGCATACCATTAGCATAACTTTCATCCCCCTGTGGGCTTCCAGCTAAAAATAAACTCCAGTCAGTTCCCTTATCTCTATTCCCAAAAGAAGAGAAAAGATAGCTAATCTCTCAGTACAATTAAGTGTAGAGAAAAAAAATCAAGCCTTTTTTTAAAAGAAGCTAAAACCTCCTGCCAGAAAATTTATCCTTTAGGGTTATCTGGAGTTGACTTACAGTCTAGCCCCAAATATAAGAATTAGAGCACTCTCTGGTCTGCCTTTTAGGAGATATAAATGGAGTGGCCTGACAATGGGATACGTTGTGAAAAACAGCACTATCTTGCCACAATTATCCTAAATTAAGAGAAGATAAATACAATGTGTGAACCTGTGTTGAATAGCATGTGCTTCGTTTTCCTTCAGCCAGGCTCAATGTAGGATTACCCAAAGGAATAAGTCAAATCATCCTACAACACTCGTCCTTAGTCCCATTATTATAGGAGCACTAGCTCCCAGGGTGCAACTCCAGATTTTCTGATTCTAACAAGTTCCCAAGTGATGATGATGATGGTACTGGTTCTGGGTCCACAGTTTCAGAGCAACTATCTTAAAGCCAAGAGACTACTGAAGGGTTCAAACACAAAAATGCTTAATTTTTAAGATTCATAGTATGTGCTGCTTCCCTTATCTGACAAATGACAATTTTAAGAACAACAATAATAATGATGATAGAGTAAGAATACACTCTATTTAGCTAGAAATCAAATTGAAGTGTGTTGTTTTTGCACTAAGGGTGGTAATGCCCCGTTATTTTAGTAGGTGTTGCCTTTGGAAGAAAAATAAGAGCTCTAAAAGCATAGACACAATATTTTTATTATATAAAATAAAAACAATATATAAAACTATTAAATTGCATAATATGTCATTTCTTATAAATTATATTGCAATTCGCAATTCAAATTTTAGCTGGGGAACTTGCTGAAAATCAGGTTTTTGGTGTGCACTTCTAGAGGTTAATTATATAAGTCAGCTCTGAGCTCCAGAAAATAATTTGTTTAATAGGAAGCTAAATAACTCACATATAGAGAGCTAGCAGACTCTATTCTGGGATATGTTGCCCCAAATAAAATTATGAGCTAGATAGAAAGAGTCAGGTTATTCTATTTGAATGATGTAGAAATATGGTCTAAAAAAATAATGCATTAATTAATGTCCCAAGTATAATGTGTTAATTTCAGAACTCAAACTGATGTCTTTTACTTTCATAATTTCATAGTTCTATTCATCATATCACATTATCTTAAAAATATGAGTGACGTTAGTATTCATCATGTTCAAGTATGTAAAGAAATCAAACCAATATTGATACAGTGTTGTTTATTTGTTGGTAGCATTTACTATTTTGAAATTCAAAATACCAATGGTCTTCCCTAAGAGCTTACTAACAAAGGAGAGAGTATTTTAACTTCATATGGAGTGTAACTGATTTTGTTTATATATGTTGAATAAAATCTCATAGGGAAAACAATGGTTAAGCAGAATCTTAAGACTAAGAGAGCTCACTAAAGTGGTATAAAATATAAACTATTTTCTACCTTTCCTTCTTAGAAAAAAAACTTAACTTATGAAATAGATCTGGTAAAATCCTAGTGGGTAGCACTGAATTTACTTAATAAACACGTATTATGCAAATCAAATATTTTTTTTTAAAAATAGCTTATAAAATTTTTAGAGTTTTCATCAGTTCTGCACTTATAATTTAAAATATATTTTCATCATAATAAAATATTTAGAAAGTGTAGTCATTCTGTTCTAATACAGCATACTATTTCACATTAAATTAGCTCCAAATTTTAGTCCATGTGATCCCTTGACTCTTAGGAAATAGGTTGATCTACATTTAATCTCATTCAGAAATAAACTTTCCATTTTCTTTTCAGCATCTCAGAGTTCAATGTCACGCATATTCACTCATATACTAGGACTTTCGTCAACAACTGGAACTGTGAGTACAAGAGGAACACTTTCCAGCCCTCGTGAAGGATATGGGGTGGATCAAAACGAGCTGGTAAATAATGACTAAACTCTTATATCCCTGCAAGCTCCCTCTGACTGACTAATGGATAAAAGCTGGTGAAAAAGATTTTTCTCTGTTGTCAAGCCAGCATTATACTAGTATATTGTGAGTATGGTTTCAACTGGACTTCTTAGCAGTTTCATAAAAGAAGACCATTAGGAATTTTTTCTGTATGCTTTAGTTTATGTGCTGCTTAATGGCAAAGGAACATTAAGAGTTTCCTTCTGGTTGGCTCAGTGATCTCTCTCTTCTAGAATTTCTATTTCCCACATGTGTTTAATATGTCATACAATCATAGGTAAAAATGAAAAACCACATTCATCACATGCAAAAATAATACTAATTATGTGTATTTGCCAATCGTGTCCATGGCTTGCACACTATGTGTGGATTTTGTGCTTCACAACTCTAACTAGACAGACTGGATATGCTTTAATCAGTGTTATTTTCACAGACTTTAGATCCCCTTTTTAAATTAGCATAATGAACAAATAATTTATTTCATCTCACCCTTGTCCCCAAGAAGAGTTCATTAAATTGATTGCATTTATCTTGTTAAAGAGGAACTTTCATTCCACTCTAGCCCTGGTTTAGTTTCATAAAGTTTCACACTTAAGAAAGTAGAAACACTAAAAAAAAAAAAAAAAAAAAAAAAGCTCAGTGTTTTAACTTCTCCGTTGAAATCCTTTTGTGAGAATTTTCCTTACTAAGCAATGCAGTAAGTCTATATAAAACCTCTATGGATAAAATGTCAGTTTATAATCCTTGGCTTTCTAGTTCATTTGAAGCTCTTAGTCATTCTGTTTTCGTCCAGCAGTAAGATTGTTACCGCTTGAGATTGGATGAATGGGATAAATTACTAGAAAACATTTTCTAGAATAAAGTTATAATTTTGTTGTACTCATCATCATTAATCACGGAGTAATTAAAACTATTTTTCCTACCTTTATTATATTTACTTGAATACTCTCTTGCTTTTATGGTCAACCCTGAACACCCATGACACCTGATCAATGCACATTCTTGTTTAAATTGTATGCTACAGTCATATGATTCCTAGATTCTTGCCCCAACCTTACTGATTTTTCTCACTTAACAAATAGCCTAAAATAGAAACAGTCTCTAATAGAAACTTGTATTTTAACCGTAATTAGGACAACATTTTTTGGTAGTTACCTTGGCATTGTGGCCTAATTCAAAGTTTTAATTTGATATAATCCACAAAGCTATTAACAAAACATATTGACTCTTTTCTTCCTCTAGTAGTAAAATAAATAAAGGGTTAATAATTAACCAAATATCTGCAATGAAAAAGATCATAGTTTTAAGGGCAATCTCTAATTAGCTTGTTATAAAACTGAATTCATACAAGCTCTTTATTTTTGAAAATGTAATATTATGCACAGTTTATTTACATAACATTTATCAACTAAAGTGAAGGTAAGGAATAATTATTTTATGTCCATGGAAATGTGTGGGTTTTTATTTTTCACTAAGGGCTTTTTTTTCTGAGTCATGATACATTTTTGAAAATATTTTTGCAAATTTCTAGAGTTTCATTTGAGTCAGTATAACATGAGAAATAGATTAATTTTAGAAATAATTAGAAATACCTAATTCTAATGATAATAATAATGAGCAATGATTAGAGATTTTTAGTTGAAACATCATAATCACCTGATTCACAATCATCTATGCCATGCCCAATATTCAGAAAGTCACTCTGAAAAGGGCCTTTACTGAGTTATATGTAACTAGTATAGGCTGAGAGATTTCCTTTACTTTATTATAAGGCATGGACCCAGGAAGATTTTTTTTCCCTATGTTGAGAGTATTTCCACCTATCTTGTTCAATATCCCCCATTCAATGCCCCTTGTGAATCCAAGCTGCAAACCAAAGCCAGTTGCTGCTAATGCCTTATTGTAGAAAGACTAGGTTTCTGACCAATGAACTGCCTATTTCAATTGAATATGCTTAGTATACTGAGTAGACACCTAACCCAGACATTTGCAACCAAGGGGATATGCCTGGAAGAAATGGTAGCTGATATAAATGCTAAAAGTTACATGAAATTAGGGAGAAGAGATGAATCATCTGGGAAGTAGAGGAATGTGGAATATTCTGAGTAGGGAGAACAAAAATACTTGTGCATATATCTAGAAGAGAAAAATGAAGGAATTGGCAAGATCAGATTCATAAAGGATGTTACTAACCCTATTTTGGCATTTGAATTTATCATTAGGCCAAAGAAGAAATTTAAGGATAGAGTGGCATAATATAGGGATATTCACTGGAAATATTTGGAGTACTAAGTAGCATTTCTAGGAAAGATCATGTGTCTGTTTTGATCAATAAGATGAATGATAGTAGTAGTGACCAGAATAGAACATACAAAAGCAATTTCTCATAGAAGGAAGATGATGGGTGTGGTTTTGGACAAATTGAGTTAGAATTAACTCTGGGATATCCAAGTAAGCTATATAAAATTTAGTTTAAGGTATATGTCTAAAGCTTAGGAGATATTTGACCTACAGTTACAGCTATAAATTTTATAACTTAACTGCTAAGGGAGTAGATGAGATTACCAAGGAAGAGTACACACAGTGAAAAGAAAAAGGAGTCTGAGAAGACAGAAAGTTGGATAAAGACCATTCAAAGTATTAGTGCTTCCCACTTGAGAGGAATGTTATCAGTAACTAAGCACAAGATTTCTAGTACATAGAGAAGAAACACTTGAAAGCTTCATGAAAATACAATTTCAGTATTTTAGGATGAAATCCATAAACTGGAGGAACACTTAGTTTCTTAATTTAATCTTTAGCCTTGATTAAATTAAGCAGAGTAAGAAACTATATCTGTATTGTCTATTTTGACATGATTCCAAAATAAAGTATCTGTTTTTACATCAATGATTTTCAAGAAAACAAGCTTTGTTAAGGGAGGACTTGTCACTTTGGGACTTACAAAGATAACATGCTTACTGCAGCTAATTCTCCACACTCCACACACCCACAAACCATTAAGGTTTTAAATCACTAATTCCAAATGTATCTTGTGGTAGTAGTAGTCAATTATTTTTCTTTCTGTAGTGATAGCTCTAAAACAGCAATTTAATTCAATGTGAATATTTATTAATTTAACAACCTCTGCCCTCAGCACCAGAAATAGGAATATAGTAAGAAACACATTTTGTTGAACTCATACAACTCAATAGGGGAAAAAAATGATTTAATAAATGGGTAAAAGGCCTGAATAGGCATATTTCCAAAGAGGACATACAAATGCCCAATAGGTTCATGAAAAATGCTCATCACTAGTTATAGGGAACATGCAAATCAAAACCATAAAGAGATGTTACCCCACTCCTGGGTATTATAAAAAATACATGAGATAACAGGTGGTGGTGAGAATATGTATAAATGGAACCCTTGTGCACTGTTGGTGGGGTTGCAAATTGAAGCAGCCACTATGAATAACAGTGTGGAGTTTCCTCAAAAAATAAAACATAGACTAGCATATAATAAGAAATCCCACTTATGTTTATATATCCAAAGAAAATGAAAGCAGTATGTTAAAGAGATATCTGCACTACCACGTTCACTGCAGCATTATCCACAATAGTCAGGATATGAAAACCATAAAAGTGTCTGTTGGTAGATAAATAGATAAGGAAAATGTTGTATGCATGTACAATAATTCAAATATTACTCAACCATAAAAAAGGAAATCCTACAATTTGTGATAAGATGAATGAAATTTGAAGGCATAGTGCTAATTGAAATAAGTCAGACCAAAAAAATGCTGTATGATCTAACTTATATGTGGAATCTAAAAAAGCTGAACTCATTGAAACAGAGAGTGCCTTGGTGGTTCCCAGGGCCTGGGCTTTGGGGGAAATGTTGATCAAAGAGTGCAAATTTCCAATTATATGAATAATAAGTTCTGGTGACCTAATGTACAGCATGATGATCATAGTTACCAATATTGCATTGATTACTTGAAAGTTACTAAGAGAGTAGATCTTAAAAGTCCTCACTCCCAGTACACATACACACACAAAATTACAGCTACATGAGGTGATAGATGTGTTAGGTCAGTGGCCGGCAAACTCATTAGTCAACAGAGCCAAATATCAACAGTACAACAATTGAAATTTCTTTTGAGAGCCAAATTTTTTAAACTTAAACTTCTTCTAACGCCACTTCTTCAAAATAGATTCGCCCAGGCCGTGGTATTTTGTGGAAGAGGGGCCAAAGAGATGCATGTGGCTCATGAGCCGCAGTTTGCCAACCACGGTGTTAGGTGAACTTATTGAGGCAATCATATCAAACCATTCCATTGCACACCTAACTCACACAATCTACACTAATAAAAGAGAAACATGCAAATTGACCGTAACTCTGCTATGCCCACCAGCCACGCCCACCAGCCAATCAGGAGCAAGTATGCAAATTAACCCAACCAAGATGGCTGCAGCCACAGAGTGAGCAGGAGGCTTGGGTTTCCCCAGCAATGGAGGAAGCCAAGCTTCCCACACACCCTGGCTGGCCCTGGCCTCTGCTCAAGGCTACAAAGTTTCAATTATAGAAGATAAATAAATCCCCCCCAAAATGGCAGTGGCCATGGAGCTGGAGAGAGCAGGAGGCTTGGGTTGCCCCCAGTGATGGAGGAAGCCAAGCTTCCTGGCCGGCCCTGGCCTCTGCTCAAAGCTACAAAGTTTCAGTTGTAGAAGATAAATAAACCCCAGATACCAGGGCCTCCGCTTGGGTCACCAGGGGGCGTGGCCGGCCTGCAAACCACCACAGGCCCCTCACCCAGGCTGCCCCACATCCCAAGGGAACCCCCACCCTGATCCGGGACACCCTTCAGAACAAACCAGCTGGCCCCCACCCATGCACCAAGCTTCTATCCTATCTAATAAAAGAGTAATATGCAAATTGACTGTCACTCCAACACACAAGATGGCTGCCCCCATGTGGTCAAAGATGGCTGCCCCCATGTGGATACAAGATGGCTGCCACAAGATGGCCAGCAAGGGAGGGCAGTTGGGAGGGACCAGGCCTGCAAGGGAGGGCAGTTGGGGGTGATCAAGCCTGCAGGGGAGGGCTGGCAGGGGAGCACTTAGGCATCAATCAGGCTGGCAGGGGAGTGGTTAGGGCAGCCGTGGGCAAACTACAGCCCGCGGGCCAGATCCGGTCCGTTCGGCTGTTCTATCCGGCCTGCGGAGCCGAAAGAGTGGAGGGTTCTTCTTGCTCTCCCCTCCGCTCCTTTACTTTGAATTTATATTAGTTCACACAAACTCTCCATCCATGCTTTTGTTCCGGCCCTCCGGTCCAGTTTAAGAACCCATTGTGGCCCTCGAGTCAAAAAGTTTGCCCACCTCTGGGTTAGGGGGTGATGAGGCTGGCAGACAAAAGCAATTAAGGGCAATCAGGAAGGAAGACAGGTGATCAGTTGGGAGCCAGCAGTCCTGGATTGTGAGAGGGATGTCCGACTGCCCGCTTAGGCCCGATCCTGGTAGGATTG
Source organism: Plecotus auritus (assembly GCF_963455305.1). Classification (NCBI taxonomy): domain Eukaryota; kingdom Metazoa; phylum Chordata; class Mammalia; order Chiroptera; family Vespertilionidae; genus Plecotus; species Plecotus auritus. Next base: position 113,853,927 of record NC_137774.1, on the reverse strand, counting down.
GGCCTAAACGGGCAGTCGGACATCCCTCTAGGGGTCCCAGATTGGAGAGGGTGCAGGCTGGGCTGAGGGACACCCCCCCCTGCACGAAGTTCATGCACCCAGCCTCTAGTATGTCAATAAAATTAGGGGAAAGAAAGAAACATTCCTTGTCTACAAGGAACTTTTGTTTTCTTTGCAATGTACTTATTTTAATAAACAAAAAGATGCATGCATTATAAAATAAATATTAAGGAGAAATCTATAAGAATAAAAGGGTAATATGGTAATTAGACCGGACAGCCGAAGGAACCTTCGGACAAAGCTGGGGCTGGGGGCAAGGCAGCAGGGGCTGCTAGTGGGACCCAAGGGCCTCGGTGAGCCCACGGCCCCACCCCGGCACCAGCCGCCAACCCTGCTCATGGTTCTCACAGCGCAGCCCCGCCTCTGTCAACCCTGTTTGGCCCAGTGCCATCCTACACCCCGGGCCGGAGTTGATCCTGCATGCCCACAGGAACCTCCCCGCACCCCCACAGGGTCACGCACGCACCCACTGGGTGGGAGCCAGTGGCTGTGTCGGAGGGCAGCCTGCTCTGCTCCTGCGGCAGCTCTCTTGACGTCTAGGTGGAGAGCTGAAGAGGATTCGGCCCTGGCGATAGTAATAGCTCCTGTTTATCAACCTCTCACACTGTCCCAGGTTCTGTGTTGAACCCTTTGCACGCGTTCATCCTCACGTCAGCCCCTTGAAGTCGCCACGATTGTTATCCTTAGTTTTCGGAGGCAGCATTTGAGATTCAGAAAAGTCAAGCGACTTCCAGTCAGAAGGTGGTGAAGTCAAAAGGGAACCAGAATTTTCTTGACCCCCTACCTGCTGCTGAGCATAAAACTGTGACACCCACCGAGGCCTTGCAGATGTCAATAAATCGATCCCCAGTAGAAATAAAACAGCGGTAAAGAAGAAGTGGAGAGTGTGGGTGAGAAGTGTGCAGGAAGCACTGATGGGACACAGTGTTTACTGCAGACTCCCTAGATAGCGGGGCAGTTGCCGGTGGTCAGTCAGATCAGTGCCCCAGAGGCCATCGAGGATCATGAGGGACAAGGTTACCATCCAGAAACCCTCTCATGGATCACTGTTTAAGGCAGAGATTTTAATTTATTGTACCTGCTAACTATTGCACAGCTGACTGGAGATGCCCTCAAGTTAATTAAAACTAAAGGTGTTGAAGTTGAAATCAAAATTTATTCTTTCATCCCCGTTATTGACCTTCAAAGAACTTTCACTGGGGTGAAAAAAGAACCCTCTCCAAGCTAGCCCATGCACATGCACATTCGAGTCTGGATGCAGCTCCACTTCATCCACCCCAGTGAACCGCACCGCCATCTACTGGTTTGCTTCAGCCAGAAACCTTAAGATCATATTTGACTACACTTTTGCTTGACTTTAGCTGAATATAAACGTTTTCAGTTTTTATTATGGAAAATTTAAAAATATAGATGGAAGGAGAAAGAACAGTGTAATGAACCCTACACATATACCCATCACTCATTTTCAACAATTATTAACTCCTGGCCAAGAGTTTATTATTATTTGACAAATAGCTATGAGATATGAATCATGTACCAAGTTCCAAACTAGGCCCTAGGGATCCAAAGATGTATCAGATTTGACTGTAACCCAACCTGGAGGATATAACCTCCTGCCTTGGTCTTTATAGGTGAGTAAGAGTTACCCAGAATCGTGGTCGGCAAACTGCGGCTCGCGAGCCACTTGCGGCTCTTTGGCCCCTTGAGTGTGGCTCTTCCACAAAATACCATGGCCTGGGCGAGTTTATTTTGAAGAAGTGGTGTTAGAAGAAGTTTAAGTTTAAAAAATTTGGCTCTCAAAAGAAATTTCAATCATTGTACTGTTGATATTTGGCTCTGTTGACTAATGCGTTTGCCGACCACTGACCCAGAAAAAGAAAGTTGTCCTTATTCATTCATTCTCTTTCAACAAATAATTATTATGTGTGAGGCACTGCCCTTGGTTCTAGGAACACATAAAGAAACAAGATTGCATTTCTATCTTCTTGAAGCTTGAATAATGGGAAAGAGACATTAAACATGTGATTAGAAATGTGATGAGTATCTTTTTTAAAAATATATTTTTATTGTTGATAGTATTGCAGATATCTCCCATTTCCCCCCCTTACTACCCTTCCCCTAACCCCTACCCACTCACCCTGAGGTCTTCACTATCCTATTGCTCATGTCCATGGGCTATGCATATCCTATATAATAAAAGGGTAATATGCAAATGGACCGAATGGCAGAACGACCGGTCACTATGATGAGCACTGACCACCAGGAGCAGATATTCAATGCAGGAGCTGCCCACAGCCCACAGGCCCCGATTGCCTGACTGGGGCCTGCCAGCCAACCAATTGGTCCCTCCCCCCTGGCCAGCAGGGTCCGATCGCCCAATGGCAAATGGGGAATTGGAGGTGGGTGGCAGTGGGGGTGGGGCTGACTGCCGGCAGCCGGGGAAGATGGCCCTGATCTCAGGCTAGGCCTAGGGACCATACCCATGCACGAATTTCATGCCCTGGGCTTCTAGTATAATAATAATACAGTTCACTGGAGTAATAGAACAAGATTATAAAACAGAAGATCAAATGTTTCTAGTTGGTATTCTGCTCCTCAGTAGTTTTATTAACTTAAACAAGTTACTTAATGTCTTAGGGTTCCAGGTTTCTTAAGTTAAGAATAATTGTTGGACTTCTTACTTTTTATTTTTAGATGGACCTGGTAGAAGTAAAATATACAGATTTTTAGATTCCACTTCAGAGTATTAAGTATCCCATGATGGAAGCTCCTATACAGCCAATCTTGTAGCAGTTCATCATTTGACCATCATTTGGAAACATCTAGAGTAGGTGATCACTGATATTATGTGTACTTAGTACTCCATCCTAATAATAAAAAGATATTGTGGGCAAATAACTTTGATTACAAAGTTTAATAATATATAGTCTCTGTAAAGAAAATTTGGTTATTTCTTTCCAAAGATGGTCTCCTCACATAAATATTCTTATAAATTTTATGCTTACTCTTCTAGCCACTCAAACTAGTCAATCCTTCATTGATGTGTAAAAAAAATTATTATATACCAAGCATGTGCTAACGGTTTTATCATCACTGTTCCACATTTGAGAAAGAACCACCATGAATACAAAACTTTTCCCAAACTAAATGCTAACACTGAATTTGAAAAATGCTATTTGTGGGCTTACAGAAAAACACATGTCAGTAAATATAGGGATGAACAAAAGTAGGTTTACAGTTGTTTATATGAAAAGTAATACAATAATCCTATCTAATAAAAGAATAATATGCAAATTGACCATCACTTCAACACACAAGATGGCTGCCCCCATGTGGTCAAAGATGACTGCCCCCATGTGGACACAAGATGGCCACCACAAGATGGCCAGCAGGGGAGGGCAGTTGGGAGGGACCAGGCCTGTAAGGGAGGGCAGTTGGGGGCGATCAAGCCTGCAGGGGAGGGCAGTTCGGGGGCACCAGGCCTGCAGGGGAGGGCAGTTAGGGGCAATCAGGCTGGCAGGGGAGCACTTAGGCATCAATCAGGCTGGCAGGGGAGTGGTTAGGGGGTGATCAGGCTGGCAGGCAGAAGCAGTTAGGGGCAATCAGGAAGGCAGGCAGGCAAGCAGTTGGGAGCCAGCAGTCCTGGATTGTGAGAGGGATGTCCGACTGCCCATTTAGGCCCGATCCCTAACCAATCCTACCAGGATCTGGCCTAAACGGGCAGTTGGACATCTCTTGAGTGGTCCCAGATTGGAGAGGGTGCAGGCTGGGCTGAGGGACAACCCCGCCCCCTGTGCATGAATTTCATGCACCGGGCCTCTAGTTAATAAATAGTAATACCAGAATAAACTCTCATGAATTCACAACTGTAAGCCTACTTTTGTCCACACCTATATGTTGCCTGAACCAAGCAGTATCATAAGCACAAATTTCTAAGTATTCAATTTCATTCTATGAGAAATGATCCCATTTGAGATTATTATCATAGGATTAAATATTGTTATTTCTATTTCCTGGACTTGATATAGAATTTTATCAAAATATTTAAGGACATGTGTATGTGTGTGCACATGTGAGTGAATGAAAATGAGAACAAGTGGTCATCTGAATTTATATCTGGCTGGCATGTGTGTGCTCTAAATCTTGTTCATAGTCCATCTAAAACCATGAGAAATGCTTTTGGAATATTCAACAATTCAATGAATAATTAGCATCTTTATATCAGTGAAGAAACAGAATAACTAACATCTGTCTCATGAACTCTATTTTTTTTCTTTATTGATTAAGGTTTTGCATATGTGTCCTTATACCCCCATTTCTCCCCCACCCCCCACTCATGCCCTCACCCACCTGGTGTCTGTGTCCATTGATTATGCTTATATGCATGCATACAAGTCCTTTGGTTGATCTCTCCCTCTTACCCCTACCCTCCCCTACCTTCCCTCTGAGGTTTGATGGTCTGATGGATGCTTCTCTGTCTCTGGATCTGTTTTTGTTATGAACTCTATTTTAAAGCACGGGTAGATTCAAGCCAATTTATAAAATATATCAATTCTCTAATGTGGCATGATGTTTAAACAAAAAGATTTTGGAGAAAACAGAAAGATACATTTAATATTTTAATTTAAAAACTTTAGATAGTTTTTCTATGATATTTTTCATGCAATGGTAGAAAGTAATTACAGTGCCATTTTCTATAATAATAAGAGTGAAAAAAATGTTTAAATCTGTACCAGGTGCCATAGATCATGTACAACAGTATACATGTGTTGTCCCTTAATCTTCACAACAATTTTTGGAAATAGAAACTTGCCGGGAGCCATAAAAGCAGAATTCGGTCTTACTTCCTGGTCAGCCCTACTTCCTGATTAAGCAAGAACAAAGAAGCCCACGCTCGCCAAGGGCCAGAAGAACCTCCCACATCAGAAAAACCAATCAGCTAGGACAGATACCCAGTCCCCAACCAATCATCCCATGGCAACTCCTTATCCTACCCCTCCCCTCCTGAGTGCTTATATACCGCAATGCTCGAATAAAAAACGAGGCTTGATCAGAACCCTGTCTTGCCTCGGTTCTTCGCGTTCCTTGTTTTGTTTCATTCTCTTAGGTGGTTCCTGGGTGCCCTCGTTGTTGCCCCGAGGGCCGGGGGAAGAAACTATTGTTATTTTCTGAAGAAATGGAGATTTAGAGATAAGGTAACAATTAGTAATAGAGGAAATGACATTTGAAGCCAAGCAATACAGATATCTTAAACATTATGCTAATTAGCTCTTACCTACAGAAATGAAATTTTAGTAGCAAAGGATTATTTAGGATCCTCTCGTGTTACACTTTGCCACTGAAAATTATGACATTGCCATCTAGTAAATAAAGGAATATGTAATCACATTTATCTGTCTAGGAAGAAAAATGCTCAATCAATAACACTGATATACTGGTTTAGGGATAAAATGGGAAGTGCCAAGCTCTGCTGAAACTGGAGTTTTGAAGGCTCTTGTTTTGTTTTGTTGCCTGGTTTGTTTGCTTTGTCTTTCAGTAGTGATTTTTATGGTATGATCCTAGTTGGATAGTTGGAGTGATAAGTCTCTACCAGTGGGGGTTACTGAGCTGAACTTTCAAGTTCTTTCTTTTTGAATTTTATAGAAAATAGGACAGAAAACTTTGTTAATTTTGTTTTTATGCATAAACAACTGGTAAACTATTAAAAATAATTAAGACCTACTAAAATTTAGAAAGAATATATTATGAATGCATTTTAATGGTTTATTTTGGATTCAACTAAGAAATCTCTTGTGACTGGCTATGGTTTTCAGTTGCTGCTCTTCTTGATTATAATTATAGATTAGTGGTATTTTACCTTCACAATCAGCACTTTAATTTGTTGTAGGTTTGGTTAATTATAAAGTGATGCATATTTCCATTAAAAATCTTTTTAGAAGCTTATTTTTTTAAAGGGGGCTTTTAAGTATATGCATTGTAGTTCAAATATGAGTGATTCACATCTCTATTGCTAAAAATGCAATTATAATTTTAAAATGACATGTTTGTACAGTGACATTCTATTGGAAAGTAGTAGAGCAGATATGGCAGAAGGTCCTCTTAAGAAGCCTTCATGAAAAACTACTTGAGAATACCCTAAATGTAAAAACTGTGACCACGTGATTATTCTTAAACAATTAAAGACAAACTATTTCAAACATATTCTAATTTAATTTATGTTTAAATGTATGTCATATTTTTCCAAAAACTATAACAGAATATACATACATACTAAAGTTGGTGTAACATAATTTAAAAGTAATATTAGAATCACAGAAAGAAAATATTCTAACCATACTTAATATAATTATTGTAACTAATTCAAAGTAGTCTTGAAGAAGCACCTTGATTTTGAAAAGGATACTAAAAACTATTTCTTGTCCAGAAATTGAGATTTTTTTCAATTAGTTCACTTTTGTAGTCTATAGATCTTAAAGACAATAAAATTTTAAATAATGATTTGTATAGTACAATATTGATTTTCATAACAATTGCTCAACAACTGCAAATATACAAAACCTCTTCAGAAACTATTAATGTCTTTGAGTGTCACTGCCAAGAGATAATAAATAGCTATGTGTTGAGTATCTCATTGTACTTGTAAGAAAAATAGTTGAGACATTTTAACTTGGAGGATTTCAGTACTTAAAATATCAGATATACTAACTACCTTCCCACTTGAAAATGATATATTGTTTTAGTAATTTTTATTTTCTTCATTAATTGCAAAATTATGGTATACTATAATTTTTTCTTGCTTTTTTTTTTTCAGTAAGCTGTCACATTTTTTTCTAGTTTTCTTTTGGGTATTCAATTATTTTTGTACTTAAAGCTCTAAAATTTAGATATTAATACTTTTTCTGTCATATTTGCTTTATATATTTATTAATGTAATTAAAATTTTTCATTTTTCACTTAATTCAGTATGTAGAACTTAATTAAAAGGTTGTGAAAGCTATTAGTTGTTAGTTAGGAAAAGGGCCAGGAGAATCGAGCCTCAGAGAACTCAAGAAAGAATCTATATAACCACTTGCATGAAAAGACTCAGATATTTTGAATTATATGACAGTTCTGGTGTGCACAGCAGATTATCAGCCTTGGCTGAGAGCACAGGTTCTAACTGGATTTCTACTTTCCATGTAACAGATTCCTTACATCAAGTAATTCATTGACCCATTTAAAAGATGTTTCAATTACTGTTGACATTCAACATTATATTAGTTTCAGGTGCCAGCATAGTGTTTAGACATTCATACAACTCACCAAGTGATATCCCAATAAATACCGCACCCACATGACACAATACATTGTTATTACAATATTATTAACTACTAGAGGCCTGGTGCATGGATTCATGCACTGGTGGGGTCCCTATACCTGGCCAGTGCCCTTTCACAATCTGGGACTCCTTGGGACATGTCAGAGAGCTGGTTTTGGCCTGATCCCCACAGGCCAGGCCCAGGGACCCCCACCAGTGCTGGGCCTCTAGCTCGCATATAAGATCTTTGGTTAATCTCTTCCCACCTTCCTCCTACCCGCTTCCCTCTGAGATTCATCAGTCTGTTCCATGTTTCCATGCCTGTGCGTTGAGTGTCTGCCCACTGATAGTCATTGCATGTCATAGCTAAGGCTGGCTGGCCAGTTGCTTAGGCTTTTATATATACTAGAGGCTCAGTGCACAAAATTTGTGAACTCGGGGCAGTCCCTCAGGCCAGCCTGCACCCTCTTGCAGTCTGGGACCCCTTGGGGGGATGTCTGCCTGCCGGCTTAGGCCCAATCCCCTGGGCCTAAGCCAGCAGGCAGACATTCCTCTCTCAGTCCTGGGCTCTCGCAGTCCAGAACCCCTCGCTCCTTACCACCCGCCTGCAGCAGAGGTGAGAGAGGCTCCTGCCACCACCACTGCACTCGCCAGCCATGATCCTGGCTTCTGAGTGCAGCAGCAGTGGCAGGAGCCTCTCCCACCTCAGCAGCTGTGCTAGTGAGCACGGCTTCTGGCTGAGCGGCGCACCCACAGGGGGAGCGCACTGACCACCAGGGGTCAGCTCCTGCATTGAGCGTCTGCCCCTGATAGTCAGTGCTTGTCATAGCAACCGGTCATTCTGCCATTTGGTTGATTTGCATATTAGGGTTTTATTATATAGGATAGACCAGAGGCCCAGTGCATGAAAATCGTGCATGGGTAGGGTCCCTAGGCCTTCCTGCCCCTGGCTGACTGCTGCTGGCCAGGGCCTTCTTTTGTTCTGCACCACCCCATCATAGCAAGCAGTCGAACTCCCAGTCAGTCGAACTCATGGTCGGTCGAACTCCTGGTCAGTCGAACTCCTGAGGGGACAATTTGCATACTAGCCTTTTATTATAGAGGATAATTCCTGTGCTGTACTTTATATCCTCACTTTTGGTTTTATTAGTGAAAGAAAAAGACTCAGTTTCATTATACTTATAGTTTCTGAGGGTTTTATTGTTGTTTTACATTTGTGTATTTGTTTGTTTGTTTTCTTATTTGTTTTCCCTATGCCCAAGCACACTGGTATATTTTTTGGATATTAACATTACAGAAAAAATCCTGTTATAGCAAGGTGATGGACTAAGTTTCCTACAGTTGTAGACTATTCTTTCTTTCACTCCTTTGAAAAAAAATAAAATTAGAAAAATAATAGATAACTGAAACCTGTGAAAGAGGTAGCTAGCTAGTTTAATTAGGCAAGTTTAGGAAGTTTTTGGAATGAAAGGGGTCTATAGAAAAGGAATACATACTGGAGACTTGAAGACGCCAGGTGTTTATCATACTTGTATAGAGAGTAAAGAAATAGAATAGGCAAATAGAAATATATCTGACCTGTGCAATTAAAGACAGCCATAAACCAAAAGGTATCCCAACATAGCATAAATACCTTTGTTTCCAATATGACTGCACTGAAAATGACTAAAATCATTAAATGTATTGTTTCCTATGTCCCCTACATATTGAGAACATTACCTTAATTAGAACTTAATTTACGTTTTCAAAGTTTGTGTTATAAGAGCACCTTTATACCATGATACTATAGTTTGAGTATCTAACTACATATATCCCCTGGAGGAGATTCCACTATTCTCAGCCCAGGATTTATGGACCCAACTCCCTCATTCCATTAAACATCACTGGCTGTGGTGAAAGATGGTACAGTTGAGCGAAAACAAGAGGAACAAGTGGAACACTAAGAGTATATGCTTAAAGAAGATTGTGAATGATTAGTTTTCAATAGTTTCCCAGAGACTCAAAATGACTTTAAAAATAATATTTAATGTTGGCTCTAATATTGTATAGATTTTTTCTTTCCTATTTGAGCTTGTTGTCTTTAAGGTAATTATGTAAACAAATTTTTGTCTTTAACATTTTTAAATTCTTTATTTTCTCTCTGGGGTTGTTTTTGGAATCTGCTTTGAATTAATTTCTCTATGCCATAAAATTTTTATTTTCTTCCTCTATTCTTTGTTGATGAATTGCTGGGAATTTTCCCAAATTTATATACATACATGAATACTAGGGTCTATATCAAATAACAATTTCTTATTAATTTTTATCTCAAAGAAATTTATGCAGTGTGAACACAATAAATTCCCAAATCAAATCTACATCATATTCCTACTTGATTATTAGATATCTGTGGCACACAAATTCCCTCTAAATTTCTAAGCTAATTGTACAGAATATGATCATGACACATCGGACTCTCAGAATTTTCTAGGAGCCTTGATGATTTTTATTTCTGGCTATGATAACAGTCAATTTCAAGAATAGCATGTTTCAAGATGAAGCTGAGTTATGTAAGCATTATCAGTTTTCATGGGAAGATCATTTTGAAGCTTGAGTGATTAACCTTATTGTCATTTAAAAAATTCTGATTAAGAATTATAGGAGAGGTAATATAATAACCTCAAATTTGCTTTAAAATCATGCTGTATAAAGAGAAAAAGAGGGCAATATAAGAGATCAACCGAAGGACTTGTACGCATGCATATAAGCATAACCAATGAATACAAGACACTGGGGAGGGGGCAGGTAAAGGCATGTACTGGGGGTAAGGGAGGCCGGGGGGAGGTCAATGGGGAAAAAAAAAAGGAGACATATGTACTACTATTTGTAATACTTCAAATAATAAAAATAAATAAATAAACAAACAAACAAACAAATAAAAAGAAAAAATATATATTGATAACTGTTGAGGTTAATGATGGAAAATGGGTATGTGAGGTTTTTTATAATCTTTTTTTCTACTTTTATTAAGTTTGAATGCTGTCATCATGAAAAAAAGGACAAACCAAAATATATTCAAGTAAAATTTGATTTAAAAAATACTTACCATAAATTAAAGAAAATACATATAAAGACATTAAGCGCAATAAAATATTTCTAAACTTTAAATCCATAAATACAGACAACAGTATGGTGATTGCCAGAGGGAATGGTGAGTGAGAAGAGGTAGAAGAGGGTAAAGGGGAGATAAATGATGATGGAAGGAGACTTGACTTGGGGTGGTAAATACACAATAATACAAAATACAGATGATGTATTGTAGAATTATGTACCTGGAACCTAATTTCATTAACCAATGTCACGCCATTAAATTCAATAAAAAATAATTTTAAAAATGCATTAGAGGATTTTGTATTCTAAATCTACAGGTTGTGTTATAGGTATCTGAAGTAAGCCTGTTATAACAAAGAGTGTTGCAAATATTAACATATTTAAATTTTATAATCTCTTTATTACATCATTGACTTGGCAAACATGTATGCCAAAAAATATAGTCTGTCTCTACATTTGTGTCTTCTGAAAAACAAAGTAGATAGAGGGGAGGGGTAGGTATGGAATTAAAATTAGAATTATATTGCCACAACTCAGAAAAGAAGTTAAGATTTATTGATTTTGAAGTTAAATTTGTATGACATATTGAGCATGAAGATAATATTAGCTCAAGGTCTCAGAATAAGTAATTATTAATTAGAATCCAGTGCAAATATGAGCTCCTTAAATATGTTCTCACTCTTCAAGTGAGATTAATAGCAATTATAAATTATTTGTTTTTGTTGATGTTATTTTTAAACATTTTACCCAGTTTTGTTAAACAGTTTTCTGCTCTGACCTATCCTCCATGGAAAAGGGTTTTATTGCCTGGCTGGCATGGCTCAATGGTTGGGCATCGATCTATGACCCTTATCTCAGTTTGATTCCTGGTCAGGGCACATGCCAGAGTTGCAGGCTCGATCCCTAGTAGCCCCGTTCAGGAGGCAGCCTATCAATGATTCCTTCTCATCATTGATGTGTTTATCTCTCTCTCCCTCTCCCTTCCTCTCTGAAATAAATACAAATATTTATTGAAGTAAAGAATGAGTAGTCTTTTCTTCCAAAATCCTACTGAAACTGAATTTTTGGATTGGAACGCGGATTCTTTGTCTGCCAGAGTTGAAGAATGAGTCCACAGACGGAGGGTAGTATATATAGTAAAGGTGGAGATTTATTGAAGAATAAGTACAGACTCCCACATGGGGAGAGGGAAAGAGTCCCACAGAATGGACTCCCACGTGGGGAGGGGGAAAGGGTCCCACTGAGTTTTTTTTCTGCTCTGGCTTATAAAGGCTGCAGGTCCTGGTGCCTTTATATCCCCTCTGATTGGTCACTATTCCCTTAGACTGGTTACTATGGTGACTCCTGAGGCCCTCCTCCCTCATTGTCCTTCTATTCCTTCTGGGCTTTCTTCCTCCTTTATTTTGTAAATATAGACCTTTCTTGGCTACTTCCAGTTCCCTTGTCTTATGGAAATGCAGCTGCAGCTGACTTCCTTGTGTTATGGAAATGTACCTTCTCCCAGTCTGTAGCCCTGTTTTTCCATGGACCCCAATTCTAAAAATTCCATAAGCCTGCCTATATTCCCCTAAAGTTCTTGTTTCACTACCCAAACTAAAACACCAGAACAATCATAGCAATTTCATTTTTTCTACCAACCATTATATAGTGGGTCTCTCCTACTAAATGAATAAGCCATTTTAGAAGTAACATTAACACCAGGAGTGTACTAGGGTTCCTTTTTCTCCACAACCTCGCTAACACTTGTCATTTGTTGATGATAGACATGCTGAGAAGTGTGAGGTGCTATCTCATTGTCATTTTGATTTGTATCATGATTAGTGACTTTGAGCATTTTTTCATGTCTCTTGGCTTTCTGTATGTTCATTTTGGAGAAGTATCTATTTAAGTCATTTGCCCATTTTTGAAATTGGATTTTTGTCTTCCTTTTTTTTTTAAGTTGCATGAGTTCTCTATATATTTTGGAGATTAACCCCTTATTGGATGTATCATTAGCAAATATGTTCTCCCATGCAGTGGGCTCTGTTGTTGTTTTGTTGATGGTTTCTTTTGCGTTGCAGAAGCTTTTCATTTTAATGTAGTCCCATTTGTTTATTTTCTCTTCTGTTTCCATTGTCCAAGGAGATGTATTGGTAAACATATTGCTATGAAAGATGTCTGAGATTTTGGTGCATATAGTTTCTTCTAGGGCTTTTATGGTTTCATGTCTTATATTTAAGTCTTTTATCCATTTTGAGTTTATTTTTGTGTATGGTGTAAGTTGGTGATCTAGGTTCATTTTTTTTCCATGTACCTGTCCAATTTTCCTAACTCATTTATTGAAGAGTCTGTCTCTGCTCTAATGTATGTAAAGCAGGAATTTTGGGGGAACATAGGCAGGCTTAGGGATTTTTTTGAATTGGGGTCCACGGAAAAGCGTGGGGGCTACAGACTGGGAGAAGGTACATTTTCATAACACAAGGAAGCCAGGTGCAGTTACATCTCCATAAGACAAGGGAGCAGCAACAGTTGCATTTCCATAAGACAAGGAACTGGAACTAGCCAAGAAATGTCTATATTTACAAAATAAAGAGAAGGAAGCCCTTCATTCAGAAGGAGAGGAAGAAAGCCCAAAGGGAATAGGAAAACAATAAGGGAGGAGCGGGGAGAACCTCACATGTCCCACGTGAGGTTCAACCTTTGAGCCCAGGAGTTACTCTAGTAACCAGTCTAAGGGAATAGTGACCAATCAGAGGGGCTATCAAGGCACCAGGATCTTCAGCCTATATAAGCCATAGGGGAAGGGAACCCAGTGGGACCCTTTCCCCTCCTCCCTACTTGGGAGTCAGTTCTGTGGGACTCTTCCCCCTCTCTACATATGAGTCTGTATTTGTTCTTCAATAAATCTCCATCTTTGCTATACCACTTTCTGCTCGTGGATTCATTCTTCAATTCTGGCAGACAAAGAATCCGGGTTCCAGTCCAAAAATTTGGTATCATATGCTCTTGCCTTCTTTGTTAAATATTAATTGAGCATAGTGGCTTGGTTCAATTTCTGGGTTCTCTGTTCTGTTCCATTGATCTATATGCCTGTTCTTGTGTCAGTACTAGGATGTTTTGAGCACAGTGGTTTTGCAGCTATTATGGAAATGGAAACCAGTATGGAGTTTCCTCAAAAAATTAACAATGAAACTCCCATTTGATCCAGTGATCCCACTTCTAGGAATATGTCCTAATAAACCTGAAGAATATACTCCCCTATGTTCATAGCAGCACAGTTTATAATAGCTAAGATTTGTAAACAGCCTAAAGTGCCCACCAGCAGATGAGTGGATATAAAAACTGTGGTATGTTTATGCAATGTAATACTATGCGGCAATAAAAAAGAAAGATCTCTTACCATTTGCAACAGCATGGTTGGACCTGGAGAGTATTATGCTAAGTGAAATAAGCCAGTCAGAGAAAGGTAAGTATCACATGATCTCACTCATATGTAAAATCTAAACAACTAAATAAACTGATGATCAAAAATACACATAGAAACATGAATAGACTGTTGAACCTCAGAGGGAAGGCAGGGGAGGGTGGGTGGAAAGAGACCAAGCAATAAACTTGTATGTATATATGGGCACAGTTAATGGGGTGGTGAGGGCATGGGGGGTGGTCGGTGACGGGAGCAGCCTGGAAGAGGTTAATGCGGGTGGGGGGAAGGAGGAGCCTATGTAATACTTTCAACAATAAAGATAAAAAAAATTAATTTTAAAAATTAAAATATATTTAGACGTAACATTATTTGAGCAGGTTTTATTTAAGTATGCTAATGATTTGCTGTTTTCATTTTTCTTCTTTTTTTATTTTTTATTTAAATTGTGTGGTTCTCTTCTAGTTGAAATCTTTAAAGTAATCTCTAGAGTGTGATCAAAGATCTGTTTCAAGGGGGCCTGATTTGTTTCCAAAGCTTATTGTTTAATTCTTCTAAAGAAACCTCAAGGCTTCAGAAAACCATATGGATTTCAACCATTTTAAATAGCCAAAAGAAAAGGATTCAAAGGTTATGAAGGAGTTTGGAGGTTATATTCCCTGGGTGTGTCTCAGCAAACAGTATTGATTCTCTTCTGCCGCAGTGAAGTACATCTGCCTCGAGGCAGAGGGCTGGACCCAATAGCTCTGCAAGCTTCACTTTAGCCTCATTGTTGTAAAAACATAGAAAATACCCTTGGGTCAGATACACCAGTATCTTCTTGTTCTCTCTCATTTGTTTCTCCAATGAAAAACACTAGATTTATATTTGAAACATAATATGCTTTGGTTCCACACCATTTACATTTTTTGTGGTATAACTTGTAGATTTCAGTGCTTTTAAAACATAAGGATCTAGGTTTCTTGACACAAACAATTATTGAAAAATTTCCTGAGTAAAAAGTATATATGTGATGCTATAGCACAGTTCCAAACTATTTTAAGATTTAAAACATATTATTCAAAACGTTCATAAACTTAGAAACAGAACTCTGTCTTTTTAATGTCATTCTTGCTTTGAATGGATAAATAAAATATAATTCTTATGAATTCAGCATTTATCTCAAAGTTAATTCAGCCAACACTTTTATTCTTTCAAGCTAGTCAACAATTATTTTACCTCATTTTCTTTCCTTTTTACTTTATTGAGGAATAAAATTAGTTTACCTTTGAATTATCTTCACAGTCATTATTAAGGCACTTATTTCTTTTTTATTTATTACATTTATTGGGGTGACATTAGTTAATAGGATCACATAAGTTTCAAGTGTACATTTCTTTGATACATGATCTATATATTGCGTTGTGTGCCCATCACCCAAAGCCAAACCGTCTTCCCTCACCATATATTACCTACCTTCACCCCCAGCATCCACCCACAGCCTTCCCTCTGGTACCACCATACTGTTCTCTGTGTCTATAAGTTTGTTGTAGTAATATATAGAAATGTTTAAAAATGCTTTAAAAATGTCTAAAATGTTAAAAAGGTTTTAAAATGTTTGAGTTAACTTTCTTGAAACTTAAAGTGTGATATTAGGAACACATTCCCCACTGCCTAAAGCATGTGTACCCCATAGATAAGGATTTGAACTTAAGTTACTGTCTCAGAGTGACTTGCTAAGATAACCATTTGTGTGAGTGATGTACTCTCCCTAGATAACCACAAGTAGCCCCTCGCCCTGTTTGAGATTAACATGTGTGCATTGACAAAATTCATTGATAGCCACCTGAACTACTGTGGGTATGAAACAGACTTTAAAAATAGGTCCTGGCCAGCTAATGGTGCTCGCCTGACAGCCACAAAGGCACGTCCTTTTGTCAGTCCAGCAAGCGACACCACTCCATGCTCCTCTCTGCCAGACAACAGAAGAATGGCTAGGTACCTCCCGATCAAGATGCAACCAAGCTCTCAGGTGAGGAACACTGGCCCCCTGCATCTGGACCAGCCCAGTCCAGCTGCCAGACCCCAAAGGACAGCACCACTGGGATCCCGTTTAAGCCTGTACCCGCAGCATCAGGAACTTTTGTGAGTAATAAAGTACTGTGTGATTTGCAACTACATATGTTTCATGTGGTGTAATTCCTCTGGCAGTTAGTTGAATCATTTTGCAAATGCTTAAAATTGAAATTAAAGCTTCTGGTCTTTTCAGTCCTAGGCCTGCCCTTGGTCCTGCTTGCGTAGAGTAGCCTCTTCGCTAGCAACTACTTGAATGTCCCAACACCTGCACGGTTAAAGTTTATCAAAAGGGACACCTTAGATAAACACCCCAGATCCTTTCCCAGGATCTACTTGGGACAAAGTTTCATGTTCATATCCCACATATGAGTGAAATCATATGGTTCTTAGCTTTTACTGACTGACTTATTTTGCTTTGCATAATATTCTCAAGATCCATCCATATTGTAAATGGCAGTAGTTCATTTTTTCTTATGGCTAAACAGTATTCCATTGCAGGTATGTACCACGTCTCCTTTATCCAATTAACTATCAAAGGACACTGGTTGTTGGCTGATAATTTCTCTCTTTCAATAGATTGAATATTTGGTTTCACTCTCTTCTGTCCTGTACAGTTTCTGCTGAGAAGTCCAATGATAACCTAATGAGCTTTCCTTAAGGCTACTTTCTTCTTTTCCCTGGCTGCCTTGCAAATTCTTTTTTTTTTTTTTTTTTTTTTTTTTTGTCATTCATTTTTGACAGTTTTAATACAATGTACCATATAGAAGTCCTCTTTGGATGGAGGTAACTAGGTATGCTGTTTGCTTCTTGGATTCAAGGACTAGGCCAGCCGTGGGCAAACTACGGCCCGCGGGCCGGATCCGGCCCGTTCGGCTGTTCTATCCGGCCCACGGAGCCGAAAGAGCGGAGGGTTCTCTTGCTCTCCCCTCTGCTCCTTTACTTTGAATTTATATTAGTTCACACAAACACTCCATCCATGCTTTTATTCCGGCCCTCTGGTCCAGTTTAAGAACCCATTGTGGCTCTCGAGTCAAAAAGTTTGCCCACCCCTGACCTCGGCTCTTTCTAAAGGTTTGGAAAGTTCTCATCAACTATTGGTTCAAATAGGCTCTTTGTTCCTTTTTCCCCTCTCTTCTTCTTCTAGTATGATTATTATTTTATAATGCTTTTCCTGGTGGAGAAAGATAGTTCTTGTAGCTATTTTTAAATGCTTATGTCTCTTCTTCCTTTTGCATCAATTATAGATTTCTAGCTTTATATCACAAATTATTTCCTCCATCTGGTCAGCTCTGTTTCCTATGCTCACTAGTTCATTTTGATCTCTTTTATTGAGTTTTTATCTCCGGAATTTATTTTTTTAAAGTCTCAGTATCTTCAGTACTTGTTTTGTTTGCTAATTTGTTTTGTGAGTGTATTAAATTGCCTGTCTGTATTTTCTCCCACCTCATCAAATATTTTCAGAACTGCAGTCTTGACTTCACTATCATTTATGTCACATTTTTATGTGTTTCAGTTTGCTTTCTGGAGATTTTTTATTTTCTTTCTGAGCTGACCAGCTACCTTGGTTATTTAAGGCATTTAATGGGTTCTTTCTCTTGTCTAGGCATCTATGCATGAATGGCACCTCTCTAGCAGATTACCATGAAGAATTCTTTTTATTTTCCAGCTTCACAAGTTTTTAGCTCTGAAAAATCTAATGCTGACCCCCAGAGCCTCTCTAGCTGTGGTCAGTGCAGCTGCAATGTGTAGGGGTGGGGTTGGCTGGTGGAACTTGGCTGTCTTCTTTGTCTTGTCCTCCCAGTAATAGTAATAGGGGACCAGTCACCGAGTACACCCTTTGCTCAGTGATTCTATAGTACCAGTTCTTGGGTTTGTACTTCTTTCTGAATTCATGTTGATCCTCTCCTTCATTCCATGCAAACTTTCACCCCTAAATTTTTACAAGTCAGCTGGTGTGCATCTTTCATTTTTGATGTGAAAAAGAGCACTTCTTGACACATTTTCTGAAATTTTAAAATACAATGCAGCTTAGATCTAAAAAGGTAATAGCAGCAGGATGAGTTTTGAATGTATTCCACTAAGAAAAAATGACAATGGTGAGGTGGATTTTGTGTCTGCTTAATTGGGAAGTGAAAATCAAGACAAACCAGATTTTACAAGAAACCTCTGGTCCTTATCTTATTGCTATTAGCACTTGGCTATCTGGGTTGTATAAAGCATTTGTCATTTAGCGCAGAGGCCTTAACCAATTGGCTTGTTGCCTAAATGTTAGGCAGCAACATTTTTTAATTATTATTATTATTATTATTATTATTATTATTATTAGTGAAAAGGGCTCAAAACTTATAGTGGATGGCCAAATTTAATATTTCTGAAACTTACCAGTTGGTGCCTTTAACTAACTCTGTTTATTATATTTAGAACTCTGCCTTATGCTATGCTAACCCCCAACAAGAAAAAGTCAAATACCTTAAGGAACTTATAAGATGGGATAGTTAGCTGAACACATTATTCTATAATAATATGATAAAAATAATAATGCCCACTGAATGAAGGATGGATCAGAGAATGCCTGAGTTATGCATGTTCTTTTCTTGAAAATAAAAATAATCACAGCTGTCCTAGAAAACAATTCCAATGATTATTAAGGGAGTAAAAATGAAAATGTGATTTTATGTGAAAGTCCATTGCTAACTAAAAGTACTGCTCATGTAGTAGGGTTTATTAGTGACTCTTTTAGAGTATGGACTATTTACTTTTAAGACAAAAAGATGAATTTGATTCATCTTACATGACCCTTCATCTATGTTCCATAACGTAAAATGGAGGGAGAGTCAAACTAGCAAATTGTAATGCTTCTGACCAAAAATATGGGATTAACAAGCAAGAATTAAGAAGTTATATTGCTATAGAAATAGACTATAGCCCAGCCAGGATGGCTTAGTGGTTGAGCATTGACCTATGAACCAAGAGGTCACTAGGTCAATTCCTGGTCAGGGCACATGCCCAGATTGTGGGCTCAATCCCCAGTAGGGGGTGTGCAGGACACAGCCGAGAGATGATTCTCTCTCATCATTGATGTTTATATTTCTCTCTCCCTTACCCTTCTTCTCTCTCTAAAATTAATAAAAATATATTTTAAAATATATAAACTATATAAAGGGTTTAATATTTCAAAGGGAGGTAATGCATTAAAGAATGACAGTAATTCCAGAAGAATTCTCTTTTTTTAGATCTGTAAACATCTAGTTCAGAAAAAGCCACTTCTGCTAGCCTTAGAAAAGTCTTACTGTTGTGTTTTCTTAGGTGATGCTGTATTGAGTTGATGGATTGAATGTCTCAGCTCCAGAATCACTCTTGTTTTATTCTTCTGGATGGTGATGACTGCCTCCAGGTGAAGTGAGAGAGCAGAAGTAATATTACTGTCCCTTATTTTAAGTCCACTGAAGACTCCGGCAGAGCTGCCACAGACGTTTTGTTTTAGGGAGGCAGGACAAAAGGACAAAATACATCTAGCAGAGGGGTCAATAAATGTAACCCATTTCCACTCACATGTAATGGTGAAAATTTAACTCTGACTAAAATAAAAAACAGGTTAGGACAGAAAATAATGTGCACATTTCAGTGACATTCTACAGTGCTTTAAATGATAAAATGTAGCAGAATGTTCACAATGTCCAACTACTTTCAAAGTAGAATTTAACTCACTAGTAGAAAGACATTTAAAAAAAATGTGTGTTACACTGCACCAGTGGAAACGATCAACACTCAGGTGAGGGTGGGGTTAGTGATATGAAAGTGCTAAGGATGTTGGCACTAGGATTGTAGCATGCTGCATCATTTAGGCAGTTGTGTCAGTACACTAACCTCTCAGGTCATCTTGCTGTCATCAGGAATTAATCAAAGGTCAAAGAGAGTATGAATGTTTAAGTCCAAAGGTGGAGCTTATTCCTGTTTCACCTGGAAAAAGAACAATTCCCCAAAATTCAGCAGGGCCAAACTGGGGGCTAGAAACAGTAACATGTTAGTCTGGTTGGGAAGAAGTGCTGGGGCCAGCCAAATCTTCTGAACTCTAAGTTAGTAAGTACTACTGCAAATTATTCCTCTTTAGTAACTAATGTATATTACTATTGTACATTAATATCAGTGAGAATCTCTCCTCATTAAAAAGTTTGGCACATTGTAGAACATAAAAAATAAAAAAATATAAATTGATGTAATAGGTATGGTTGTAACATACTCCACGCCCCACCTGGATAATTGCATTCTTTTCTAAGAATTAAAATATTAAGCAATTCAAAGCATTCAGAGATATTTTCAGAATAATTGGACCGGAAAACAGTGTCAAAACTTATTTGCTAGAAGTTAGGCAATGCTCTTACAGGGGCTTCCTGAGCTCAGCATTTGTTTCACTACAATACACATTTCCAGTGAAGAAAAACAAATACACACAAAAAACCAGGGGGAGTCTTATTAAAACTAATTATCTAATCTAGAAAATGCCTTTGAATAATTTCAAGTTTGACATAAACCAGTATTTCTGAATTTACTTTAATTATATGAGACTTACACCACTTGTTGACTTTCAGTATAACCCTTAACTTCAATACAGGATGGAATCTTAAGGGAAGGGTCATTTGTCTACGAGTTTTCTTTCTTCAATTTAAAATGCTGTCTTCATTGAACTTTTTATATTGTATTTTTATGATATTTGGAGGATTTGAGTATAAAAATATAGCCAAATACATGGAGTAAAGAGAAAATAATAGGAGGGAGCAATGAAAAATGAGCTTTTTATAGCTTAAGAGGTTTTCATAAGTCTCATACTTTATTGAAAATGATTTAGGGAATATAAATATATTTTAAAATTTTTTATTGGAATAAAATGCACGAAAGTATCAATCCAGATGAATTTTTTGCAAGTCAAATTTACTACTTGTAACCAGCACATAGACTGAGAACCCACCTCAGATTCCCTTACCTTCCTCCCTCACCAGTACCCCTAGCTGTGATTTCCAGTGAAATTGGTTTTAATTGGTTTTGCTTGCTTTTGTTGTTTCAATCCTCTTTTGTGTTTCACTTCTTTTATGAAATTCATTCATGTTGTTGCTTGTTGTTTTAGATCAGTGGTTCCCAACGTGGGGCACACACCCCACAGGGCGACAATTCGATTTTTTAAGGGGGAGGCAATTTGAGAATGAGTTACTAACAGTGAATTTTTTTGCATTTCTTATGGTTCTAGGGGCCTCAGATACAGTATATAAATATATAGTGACATATTATGCATTTCAGTTCTCTATTATATGTTTTAAAACTTTATTTGCTATTTTTTTATATCACTTCATATTATTATTATTACTAGAGGCCTGGTGCGCGAATTCGTGCACTAGTGGGGTCCCTCAGCCTGGCCTGTGGGATGGGGCCAAAACCAGCTCTGTGACATCTTCCAAGGGGTCCCAGATTGCAAGAGGGTGCAGGCCAGGCTGAGAGACCCCACCGGTGCACTATCAGTGCTGGGGAGAGACACAGGAGGTTGGCCAGCTGAGGAGGGACCACGAGAGGGCTCCAGGGCATGTCTGGCCCATCTCACTTAGTCCCGATCGGCAGACCCCAGCAGCAAGCTAATCTACTGGTCAGAACATCTGCTCCCCTGTTGATCAGTGCACGTCATTGCGAGCAGTTGAGCGTGGCCTTAGCATATCATTAGCATATTACACTTTGATTGGTTGAACAGCCAACTGGCTGACCAGACACTTAGCCTGTTAGGCTTTTATTACATAGGATTTTTTAACAATTTCTTAGTGATTTCTTCCTCAGTGCTTCAACTTTCTTTTGGTCTTTTATTTTTCTTTTTCATGGATGCCATGTTCTTTGGAAGCTTGTTTAGACCAAGTTAATGGCCTTTTAGGTTTCCTACACATGAATAGGAGTTTACTTTTTGAATAATAGGAATTATATGTCACAGGGAGGCATCAGGATTTTAGAGGTGCTTAGGTGGGGCATGGCCAAAAAAAGGTTGGGAACTACTGTTTTAGATTATTTATTCTTATTGCTGGGTAGTATCCCATTCTATTCTAGATCAGTTATATTGGTGGTTTCCAGATTTTTGCTGTTGTGATGAATGTTGCTCTGAAGATTCTGATCAATGTTTTTTGGTGACTATTTGGGCACACTTCTGTTACAAATATACCTAGAAATTGAATTGCTATGTAATAGTGGAGGTATATCTTTCAATTTATAAAGAAACTTAGAAAAAGTTATCCTGAGTGATTTGACCAAGTTGCACCACTCCCATGATGTAATTTGTTTCACATCCTTACCAATTAATGCTTGATAATTTCTATCTTTATAACTTTATCTATTCTGGTGAGTGTGCATTGGTACCTCACTGTATTTTTGAGGGGCACTCATAATGCATAATGAAGGTGAGCAACTTTTAATAAGTTTATTAGGCATTTTGATTTTTCTTTTGTAAATTTCAGGTGAACATTTTTGTTCAGTTTCTAGTCAGTTGTTTTATTTTTTTTCTTAATGATTTGTATGATGTCTTTTTATAAACTGGATTTACATCCATTGTCAATTATATATATATATATATATATATATATATATATATATATATATATATACACATACACACTGTTTGTGAAAAACTCTCCTCACTCCTGAGTTCCTTTTTCATTCCCATGATAGAGTACTTTGAAGAACAGAAGTTCTTTTGTTTATTAAAGTCCAATTTACATACTTTTTGTTGTATGACTAGAATTTTGTGGCTAATTTAAGAAATATTTTCCTATTCCAAAGCCATGAATTTGATTTCTGCTAAAGATTTTATTATTCTATTTTTCATAATTAGATCTAAAATTTCATTAAAATACATTTTTTAAAAAAGGAAAATTCCCTTTCCATTATTATCTACTTTACTAGAGGCCCAATGCACGAAATTCATGCAAAGGGCTTGGCCCTCGCAGCCACGGCAGCTTGCCTCGGCCCTCACAGCCCTGGCTTCATCAGAAGGTTGTCTGGAAGGACACCCGGAAGGACATCTCGTCTAATTAGCATATTACACTTTTATATTATAGATACACACATTTATATATGCCAACATTTATTCATTCTCTTAAAATCTTAAACTGAATAGACATTTAATTCATTCTTTAATGAAATACACCCCTTCTTTTTTAAAAAGTAATGCTTTATTAATTTCAGAGAGGAAGGGAGAGGGAGAGACATCAATGATGAGAGAAAATCACTGATCAGCTGCCTCCTGCATGCTCCCTACTGGGGATTGAACCCTGATTGGGAATCGAGTCCTGACTTCTTGGTTCATAGGTTGACACTCAACCATTGAGCCACAGCAGCCAGGCACACCTCTTCTTTTGGCCTGGGTGTGCTTTTAATGATTGTGCAGTTTGCATGAGTGCACTATAGAAAAGTAAGCAAACCCCATCATAGGCCTATTATAAGAAGCAATAATTAAATATTCAAGTCACTAAGATCTTCCTACATGATAGCATATATCATGAAAAAAATACAACATTGCTATAATCACTTAAAGTTTCCTATTTAATTTAAAATTAATTAAACTATTTGTTTTTATGAAGTTAGCACATTTTAACATGTAGTAATGTCCATAAAAAGCTTAACAAAGGTAATGTTTACAATCCTTTAAATCAACAGTTACTTTCCTTTACAAAGCAAAAGCATGTTACTCCTACCCTCAACACTTTAACAAAATTTGTAATGGTTTAAATAGCTTAATATTTTCTAGCAATTCAGACATTGAGATACTTATAAAGATTAAAAATAAGAAAAGAGGTAAATTTGTATTAATATAGCAAGAGATTTTTCTCTGAAATAAATCCTGAATTAATTGTATACATGTACGTGTGTGTGTATGTGTATGTATATATGTATAAACACACATATACAAGCACACACAAACATTGTATATACCAATATATAAAGTTTTTTGGTATACATACTTTCTCAATAAAAATGTTTAAGATCACCAAATCACACATTTACTATTACTATCCCAAAGGAGGAAAGAATCAGATAAAGCAATTATAGTGGAACTTATTCAACTTTGTTTATTAATGCACTTTCCATAAAAGAAAAGTTAAGAACTACTTTTAGAAATATTATTATCTTTTAGTGCCACTAGTTTTCATTGATTTCCTTTCCTTTTTTATGTCAAGAAAATGTCAGGTGGCCCTGATTTTATGCTAAAATAGAAATTCTAAACAGTGACCACCAGAAATTGTGCTATTGTACATAATTCTTATAAGGGGTCTTGTTTGTACATTTCCCTATAGAATAACAGAGAGAAATACAGAAAGAGAGAATGTGAAATGGAGAGCAATAGAATAAGAGAGTAACAAATAGATGATAATCTATCTTTTCCCTATTTAAATTTTTTTTCTTTATTGATTAAGGTATTACATATGTGTCCTTATCCCTCCATTGACCCCTCCAAACCCCCCTAATCCCGCTCATGCCCTCACCCCGCTGGTGTCTGTGTCCATTGGTTATGCTTATATACATGCATACAAGTCCTTTTGATCTCTCCCCTTACCCCCACCCTTCCCTACTTTCCCTAGGAGGTTTGAGCATCTGATCAATGGTTCTCTGTTTTTGTTCATCAATTTATGTTGTTCATTATATTCCACAAATGAGTGAGATCATGTGATATTTATCTTTCTCTGACTGACTTATTTTGCTTAGCATAATGCTCTCCATCCACGCTGTTGCAAATGGTAAGAGTTCCTTCCTTTTAATAGCAGTGTAGTATTCCATCGTGTAGATGTACCACAGTCTTTTAATCCACTCATCTGCTGATGGGCACTTAGGCTGTGGAAATCTTCACCCAAGGATATTTTTTTGTTTTTTGTTAATACTCACTCAAGGATATTTTCCCATTGTTTTTGTTTTTGTTTGTTTGTTTTATAAAGAGTGGAAGGGACACATAGAGAGAAATATCTTGCCTTCCACATGTGCCCTGCCTAGGGCCGGGGACAGAGCCTGGAACCAAGGTATGTGCCCTTGGAATCGAACCAGGGACCTTTCAATCTGAGGGCTGACGCTTTATCCGCTGAGCCAAACTGGCCAGGGCTAAAAAGGAATATCTTGACAGAGAAACCCATAGTAAGAGAGCAAAAAATAAAGGTATTGCCCTCATCTTAGAAGTAAATACAGTTTTTAAATTATGTATAAAATCCCTTGTTAATTTGAAATTTAACATTCCAAATAATTCAGATTGTTTTATAAATATATATATTTTAATTTATCTGATATCCTCTAAGGATTAAAATGCTATTTTATGTTAAAAAACAACAAAAAATCAAAACCCTATCATAATTATTAATATGACATTGTCCTCTTTTTTACAGTCCTGTACTTTCAGATGTCTAAAAATAGCAAAGAAATATTTAGTGAGATCATAAAAGGTAGAATGGTAATTACTTTTAATCTAATTTCTTCATTTTTATGATTAAGAAAATTAATTTTAAAAGTTAAGTAATTTGCCCTGACCAGTTTTGCTCAGTGGATAGACCGTTGGCCTTTGGACTGAAGGGTCCCAGGTTTGATTCCGGTCAAAGGCATGTACCTCGGTTGCAGGCACATCCCCAGCAGGGAGTGTGCAGGAGGCAGCTGAATCAAAGTTTCTCTCTCATCAATATTTCTAACTCTCTATCCCTCTCCCTTCCTCTCTGTAAAAAATCAATAAAATATATTTAAAAAAAAGTTAAGTAACTTGCCTATGGTAGTGTAGGGCCACCAAATGCCACAATCATCTACTTATCAGATCAGCTTGTGGCCCTAGTATCCTCTTTAGAACTAACACACTTAGTCAATCTAAGGTATGACTATGCTGCTTCCCATCATGATTAGCACAGCATTTGATATTGAAAAGACACTTAGTATATATGCATTAATGACTTCATTGGTGACATCCTATATAATAAAAGCCTAATATGCTAAGTGTCCGGTCGTCCAGTTGGTTGTTCAACCAATCAAAGTGCAATATGCTAATGATATGCTAAGGCCGCTCTACTGCTTGTTATGATATGCACTGACCACCAGGGGGCAGGCAGTTGGCTGGTCAACCAGTCACTATGACGTGCACTGACCAGCAGGGGGCAGATGCTCCGACCAGTAGGTTAACTTGCTGCTGGGGTCCAGCTGATCAGGACTGAGCAAGATGGGGCGGACATGCCTTGGAGCACTCCTGCAGTCCCTCCCCAGCTGGCCAACCTCCCACATCCCTCCCTGGCTCCAATTGTGCACCAGTGGGGTCCCTTGGCCTGACCTGCGCCCTCTCGTAATCTGGGACCTCTCACGGGACATCAGAGAGCCGGTTTTGTCCCGACGGTGGAATGACCAGTCGCTATAACATGCAGTGACCACCAGAGGGCAGACATTCAACACAGGAGCTGCCCCCTAGTGGTCAGTGCACTCCCACAGGGGGAGCGCCACTCAGCCAGAAGCCAGGCTCATGACTGGTGAGCGCAGCGGTGGTGGCAGGACCTCTCCCGCCTCCACGGCAGCACTAAGGATGTCCAACTGACGGCTTAGGAACGGGCTTGAGCCGTCAGATGGACATCCCTTGAGGGCTCCTGGACTATGAGAGGGCGCAGTTGGCTGAGGGGACCCTGCCCCAGTGCATGAATTTCGTGCATCAGGCCTCTAGTTATTAAATAAGGATGGATATTCTTACATTGGAGCTGGCTTTTGTGAGATCAGAAACTTAATTTATAAAGCCATTCTAAGGAAAAAGTATACATAATTAGTGATGCACACCTGGAACAATTGTGTTTTTTTGAAAGAGAAAATTTAATCACAAGACATAATAAAAAATTTTAAAGGCATCTGTTAGCTTTCTATTGCTGCTGTAATGAATTACTACAAGTTTGGTGGCTTAAAACAATGCAAATTCATTCTCTTACTGTTTTGGAGGCCAGAAATCCATAATCAGTTTTATGCTAAAATCAAGTACTGACAAGGCCCTGATCCCTCTGAAAGCTCTAGAGAAATATCTGTTTCTTTACCTATTCCAGCTTCTTGAATTGCATTCCTATATTTCTTGATTATGGCTCTTTTCTTTATCCTGAAAGCCAACAGCTTAGTAACTTGTTTGTCATCACATTGCCTTCTGTTTCTATGTCAAATCTCACTCTGCCTCTCTCTTCTAAGTATAATAATTATTGCATTTAAGTTTCACCTGGTAATCCAAGATAGTATCCTATTCAAGGGATCCTTAACTTATTCACAATCTTAAAGTCTCTTTTGACAGATAAGATAATAGTCCCAAGTCCCAGGAATTTTGACCCAGATGTCTTTGAGGGTCATTATTCAGTCAACCACAAGAAGAAAAAATTAAAATAATAACAAAATAGTAATAATATTTACATGAATTAACTTCCTTTTAAACTACTAAAATATGGCCCCACAAATTTTATGGCATCACGTTCTTTGATTTATTATTTATATAATAACATTTTACAATATTTTCTTCCTACTTAGAAAATGGAAAGATGTCTCAAACAGAGGACAGGGGGCAGAGGAAGAAAATGGAAAGATGACTCATTCTTTCCTCTAGCACAGTTACTGAAAACATGTAATTTATTATTATCAACTGTTGGTGTGCCTAAAACATGAGATACTACACACAGATATATATGCACTATTTTTTAAGCACAGATCCAGGTTTGTGCCTTATGGATGTCTGATGTTCCATCAAAATCATACAAAGCATTTATACTTATGTACTGTGCAGTAAGGAACTGTGCAGTATTGACTAGGTATTGATAAGAACCACATTTTACATAATTAATGTGGGAGAGTATTTTGCACAGCCAAGTTTTTGACTCCATTCAGTTCTCCTTTACTACTCCCAACCCGTGCACGGCACCACAGGACGTATCCATGCGACAGTGCAACCCAGTCCTGTGTGACAGGATGCGATGCTGTGCTGTCACAGCATGGGTAGCAGAACTACTTCTAGAACGCGTTCCTCCACTGGGTTGTTAGGAAGAACCTTAGCCATATATTTTTTAAAATGTGAGCTACATAATTACATCCTTTTAAACTCAAAATAAATAAATTATGAAATCAACTTTCCCTTAGCTGGATCCAAAAATTCTCATGGCACCATCAGCACTACCATGATACAAGGGGAAGTGAAAAGGAGGGTAAGTCAGAGTGGAAAGAAACAGTGGTTTTAAATGGTTATGGTTAAGATCTCTTCAATTACATTCACAAAAACATGTGGTTTGTGCACCCATGTGAGAGCTCCTGCCTGGGCCATGGATAGTCCATGAGATGAGAAGCCCTGAAGCCCAGTTGCTTGGTGTTGTAGGAATTCTGCCTCCGTCATTACCTTGTGAGAACATCTTACCGCATACCATTAGCACATCAGTTGATAATAAATACAGCTTAAGAGACATACATAAAAACACTCTTAAATGGTTTGTTTTGAACTACCTATCATTTTCTACCAAACTCCGTGAACAGCTGCTGATCTTATTTATTATTAGCACATGTGTGAACCCCAGCAATCTTAACTGCTATCTACCTTTTGATTACTTTATGATCCTTTCAAGTGCATTTAGCCAGCCTCATTAACTTGAAATAACTAGAAAGAAAGGTCTCTGTGAATTAGTGAGTTATGTGAACTATAGAGTCTTTTAAAAAGAAGTATAAATTTAGTGACTTTAAGTAGCTGCAGTAGCAGAAAACAGCTTAACAAAATACTCCTGCATGGTGCTCCTATTGGAACATATTATACCAGAGGTTGGAAAAATTTTTTAAAAAGAGCATATTCTTGTTCTGTGTTTTAGGCAGTTACAAGTAAATTAAATTACAGCTTATCATTTTTATTCATTGGATATTTCCCCTACAATACTGGTACTTCATAACACTATTGTACTTGGACCCATCTGGACAAAAAAAATCCATGAATTTGACCAAGCTTTATTCAAGATTCTCTCCTTCCTAATGACCCCCAATTTTGGCTCACACCTGAACTAACGCAAGTTGAAACATGGAGAGACCTTCTTAATAGCCCCATTCAAGAATCTGTTGTCCGAGGAGAAACCAAGATGGCAGCATAGGTAAGCACCTAAACTGCTGCCTCGCACAACAATTTCAAAACTACAACTAAAAGACAGAACGGACACCATCCAGAACCACAGGAAAGCTGGCTGAGTGGAAATTCTACAACTAGAAGGAAAGAGAAAAGCTCACAGAGAATTGGAGGTACGGCAAAGGGTCTTTGTGCGCGCAGAGAGGAAGGGCGGCTGAGAGCCTGGCTGACTTTCTCTGGCGGAAGGGGGAAGGAAGCCCCCGACCGCACTGAACCCCAGTTCTGACTGCACTGAACCCCAGTTCCGGGCGAGCCCCTGGGGACCCACGCTCTTACGGGGGCAGTCTGGACTCTCGGGCAGAGACTCCGGAGCCGGGGAAGGTGGAGGACTGAAAGCGCACGAGCGCCAGTGCGCACAAAGGCTGCAGAGGTTGCCACAGGCTTTCCCTAGTGGAAGGGAGTCGGAGGTTCCTGACTCCACTGGGCCCCAGTTCTGACTGCACCAAACCCTGGTTCCAGGCAAGCCCCTGGGGACCCACGCTCTTGTGGGGGGAATCTGGACTCTCGGGCGGAGACTCGGGAGCCGGGGAAGGCGGAGAACTGAAAGCGTGGGTGCGCGTGCCAGTGAGCACAAAGGCTGCGGAGGTTGCCACAGGCTTTCCCTAGTGGAAGGGAGTCGGAGGTTCCTGACTCCACTGGGCCCCAGTTCTGACTGCACTGAACCCCGGTTCCAGGCGAGCCCCTGGGGACCAACGCTCTTGTGGGGGGAGTCTGGACTCTTGGGCGGAGACTCGGGAGCCGGGGAAGGCGGAGAACTGAAAGCGTGGGTGCGCGTGCCAGTGAGCACAAAGGCTGCGGAGGTTGCCACAGGCTTTCCCTAGTGGATGGAAGTTGGAGGTTCCTGACTGCACTGAACCCCAGTTCCAGGTGACCCCTGGGGACCCACGCTCTTGTGGGGGGAGTCTGGACTCTCGGGCGGAGACTCGGGAGCTGGGGAAGGCGGAGGACTGAAGGCGCGCACGTGCGCGCAAGGGTAAGGCTGACAGGAAGCCAAGACTGAGACTCCACCCCATCCAAGCTGAGCACAGAGGCTATTGCAATTTGGCAAGTCTAATCCTACAAGGCTGTCTCCAGCACCGAACTTCTCCCAGCATAGACACAGCTGATCCTTACAGCCAACTGGCCTGGAGGTCAATTCTTCCCAGTGATACCAACAACAATCAAGACTTAATTACAACAAGGCTGTACACACAGTCCACAAAGGGGTGCACCAAGAGTGTCCACCTCAGGTTAACTGGGGAGGCCGACCAACTGGGCCATATTAGAAACCTAGCACACAAATCTACCTTACCAACTCAGGGAAGCAGTGAAAATGCGGTGTCAAAGAATCAGATCACAAACGAAAGAAATGGAGGAAAACAAACGACTGGATATAGAATTCAAAACCACGGTTATAAGGCTTTTTAAGAATATCCTAGAAAAGGCCGATAAATATAACGAGACCCTCGAAGATATGAAAAAGGACCAACTAGAAATTAAACATACACTGACTGAAATAAAAAATATTATACAGAGACCCAAAAACAGACAAGAGGAACACAAAAATCAAGTCAAAGAATTGAAATACAAAGAAACAAAAAACACTCAACCGAAAAAGCAAAAAGCAAAAAAAAAAAAAAATACAAAAAGTTGAAGATAGTGTAAGAAGACTCTGGGACAACTTCAAGCGTACCAACCTCAGAATTATGGGGTTGCCAGAAGAAGAGAGAGAGCAAGATACTGAAAACCTATTTGAAGAAATAATGACAGAAAACTTCCCCCACCTGGTGAAAGAAATAGACTTACAAGTCCAGGAAGCGCACAGAACCCCAAACAAAAGGAATCCAAAGAGGACCACACCAAGACACATCATAATTAAAATGCCAAGAGCAAAAGACAAAGAGAGAATATTAAAAGCAGCAAGAGAAAAACAGTTAATTACCTACAAGGGAGCACCCATACGACTGTCAGCTGATTTCTCAACAGACTATGCAGGCCAGACGGGAGTGGCAAGAAATTTTCAATGTGATGAATAGCAAGAACCTACAACCAAGATTACTCTACCCAGCAAAGCTTTCATTCAGAATTGAAGGGCAGATAAAGAGCTTCACAGATAAGAAAAAGCTAAAGGAGTTCATCACCACCAAACCAGTATTATATGAAATGCTGAAAGGTATTCTTAAAGAAGAGGAAGAAGAAAAAAGTAAAGAGAAAAATTATGAACAACAAATACATATCTATCAACAAGTGAACCTAAAAATCAAGTGAATTAAAAATCTGATGAACAGAATAAACTGGTGAATATAATAGAATCAGGGGCATAGAAAGGGAGTGGACTGATAATTCTCAGGGGGAAAAGGGTATGGGGGGTTCATGAAGAGACTGGACAAAAATCATACACCTATGGATGAGGACAGTGCAGGGGAGGTAAGGGCAGAAAGTGGGGTGGGAACTGGGTGGAGGGGAGCTATGGGGGGAAAAAGGAGAAATAATTGTAATAATCTGAATAAAGATTTATTAAAAAAAAAAAAAGAATCTGTTGTCCTCAAAGAAAAGCATTCCCTGTTTAGTAACTCAATAACACCACTTGTTCACCCACTCTATTCACAACCAGTTCTTTCTAGTTGCTTTACTATTTAAAGTTTGTAGTTGGGCCCTGACAGGTTTGGCTCAGTGGATAGAGCGTCGGCCTGCGGACTGAAGGGTCCCAGGTTCGATTCCGGTCAAGGGCATGTACCTTGGTTGCGGGCACATCCCCAGCAGGAGGTGTGCAGAAGGCAGCTGATCGATGTTTCCCTCTCATCGATGTTTCTAGCTCTCTATCCCTCTCTCTTCCACTCTGTAAAAAATCAATAAAATATATATTAAAAAAAAAGTTTGCAATAGGAATAATATTGCAACACTCTTTTAAAATAAAGTCTATTCTTTCCCGCCTGCATTTGTTTTATATTTGATGGCTTGTTAAGTTGTGTATTAATTTTCTAAAATCCAGATTATTGCCAGTCCATAAGACTTCAAATTAAGTATTGGTCATTTTCAAATTAATATGATTTTACTTTATTTATATCTTGAAACCTATGTTTATTTACTTTATTGAATTGCAATCACCATAATATAGCATTCACTAACTATTTTAAAATGTGCAATTAGTTGGATTTTAGGACATTTACAATATTGTGCAACTGCCAATACTATCAAATTCCACAGTATTTCCATCATCCACAAAACAGACCACTAGTCATTCCACATCTCTCCCAACCCCACCTCCACCTCACCTTCTAGCACCTGGATTCATTAATCTGCTTTCTGCCTATTTGTATTTGACTATTCTAAACATTTTATATAAATGGAATTTTATAATATACTAGAGGCCTGGTGCACGAATTCGTGCACAGGTTGGGTCCCTCGGCCTGGCCGGCTATCAGGGGCGATCCAGACCGTCTTGCCCAGTCCCGATCGGCCAGACCCCAGCAGCACGCTAAACTACCGGTCAGGGCATCTGCCCCCTGATGGTCAGCACGTGTCATAGTGACTGGTCAAGCGGTAGACCACACTGTGAACCAATTGGTTGGATGCTTAGCATATTAGGATTTTATATATAAAGAGATATTTGAGGCTTACTTCTTTTACTTAGCATAATGTTTTCAAGGTTTATCATGTTATATGGTTGTTTATAGAAGATTTTTTCATAATTTTCAAACTTGAAAACAATCAAGATGCCCTATAGATGAATAGATAAATAAACTGCAGTACATACAGACAGTGGAATATTATTCATTATAAAAAATAAGTAAGCTATCAAGCCATGAAAAGACATAGGGGAAACTTAAATGTATATTACTATATGAAGGAAGCCAATATGGGAAGGCTACATACTATACAATTCTGCCTATATGACTTTCTGAAAAAAGCAAAATTGTAGAGACAGTAATAAGATCAGTGGATGTCAGGGTTTAGAGGAGGAAGAGCTCTATTACATAACGTAAAAATAATAAAATTTATTTTTAGTATTTGTTTTATTGGCCTTATATCAAATATTAATGTATATCTTCCATTTCTAAAACAACTACATAATATCCTAGCAACTCAATAACATTTTAAGTCTGAGCCTAGTTCTACTTTTCTTTAAATCACTTTTATAAATTTGATTTTAATTAAGAAATACTTTTTTGTTGTTGTTGCTATTAATTCTCACCTGAAGATATTGTTTCCATGGATTTTTTTAGAGAGTGGAAGAGGGTGAGGGATGAGAGAGAGAAAAAAAATCATGTGAGAGAGATACATCAATCGGGGCTGGGAATTGAACTTAAAACCCAGGTACATGCCCTTGACAGGGAATCCAACTGGGCCAGTGCTTTAACCACGGAACCACTGGCCAGTAGAAGAAATAAGTTTATTAACTAATACTTGTGTCAAATATAACAAACTGCCAAGACATGATGCAAGCATAAATAGTAAACAGAAAGTTACTAACTTAAAATAAAAGTCATAAAAAAACCATGAAGTAAAATAAAAAGAAAAGGAATCTTTTAAAAATTTTGTTTAAGGACCTTTACAGAGTTGTACATTTGAATAAAATATTAGCTTTTAGCCCTGGCCAGGTAGCTCAGTTGGTTAAAGTATCATCCTGATTAGCCAAGGTTGTAGTTTCAATCCCTTGCCAGGGCACATATAAAAATCAACCATGAATAAGTGGAACAACAAACTGAAGTTTCCCTCTCTCCTTTCCTCTCTCTTTAAAAACAATATATATTTTTAATTTTAGCTTTTAGCTTTCTTTTGTGCAAAGCATCCAAGGTAAAAAGAAAATCAGTACATTAGAGCCTCTTATCAACCAGTAGCAAGTGTGCCACTATCAGGAGAAAAAAATTGTTTATCACCTTGAGTTCTACAAAAAAACAGGAATATATATATATATATATATATATATATATATATATATATATGTAAATATATACCTGCCGAGAACCAGTTCCAGCATGTAATAATTACAAGTGTTCCATCAAAAGGTTGATGGGACTTGGGGAGCTCAACAGGGTTGAGTCATATTTAATTTACCTATTGGAAATGGCTAAAAGACACTTCCCCCAAACCTGAATAGGATTGTTAGCTGCCAGACAGCTCAGGGCATTTTATTGCCTCCTGTTGGCCAAACACCTGAACAGCTGTAGGCTATTCCCCAAACTGACAATATCCTTTGATACCTTACCCTTTGAAGTGTATATTTCCACCTTGACTTGGGACAAATTGTACTAATAAAAGCAGGGTCCTTGGTCAAGGTAAGAGTCTTCAGTTCCCTTTAGCTGAAGCTCCTCTGACCCCCAATGCCTCTCAAAACTATCTTTCGTCCTTAGACTCTTTAATCACCTATGCACAGCCCCTTTCTCCAGAATGCTGAACCCTTTGTAAGGCTGGGAAAAGAACCCCGGCATATACCCACAAGTACACACACATATATCTAAATATGCAGATATTGTTAGACACAAATGCATACAAATAGTGAAAATTATGTTAAAATGTAGGAGATTGAATAATTATTTATGTCTTTGAATATATAAGGTTTTCATATATTGCATTAATAGGCTATAAATTCAATTGGTAGAGTAAGTAAAGAAAAGGCTCTCCTTTTATTCCTGAATTTCAAAAGACCCTCCTGGCATCTCTGTCAGGCCATTCCTTCAAGTGGAAAATAATACTTTCTGATGGAATCTGTTTCTCTACATTTGTTCAAATGTATCTGGAGTGAATCTTATGTAGAGTCACTTTGGTAAAGATTTTATAGTAGAACATTAATTTCCTTGTTGAGATTCTTGACTTTCCAGTGAAATTGAACTTGGTCTTTATCCCCATGAGAACAAAATTATGCTTTCTTATTGCTACATTCAATGTTTCATGTTATTTCACAAACCATTCTTTAAAGAATATATCCCTTACTTATCAACAGTGATTTAAAAAAATAGTCAATATAAATTTTTGAATACAGTTTGAAATATGAAATAATTAGATCGTGCCAGATCTAACCATCAAATAAAATGTAATCTACTCTTCAAATGAAAATGTAAATTTAACTGAGGTATTTCTTTTGAAGTTTATTTAATGACCTTAAATGCATTCGTATAATTGCTTACCTATGTCACAAATAAGTTACACACACACACACACACACACACACACACACACCATATGTAGCCTGTTGTTTTGCTATGGTAAACACATACAGCTTTAAACAACTGATTTGATTGGATAAAAACCTATTATGCTATCACGTTATTTTATAAAGACTATTGAATATTCTTTAAGATTTATGCAGTCCTATCATTCCTTTGGTTAAGCTTTAATCACTTCCTGACATGGGAGATCTGACAGATTACTCCCCAAGTTGAATTCTCAGTAATGATATTCAGTATAGATCCAAGTCTTCTGGTAGAAAGACAATAATCTGAATGATGAGCAAAGTATCCTCAGATGCTACACATACCCCAAGACCTTGAACATGTTTGTTAAAAATATTTCTGATATAATGGAAGAAGCTCTTTATGCACTTTGGAAACCTTAGTCACAGAAAATTAGTTTCTTTGACTGCAGATTAGGTAATAATATCAATTTAATTTTGCAAATACTGATAGTATGTGTTTGCAACTTGACCAAAAACACACTTATCAAAATCTGAGATCATTTATTGTAGAGTGATTATTTTTCTTTTTCTATATACAGGAAGTTCCCTTAAGAATGTCACTGGACATTAATATGAAGCAGCATATTATTTACTAGAGGCCTGGTGCATGAAATCGTGCATGTGAGGGGGTAGGGGGTGGTCCCTCAGCCTGGCCTGTACCCTCTTGCAATCCAGCAGTCAGACATCCCTCGCGCAATCCAGGACCGCTGGCTCCTAACCGCTTGCCTGCCTGTCTGCCTGATCATCCCTAACCACTCGCCTGCCTGCCTGATCGTCCCTAATTGCTTACCTGCCTGCCTGATTGCCCCTAACTGCTCGCTTGCCTGCCTAGTTTCCCCTAACCACCTCTGCTTCGGCCTCCGCTGCTGCGGCTTCATCCGGAAGGAAGTCCAGAATGACATTTGGAAGGTCGTTCAGCTGTCCTGTCTAGTTAGCATATTACACTTTTATTATTATAGATGTTGCCATTCAGGTTGTTTTAATGTGTCCATTTTCAGCACAAGTTTTAGCATTAGCAGACTTGTTATTTGCTTCCAAAAATATTATCTCCAAACAAAAATGATTACTAAGTTTCAAATCTCAAATGACAACCAAATTAATCTTGTAAATAATACCAGAACTTTAGGAAACATTGATTTTCAATGTTAAATTGAAACCTATAAGCCATAGCAATTTAAGTAAAAAATATTTTCATCAACTTTATGTATCACACATTGTTGACAGGAAGTTTTGCTTCAAATAGTTTACCTGATGAGCTGGAAGTATTGTAAACTTGATATTTTCAATGTAATAGTGTTCTTATACACATGAAGCTACAGTAAATAAAGAAGAGAAACTAATGATATGCATCAATGGTGAGAACTGTAATGATAGTTTTAAATGTCAAATGTAAATTTGAAGATGAAAACAAATTTCATACAGAGAAATTTACTGAGCACTTGTCAACCATTAAAGCAATATAAAATGTATAAGTCTGAGAGAAAATAGCAAAAAGATTACTATGTTATTTTGTTAGAGTGATAGCATTATATTATCTTGTTCTTGAATGTTCTTTTTCTCTTGCCTTTCAATAGTTGTCAGTTTCTCAAACACATTTTTTAGCAAATAAATCTTTGGGTTTCAAGCTTCAGTGATACTTAATATTCTTGTTGAAAATGAATATGGTAACTTTGCTAAATCCTAAAAAGAAAAGCCTGCTCTTTTAGAATACATAAGACATTTTAAAGGAAGAAAATCATGATCTTACTTCTATTCTGAACAAAAAAAAGTTTATATTTATGACACACATTGGTATTTTTATTGAGAGGATCAAGTAAACATGTAATCAGTAAGCATGTGTTGTGAAATATAGGGTCTTGGTTGTAGTAAATAAAGACAACTTTTACTTTTTATTTTATTTATTTTTTCACATTTCTGTATCATAGAAAATGACCAAGATCTTATTGTTAAGAAACATTACTACATGTTAACCTCCTATTAACTTATTATTTATTAACACTACCTCTTAAATCTTCAACCAAATAAATGAAAGAACACCATAGACAAATTTGTGAAGTCCTCTAAAATCTACTTTGATTGAATACTTTTCCAATATTTATTATTCACATAAACATTTGTTAGTGAGGTTATCTAGCTAATTATCCAATGTAAACTAAGAATTTATGATTCATATATTAATCTGTTAGGGGAATTAACTATATAATTATCCTATGTTAACCTGGTGACTACATTTTTGACATTATTTTAAAAACATGGATTATATTCATATACTAGTTATATAATACTAGAGGCCTGGTGCACGAAATTTGTGCATGGGGAAGGGGTTCCCCTCAGCCCAGCCTGCACCCTCTCCAATCTGGGACCCCTTGGGGGATGTCTGACTGTCGGACATCCCTCTCACAATCCAGGACTGCTGGCAGTCAGACATCCCTCTCACAATCCAGGACTGCTGGCTCCTAACTGCTCACCTGCCTGCCTGCTTGAACACCCCTAACTGCCTCTGCCTGCCGGCCTGATCACCCTTAACTTCCCCCCGCCCCCGGCCGGCCTGGTTGCCCACAACTGCCCTCCTGCCCGCCTGGTTGCCCCATGCAGCCTGCTGTTCAGTCGTTACTGTGATGGAGTCCTGGCAATTTGCATATTCCTCTATTATTAGTATAGATATGGCAAGAATTTCACCATTCTTATTAATGACTTTCCTTATCTATAAAATGAAAATAAACAGAGTACCATCTCACAAGGCTTAAGTAGATCAATATATAAATTAGTATGTTCTTTGTCATTAAACTGGTAAGAAATTAACTTTACAAATTAATTAATATAAAAAAATGCACCTAATAATTCCTCTAAAAATAAAGAGAATATGGTCAAATCTTGTTCAAAATGAGTGCTTTGGTTTGTTCTTTGTTTGTTTGTAAGTTTTAACAAAAAGTAAACATGGAATTTCAGAATGTTTACATTACCGGCAAATCTGAAACTTTTTAAAAAGGTAATAAAACAAAAATTTAACTCAAATGTTTCTATTATTTATAAAATGGTTTTCCCACTATTTTCCATAGATTGAGAGCAAGATTTATCTTCAACCTCTATATAAAATAAAAATAATATTTAGGACATACAAAGTAATATGTAATATGTCAACTGATTTTGTTGCTGGGCAACTCTTTCCTGAAATCTTCCTCCGCTGATTTTATTTTATTCTTAATTCTTCAGGTGATTATAGGGTTTTCTTCTTAGGATAAGTGGCTTTTAGAGTTAGTGACAGATGGCTGCAGATGGAGAAGCAAATGACTGCCACATTATTGTTATCTCTTAACTGACCAGTAATAGGGGCTGTATCATCATGTTCTGACACATGGCTTCTTCTGTGACTGGAATACGGTTAGCAATTGCAGCAGCACCCTTACATAAGAAATACCGAATTAACTTTTTCCATTTGATATCAGTTGTAAATCTTCTCTTCAGTCTGAAAACTTTTGTTTAAGTCCTACTTGACAATGTGGGGGGTGGGGTGAGGGTGGGAGGTTTGGCAGGAAGGATGACAAAAATAACCAAGTAGCCTGGATCTTTGCTGAGATTAAGCCAAGGCTGTATGGAAACAGTTTTTTACCCTGCACTCATAAGTGAGTTTCACAGTAACTCAGGTTTCTTTCTAGATTCACAAAGCAAATAAAATTACTGTTGGTTCTCTGATGTTGTTGTGAGGCTAAACTTGTGAAAATGATAATCTTACTGAAGCTCAGCCTTTTCTTCTGCCTTTAGGCAGCCTCTGATCAATTTTTGAGACTATTCCTCAGGCCCATAAGAATGAGCACTTTTATTAAATTAGTTAAGAGGTCCTTTATCATGAGCTCTAGATATATGGTTTTAAATCTAACATACATGAGACTTTAATCAATTTTTTTAAAAACAGGACTGCAGTGATGGACCACTCATGAGAGACCATCAAGCCCCACTTAGAAGGCTGTTTTCTGAACCTGGTTTGTCAAACATTCACTTATAATTAACAAAACTAATAATATTTAAATTGATATTTACAAGCTCACAATGATTTTTTTCTTCTGTACCTATAATGGATTTTTCTGAGAGGGTTGATAGTTGATCTGCACAATGATGAAGCTAAGAACTAGTTTTCCTCTGGAATATTCAATTTGTGAAACATTCAAATTAAGCTTCAAAGTGCCTGAATGTCTGGCATCAACTCCTGGGATGATATTCAAGACTGTAAATCAGGCTCATTTGGGAATATGGAAAGTTATGTTTATGTATGTTAACATTTTTTGTTAAAATTAATGACATAATGTTAGTGAAATGGAGAGTAAAATGAGTTTTACATGTATGATGATAAGGTCCAATACAAAATAATTATATATATTTTATACTCTACTTCCATGATTCATTAGGTTACTTTTTAAAAAATTGAGCATTATACATATTTTTGACAGAGAAATATAATTTCATAAAACTTCTTAAGGCATTCTCACCAAAACTTATTTTATGATTAAAAACTCCAAATAGATTTAATGAACATTTTGTTTGCTAGTAAATACAGGGTTGGGTAAAAGTAGGTTTACAGTTGTAAATGAAACACAGTTGTTTATTTATTTATTTATTTATTATTGCATTTTTCCATACAAACAACTGTAAACCTACTTTTGTTCCACTCTGCATATTAAAATTATATGTTTATTTTGAAAAAAATAAAAAGAATAATCTCTGACATCCAAGAACTGTCTTGGTAATATCAGTGAGGCGTTGGGTTACAAAGGACCAGCCTGGCACTCATAGCTAGGTGTGAGTGTTCTGCTCTTAAACATAAACAATTTCAAAGAACATCAACATCAGACAAGGTTGGTTTGACCAGAGGGGATCGAAAGAAACACAGGTTCACCATGTAATCATGTCTGAACACAAGCAAAATAGCAACACTGTCAAGTCACAAAGTAAGTACATCTCTCACTGCTGCTTATTTATAAACTAGAGGCCTGATGCACAAATTCGTGTACCAGTGGGGTCCCTGGGCCTC
Organism: Plecotus auritus; assembly: GCF_963455305.1. Lineage (NCBI taxonomy): Eukaryota > Metazoa > Chordata > Mammalia > Chiroptera > Vespertilionidae > Plecotus > Plecotus auritus. Next base: position 113,813,698 of record NC_137774.1, on the reverse strand, counting down.
GTGCGGGATTGGGCCAAAACTGGCTCTCTGACATCCCCCGAGGGGGCCCGAATTGTGAGAGGGCACAGGCCAGGCTGAGGGACCCTACCGGTGCATGATTGGGGCAGGGAGGGACGTGGGAAGTTGGCCAACCAGGGAGGGGCTGTGGGAGGGCTCCAGGGCCTGTCCGGCCCTTTTCACTCAGTCCTGATCTGTTGAACCCCAGCAGTAAGCTAACCTACCGGTTGGAGCATCTGCCCCTGGTGGTCAGTGCACATCATAGCAAGCGGTTGAGCGACCTTAGCATATCATTAACATATTATGCTTTGATTGGTTGAACGGCCGACCAGTCAACCAGACACTTAGCATATTAGGCTTTTATTATATAGGATTACCCTTTTACACGGTCTCTTCTTCACCCCAAATACATAACACTTAAAAGCAAGCAAAGATTTATCCCAATTTTTGATAAAACATAATCTCAAGTAACTTCCAACTTCTTTAAACTTTTCCTCAAAATATCTAACAGGCTCTTACTGAGATGTCTCATGTTTCCCGGGAGTGTCTATTTTGTTGCAAGGAATAATAAACCCACTTGTTAAACTATGTGTGTCTGAGCCTTGATCTGGTAGCTCAGTTGGTTGGAGCATTGTTCTGATGGGCCAAGGTTTCTAGCTCCATCCCAAGTCAGGGCACATACAAGAATCAACCAATTAATGCATAAATGCGTGGAACTACAAATTTATCTCTCTCTCTCTCTCAAAAAAATAAAATCAATTGAAAAATATATGTTCCAGCGGGTTTGGAAGTCACTGACATATTACCTATGCTCCACTATTACTTTTATCAAGTCAAATAAACAAATCTATGAATAAAACTATGAAAGAATACATTTAATAAGACATCAGTTCTTAGGCAAGAAATTATTAGATTAATTCAAACTGCTTTTTAAAGATGTTTTATACTGGTTCTGTATTTCCTAAGTCAGAGTGGGTTTTGATATAAATGTCATGGTCTACAGAGAACATTCTTTCTCACACATGCCTTAACTCTAGTAAGGAAACAAATGCACTTAGCATTATGATTAGAGGCCCACTGTGAGCACTATATGAAGAAGGTTTCATAGGAACACAGAGAAGGTTAGAATGCTATGATGTGTAAGATTTGTTATAATACACAGTTTGGTGATCTTTACTGCCCTCATTCTCTTAATCAACTACAAACTCCAAAATGCTAAAAAATTGTGGGAAACTATAAAGTTTTAATATAGTGGCTTTTTTTTTTAAATGAAAGAGCATATAGTATAAATAGATTAAACACAGAACATGAATAAATATAATTAAGAATCAATTTCATACAAAATTAAAAATCAATCTAATGTTTTATAGCTAGTGGGGAAGAAACATAAAATAAGTAAGAGATTAAAAAAAATAACCAGCTATTTATATCACCAATTTCCATTTTGTGGTCTAATACAGAAATAAATATGGGAGTATAAATAATTTTTGTGATTTTTCCCAAATTTTTGGGACTGAATGTTTTAATGCTTAAGTATTTTTAAATTTTACCTTTAAGTCTACACTTTGACATTTAATTATTAACAAGAAAAATATTTGGGCAGAAAACACTGATTACTAAATAACCCGAAGTAGCTATTTCACAAGAGAATATAAAATTCCTCAATAAGTAATCAAATTTAAATAATTTCAATTTTTTCAAGTAATATCGAATTGCTGCTAAGGAAAAGTCAACCTATGAAATTATTTTTAGTGTGTATGTATTTTTAAAATGTGTTTATGTGGTCAGTTTATGTTGTGTTTCAATTATAAATGACTGTATTGAATTTACATCAGTAAAATTCAGGGGGTGGTAAAGAATAACAATTACTTTGTCTCTCTAGAGCTGAAGAAAAGTAAACATTTTTCCTATTTTTTCTTAGTGTTCATATCTAATATGTGTTTATAGAAAATAAAGGTAACACCCTTAAAACATGACATTTTGTCTATCACATGGAAACATTCCATATGTATAAGACTTAAAACAAACAAAAAATGTAGAAAGACAATAACTTTAGAGGGTGATTCACTCACTGTACTTTATTTTTGCTGGAAGTTTTATAAAGCTGGCAGTAACATTTATTGTGGCTTAAGTATTTTGTAATCATTTTTTTTTTCTGTGAATAATACAACCAGCAATTTTCAGTTTATTCTTAGCAAGACAATCTATTGAAAACTAGTTGTTTCAGAGGAAGCTGGGAATCCGAAACTTCTACTCTTATCAATGAGCAGGAGCCACTAAAAAAGATCTGAAAATGAAATATGAGAAACTTCAAATAGATCAGCTGAATGTACTGTATTATTGATTTTTAAAGCTTTTTTATTATCATTTTGGTCAGTTTATATGGTATTATGAAACTCTGTTTTTGCTAATACTATAAAAATTCACTTCAAGAGCATGATAGAAAGTCAGTAATACTTTAAGACTTTTATCGCATTAGTAACTTTCTTATGATATTAGAAATTCAATAAAGGACAGAAAAGTCACTGATCCTATAGAGAAATTGCTAATATAATGCAGCACTTACCACCATGACATGAAATATGCATTTTACTCTGATGCTTAAAAGCTTTCAATTTTTCTTTTCTTGTCCTTTGAGGGACCTTTCTTTTGGTGCATTTTTTAACCATACATGTGTGTGCACGTGTGCTCACACACACACACACACACACACACACACAATAATGCGTAAAAGTTCACAAATAGTAAAACAGTAGGGCATCGATTCCTCTAAAGAGGATAAAAAGGTCATCTGAGAACAAATTGCACTTCTGGACTCATACAGCAGAGAATTCCTGTTGCCTGGGAATACTGAAAACAGAAAAGAGCAGACCAAAGTTGTAACATATCATATTTCAGGATCTTGTTTTTACTGATTGAAGTAGAAAATATTTACTATTTGAAACTCAGATGGTGTGTTTGGAAGAATTAAAAGATTAGTATCACATAACTTCAAACTCACACCAAAATCTCTGCTACACACAGCCTTTGCTTACTAGAAAAATGGGTCTTAATATAGAAAATTCCATCTGCAGTGACAATTGAAATTCTTTCCACCTCTATTAAATCAATGTTTAATTGGGTGCTTTACCTGTACCAAAGTACGTATAAGTAATGTGAACTGTACCAATAATCAATTCTTTCCTTTCATCTTTTCGGTAACCCAATTCCTCAATATGCAAAATGTCATATTCATTTATACATTCTTTCATTCATTACATATCTATACTACTTATTATATATCTTCAAATGCACTTTGCAACTTGTTTGGTATACATATGTGTCCAAAAGATAAAAGAAATGAAATGTGTGAAATATAATAATGAATTCAGAGAAGTTCTAGAAAATTAATGTAAAAGCAAGTGATGGGATTGGTGACATGGTCAGGCAAGTCTTCATGGAAAACAGGACATTTGAATGGAGGCCTGAAAAATGAAGAGGACTCATTTATCAAGTAAAGAAAAAAATCAAACAAAAAACCGAAAACTCTGTAATTATGTTTTTGTTTTTTTCTACGGAGATACACTATATGATGCTGTTAAAGATATTTCTGGTTTTAAAGTAGTTTGAATCAACATAGTTGTCAGAGCTCTTTTTCACAGGTCACTTCTAATATAATAGTTAATAAAACAAAAGTCATAAAATTATGACTACCTGAACAGAGAATGCCAGCAAGAAGCAAGCTGGTTAATATAACAGAGCCGGGTACTGAAAACAGCATGCATTGCTTATGTCAAACCAGAGGAGGGCAGAGAGAAGAGAAGTGGTTAAAGTAACACTTGTAAGCTATTAGGTACCAAGATCCTGTCTCTATCCTCCTCAAATATAAAAAATGCAACATAAGTGATTGATAACTTTGATCATAGAATATTTAAAAGTTTTCATTTCTCAAAATAACAGAGAGTCCAAAGTCAAACAATGAACCAGGAAAACAAATTTGCTACATGCATACATGCACACACATGGATGCACATACATACACACAGGCCAACAACTTTAAAAAACAAACAAAATAAGAATAAGCCAGTCAGAGAAAGATAAATATCACACGATACCTCTCATTTGTGGAATATAATGAACATAAACTGATTAACAAAAACAGATCCAGAGACAGTGAAGCATCGATCAGACCGTCAAACCTCAGAAGGAAGAGAGGGGAGGGTGGGTGTAAGGGGGAGAGATCAACCAAAGGACTTGTATGCATGCATATAAGCCTAACCAATGGACACAGACAACAGGGGGGTGAGGGCATGAGTGGGGGGAGGTGGGAGGGGCGATGGGTGGATAAGGACACATATGTAATACCTTAATCAATAAAGAAAAAAAGAAAAAACAAAAAACAAGCAAAGCCTTCATATAAATCAGTATGGTAAATTATCCCATTACAAAAAGTTTGGTAAATTACATAATAAATGAACAAAAAACAACAACAACTTAGGAATATGTGAAACATGCTCAACACACTTGTGATTAAGACGTACATTATGAGTATAGTAAAATTTCATTTATATGTATTGATTAATGTCTATGCCATCAGGAGTTAGAAAATTATTTTCATGTATTTGGGTTGTAATGTTTAAATTTTATGTGGGATAACTTGTCAACATCCTTTGAGTCAGCAGTTCCACTTCTGTGTATGAAGTCTTTATTCATAACTAAGGACTCTGAACTAAATAATATTTTTTTTACCTTAGTTTTAATGTGTGCATACAATTTTAATTGCTATATTTTTAAGTGAAGCTATAATGTTTTAATACCAAAATGAAGGCCCAAGATGCTAACTTTGTTTTAATATAACAATTATTTTTTACCACTTGTTAATAAATAATATATACTTATTAAAATATCCTTAACACCTTATTTGATAAGGTGATGATTTTAGGGTAGTATTTCTTCAAAGGCTCTACAAAACTAAAAAGCCTTTGGTTGTAAATATATTTTTCTCAGGGAATATAAGATATATTCAAAAGAGAATAATTTATAACAGTTAATATATCTTATAGGTAATTTGAATTGTCTACAAGCATATGTGTAATAAAATCTTACAAGCTGCATCATGAAAACATAATTAGCCACAAATCCCAGAATCACAGACAAATCTGAAAGCCAACTCATATCTTACCTACACACAAAAAAATTACCATCAAGTGCTTTTCTAAAATTTTTCAAATGGATTCAATTTAACATACATTGTAGTTTTTCCAATTGTAGCAATTTACCTTAAAATTTGAAACACACTTTAAGCTGTATAATGTACTTAAAATAGTTTCCATTAAGGGAGTGACTCTGTTACATTACATTAATAATGTACAACGAGTCTCATAACTCACAATGGTTGCATGTTTTCTTCCAAAATTCATTAAGAAGTTGTTCAGCCCAGCCAGTGTGGCTCAGTTGGTTGAGCATTGTCCTGTGCACCAAAGGGTTGCTGGTTAGATTCCAGGTCAGAACAGGTATCTGGGTTGTGGGTTCAATCTCTGGTCAGGTTGCATAGGGTGGGAGGGTTGCCCATTGATATTGTCTCTCTCCCTCTCCCTTCCTCTCTCTAAGCATGTCCTTGGGTGAGGATTCAAAACAAACAAATAAACAAACAAACAGAAAGCGTTCACCCTGATATTTCCAAAATCCACTTGACATCACACATACTTAATAAAAAAGAAGATGCTCACATTTTTATGTGTAAATATTATAAGTATTAAGGTCCAATAAAAGTGTATTTAGCTCATCAGAGAGCTACTGACTTTAATAGATTATGCATGTTACTATCATTCAATCTCTAATTACAGTGTCAAGCATCTACACCGGAAGCCACTGTAGAAATGAGCCGAACTCCGCTCCTGCCCTTGACCTGAGCTCTCAATATTCAGAACTGAATGCAAATTAAACCCATCTAAAGCGATATTGTCTTTTTAAATATAATAAAATTAATTACTGACCAATTAAGTAAAAATCTCTGGGGAGAAAACCAGGCATCAGCATTCTTTTTAAAAATGTCCTGCTGAGTCCACTGTGCAATCAAGTTGGAGAGAGATAACTCTAAAACGTTGTAGAGATACAGTATACATTTGTAGGCACAGGCCATTGATTATTTGAGTATTTTTTAAAAGCCAATTGTACCTGTAAGTCAATAGCTACATTTACACTATGGTACTTTAAAGGAACAAAATTGATTGCAACATTAGTATCATCATTGGTAACAGTTAAGACTGAGTTGTCTTTCACTCCAAATGTGAAAATTATATAATCAAAATATTATAAACATGGACAGAGCTGAGAAGAACCATCTGCTTTGTCCTGTGTTCTTCATGCTATAGAATAGCCACTGAAAAAACTGGGTTGAACTTTCAATAAGCCTTCTTCTTCTAATGATCTCTAGGAAAAAAATATAATTTACACTTCTCTTATCCTCTCGTGTGCCCCTACTCTTTTAACACTCAAAAAGTCCTTCTTTCTCACTTTTCCTTCAATTTAAAAATTATATGTCTTTCAATCTCCACTGATACAAAAAATGATTATCTTCCTCAATATCTTTCCATCAAGCTGTCTTTCCAACTTCTTTCATCTCCATTACGTATCTTAAATTCACACTTCCTAGCTTATATATAATTCCTCTACTTGCCTGTCTTGCCAACTCCAATTCTTTTCTCCACAGTTAAAACAATAATAAACATATTCAGATAAGGAACAGATTAGAATTAGACAAAAAGAGTTCTTGTTGGCTTTTTCCAACTATAGAGTATAAATGAGTTAGTATAAATTCATTTAGTTTACCACCGCACATGTTACTCTGAACTACAGGACTTTTTCTTTTGTACATGTGCTTATACAGACATTCTTAGCCTTTGGAGTTAATATGTGTATTAGTATTCTAGAAAATATTTTACTCTATAAACTCTTTTCTATCATTTAGAGTTTCCCTCCTATCTAGCCAATCTTAACCTTACTATTAAACTTCACGCTTGCTTGCTTCTTCCTAAAGATAAAAAGGAATCTTTGTGGAACAATTGCCACACATTAATAACTTTGTGATGATATTTATAAAATACTAGGGGCCCAGTGCACGAATTCATGCACCTTGAAAGGAACTGATGGCATGGAGCGATTGGGGCTGGCGCCAGCAGCAGGTGTGAGGGGCAGCTGCTGCCTCGCTTGCCCCTCAGGGAGCAGAGGGAGGTGGAGAAGCTCTGAGGGGTGATCGGGGCCAGCAGCCGCCACTTGCACCCACTGATGGCGCTGATAGCTTGGCACCAGCAGTGGGTGCAAGTGGCAGCTTTGGCACTGGCAGCAAGGGTGAACAGGGCTGGCACCAGCAGCATGTGCGAGTGCCAGGCGGGACCATGGTGCTTGGGAGCAAAGAATTTTCAGTAACCACCAGAGACTCACCCTATGACAGCAACTGGCACCCCGCCTTGGTCTGGCACCCCTGCTCACCTTCTCCAGCATCCTGCTGTGGCCCACACCTACCATATTCCACACGTGCCCCCTGGTGGTCAGCGCATGTCATAGCAATTTGTTGTTCGGTTGTTCCACTGTTTGGTCTATTTGCATATTAGCCTTTTATTATATAGGATAAACACAGGCACATGCAGTGGGGAACTCAAACTCCAGGTAATATAGCAGAGTGAAATAGTTGTGATTCTTTGTTGTTGCAAATGATGTAGAAGCTAAACTCAATTTGCTATATGTCAGGTTTTTTACTCCCATAAACAACAAGTGTTAAAGATAAACAAAGCCAAACGCTAGGTAAAACAGTAAGAACAGATTCTAATCAATAATATACTATTGCCATAAGGAGGAGTCTAGCTTGAACTGAACTCAACTTTTATTTGCGCAGAGGTGACGGGGGTTGTAAAGGGAGAATTAGGGACTAGGGAAGGAGGTGAGCAGGGCTTAGTAGAGTCAGGGAAGTGAAATGTGAAACCCACCCAGTTTGCCACTGGTGCTTATTAAAGGAAGGCTTCTACTCTCCCACAGAGACTGTGAGTCAAGGCCCTATCTTCAGGTGTTGGCTGGAATAAACAGTAAATTATTTTGATAGCCTTATATTTTCTCAGCAGATACTTTAAGGGGAATTAGGGTCATCCCTGGGCTATACCTTCGGGTTGTTAGGAACTGTTCATGTTTGTTCAAATCTTTAAAGACCAAGATTGAGGCCTGGTCAAGAAAGGACTCAGGGGTTAAGAAGAGAATCTTTGCCACAAAAGGGGAAAGAACTATCACCAGCAGTTCAAATGACTTCATCGGTGTTCATATGTTTCTGCCTCACAGCTGTTTCCTCCTTTTCCAGGCTTCGCTCCTCAGCATAATGACTCCTCTTGGCGATTCCCTGAGCTCCATGCTGGTCTAGTACCTTCCGTAATTCCAGCACCAAAGAGTGTCTGCCTCTTTCCTAATCACTCCAGCCAAAGTTCCAAGAGTTTGTCACTGCCTGAATCACCTTACCATCTCCGAGACAAGTACTCTGAGGCAGGTATGCAATGCTCTTATTGCTGGATCTGTATCACATCACTACCCCTGGACCCAGAATTGTGATCACCCCACCTAAATGATGTAGGCTGAGAGTAGCTGAGTAGTTGATCACCAAAGAAAATATATTCTATTTCCAGATAAAAGAGGAATTAATGCCTGTCATTGTCAGCGAATAGAAATCACCCACTGAAATAAAAAAGAAGGCCTTTTTATTTTTCTGACTCTTACCTATACCATTCAATAAACAAAATATGTCTGTTGTGTACGAGGCCATATTAAAGCACTGGTCAGAGGCACAGAAAGATACTTCTTCATATATAAGTGACATAAATCTTTTCAGGGAATTATAACTAGGCTTTCCATATTTTAGAAAGATCATATTTTGAGAATGTTTAAAGAGCATGCATATAGTGAAAAATTTTTCTAAATAGTCCTCTGTAGTTCTGTGATTCATATTGCTTTTCACTCTTAAAACTAGATTTCAATAGCTATTAGTCTATAATCTTAACTAACTGCTTTTCTAGACTTGAAATATTTATAAATGACTAAGAAATTGAAATCCACATGACATCTGTTGCCAGAACATTTTTCATTCAGTTTTATTGTTCAAAATCATTTACATTTGACATAAGGACAATTAACTACACACATCATGAAAGATAATCACATAATTAAATATTCTCACAGCACCAGAACACTTTAAAAATACTATTGCAGAAAGTTGGTTCACATTGGGAGGGCAATTTTAACAAAAGTAATTTAATTTTTTACAATGCTTTTTTTCCAGTTATCAGAATAAGCATAGGGTTAGAAGAAAAATAGCTTTCTTAATTCCACCACCAGCATTCTGTTTAAATCTTATCCCCTATTTTTAGAGATTGTTTTTGAAAGAAGAATAAATTATTGTTGAAATCCTAGTGTTTGGAGGATTTGGGAAAACACATAAGTTATAGCATGAATTATATTAGTTTAATTTCTATACTGTTGAGAAGTTTGATGTTCTGATGGGCATTTGTCATTCCAATCTGGTCTACAACCTAGCTATCATGACAGTCTATTTGGAAGAAAGTTTTGAGATTCTTATTGAGGTGATAGTGGAGAGGAGTGATGTGGGAGTGGTAGAGATGTTAAAGGGGTGAAACATTGGAGAAAAGACAATTCACTTTAGTAGCATCAGTCCTGAAAGAATCAAGAGTGCCCGATTTTGTTGTCTACATGCAGTCAGAATTGTTTTCCCAGTTTATGTAAAAATGCAGTTTTTATAAGAAATCTTTAGAGATAGTGACTCATAACACCAGAATTGCCAAATTTAAACCATACTCGATATGGTCTTCAGAAGGAAGGGGCAGAAGCCCAGTGAGTTTAATTCAATATCTCATGAAGTTTGGCAACAATTAAGTCATTGCTTCTTTCTACCCAGTCCTTATTCTTTTCTAATAAGGCTTATTTCTCAGATTTTAATCATATGCCATGCTGTTTTTCTTTGGATCTCCTTCCAGATCTCTACATCATATTCAATTGTGGAGAGGTAAAGAAAATACCACATCACAATATAAGTCTAAGAAGGCCCAAATATAGTTTTCAAAAATCATTAACATCACTAAAACTTTACTTCATAAGGGAAAAAAAATCTTATATTTTATCTATCCTTCTCAAACATTTTATTAAATAACTAAAAATTAAATAATGATGCAAAAATGGAATTAAAGAAGTTTAACCCTTATGTAAAATAGGAGCCAGCAACACTCTTGTGCTAATCTGTTCTCCTTTTAGTCAGTCACTTCAAAATAAACAAACAAAAAAGCTGTACATTTTAACATAAAATAAATTATGATCAACTATTTTTAAAAAGAGCATTCAAAATTATTTGTCCCTTATTAATGAAAATATTTATGGACTCACACTCTAAATATTATTAATAATAAAAATTTTATTAATGGAATAAATGTCTCATTATTTGAAAAATCCTGGTTTTTAATTTTCTCAATTACAGCTTACATTCAATATTATTTTGTATTAGTTTCAGGTGTACTACATAGTGGTTAGACAATCACATACTTTACAAAGTATCCCTGATATTTCCAGTACCTTTCTCTGCCTAGCGGGGTTCCCTGTTTCACTTCCTCCTCCCGTAGTCTGGTCCCTATCTACTTAACTTTTTTCTGTCTCAACACCAGTGTAAGGTATTAATAAGGGAAACAGGATTGGTTTTAGAGTGTATATGAAAACTCTTTTTACTTTCTGCTGAATTATTTATAATCCTATACTGGCACAAAAAGTCTATTAATTATAATAGATAAAGAAAAAATATAAAATTACATAGTTATATAGATTAATTTCCCATTAAATCTCTTCCTTTTGAAATCATTAAAGTGTCTGAGTATGAGTTTCCAATTTGTAAACGTCTGCAGATGATATTTTTCAATGAGAAATACATTGTTTTCAGCAACAAAAAACTTCCATATTACATATATTTCCAAATGTGTGTATTTTTAAATGTTTTTGCTTTAGCACCAGTTTCTCTTAAAAATGATTATTTTCTGTTTTTGTTTTATATATATATATTTCAGAGAAGAAGGGAGAGGGAGAGAGAGATAAAATCATCAGTGAGAGAGAATCATGGATTGGATGCCTCCTGCAGGATCACATTTGAGGACTGAGCTCAAACCTGGCATGTATTGTGACCAGGATTCAAACTGTGACCTCCTGGTTCATAGGTCCATGCTCAACCACTGAGCCATGTCGGCTGAGCTATTTTCTTATTTTAATTACTGACCTCAATAAGATAGATGTCATGTTTATTTACTTTAAAATTATTTTGTAGTTATTTTACTAGCATACACATTCTGGGACAGTTCTCTTTTAGTTGAAGGAAAGTTAGTCATCTAGCCATGAGTCTGAAACTGTTAAATACTTTACCAATTATATCATTTTTTCTTGACTAGTCTGAGAAAGACTCAATTCAAGCCTGGTGTCTCAATATCCTGCTCAGTAAGTGCCTTTTTTATGCTCAAACTAGAGGCCTGGTGCATGAAATTTGTGGCCTGGTGTGGTCCCTAGGCCTGGCCAGTAATTGAAGCGTGAGTGTCTGGTGTGAAAGGGCAGGTCCCAGCTGACCCCTGGGCAGCACCTGGGTCCCCAGACCCCCTTCACCTGAGTCATGGCGCCTGAGTCCCCACGCAGAGATGCGGTGAGTATGGCCAGAGGCCACGGGCCAGGGCGCAGGTGGGCCTCTGGGCCGCCCAGCAGCGTCATATGGAAGCTGGGCAGGCAGTGCACTCTCTCCTGGCGGGTCTCACAGACCGGCTTCTGTGTGAACCCACAGGGAGCCCAACCGGCCCCTGTGGTCCCAGTGGCTGCGGCCGGCTCACCCAGAAGATGCCACATGGGTGCGGGGTGGGCTCCTCGTGGGTGCCTGGCACCTGAGCGCTGAGGCTTCCCCGGTGCACAAGCCCTGGTGTCCCGGGCAAGGGTAGCAGGGGGAGTGAGAGCGAGCTCGGTGGACACCCCGCATTCTCACCACACCTCCATCCCCATCACCCTGACCCCAGGTAGCCAGTGAGAGGTTGCAGTGCATTGCCTATGCCCATGTTCCACACTGCACCCTGGTGGTCAGCACACATCATAGCAAGTGATCAAACTCCTGGTCTCCCAGTTGAATGACCGCCAGAGGGGACAATTTGCATATTAGGCTTTTATCATATAGGATGTGTCTAATATGGACAATAAATCATATGGCCACCCTCAGTAAGATGAAATAACAGGGTGGCATGAGCATATCATTATTAACTATCATTAAGGCTTGTGGAAAGCTCTGACTTGTGTTTGATTAAGGGCACTGTGGCAGGATATTCTGTGCCTTAAAATAGAATATGTATAAGTTATATCAGCTGTTATTAGATACCTTGAGAGAAAGTGTGATCTTAAGAAAGAATATCCTTATTTAGTATTTTTTGCCAAATTTTCTTACAACTCTTTCCAGCTAATATATGGCTTCTTAGTTCTTTTCTCATTCCCTTGAAAAGGATTTTATGTGGATCCAAACCTTAGTCTATAGAATCTCACAAATAGTAATTTGCTATGGTGTGAAATCACTGGATTCTGACTATCAACTTGTATATATGTAATGGAAGTAGGAATAAATACATGTGTTTTCTTAGACGTTTTTTCCCCATTATAATGCTGAGGAACTGTTGAGAGTTGACTTACTGATTCAACTGCCCCTAATAATGCCATAGTCCAACATTTCTGGGTTACCTTCTGAACCATAGTTTTGCTAAGACAGTGGAATTTCTGTTTTTAGATGAGTTTTAGATAAGGATCAATAAACATGTAGCCAATTTAATGCAACTATTTGGCTATAAACTGCCTCAATAGACATATGTTTCTTTAATGTGTTCTCTTTAATGTGGTAAAAGTAATTCTATTTGCATTCATATGTATTAGTTTATGTTTTTATTTAGCAACAAACTTTAAGGGTTGGGAATACTTTTATTTTGCCATGGCTTTCCTCCATTCCCTGAACTTGTATCTACTTATTCATAAATACACAAGGAAGACAGCAGGAGAACAATGATCCATCCTCGATTAAACATTATACTTTTATATCAAGGATAAAGAGGGTCCAGGGAAATTAATCCTTTGCCCTAGGAAGTTTATTAAAAATGCTAAATCAGAAGCTGATGGCAGCTTAAATAGCTTGAAGTAATTCTCTAGGGGAAATCTTCTAAAACCCTATCTGTTAAGGTAGATTTGGTTCAAGAAGCAGCAAAGATCAAACACAGAAAAATAGCATAGTTATTAAACATTGCTGATGTTAAATTCAGTATAGCAACTAAGAAAAATTTTACACAATAGACACTATATGTCAATATGAATCTGCTGAGTACAGAAAGCTTGAATAATGTTTTCATTTTAAAAAGAAATCTGAAATTGCTTCTGAATAGAAAAAAATAAGTATCAAGATTATAAAATTGATGTTTAGTTAAACATTTAAATCCATGCATGCATGATTGGAGCATGCCTCCTACAAATACTTGCTAAATAAACTACACAGATTGGAATGCTCATGTGAATAACACATGATCTCACATTTAGGACTTATTTACTAAGGAGTAATGATATGAAAAAAATTACCCTATCTATATAAATTGAAATTAATGGAGGTGTGTGGCACAACGTGTGATGTATACAAAATGTACATTATACTCTGCAATATACAAGCATTTCAACGACTAGTATAAAAAAGTAAATTTTAAAACTCAAGGAGACAGTTTCAGTTCCTGCTCTGATATTTAAGGTGTTGGAAGCCATCACTCCCACAATCACAACCGCAAACCAAACAAATTGATAATCAAGAACTTTTGTTTGACCCACCAGAGAACTGAAGTCACTTAGCAAGCCACTGCCCTAAAAGCTGGAGATTGAAAAATACAGAGAATCATAGCTTACAAGACACAGAAGTCACTGGAGCAAGTAACAGGGGGAACACAGCTAGTAATTGGCAAATGACCTTACGCTGAATGTGGATGAGCTCTAGAGTTAAAAGGGCCTCTGCAATTTCATTAGTTTTACCTAAGAATGCCCTCCTAGATTCTCTTGATAAAGATCAGAGAAAAATTACCTCCTACTTCTGGTGGTTAAGAAGGGGAAATTAACAATTTGACATATGCCCACACCATTATTTTCTCAATAACAAATTGCCCTCAAGACAACTTTACCTGAACCTTAACCAACTTAGGGAAAAAGGAATTAGCAACTCCAGTACCCAGTAGCCTTCAGGTCTCACACAGGGAAGACTATAAAAAGGAAAAAAGTTAGGAAATGCTTCTAAAGGTCACAACCCAGGGACACTGGTGCACTTCAAAAAAGAACAATTTGTCATAAAAATTGTACAATGCTTCTTTTACCAAATACCTTGTAACCACACCAACGTCTACTATAGCAGTGGTCGGCAAACTCATTAGTCAACAGAGCCAAATACCAACAGTACAATGATTGAAATTTCTTTTGACAGCCAAATTTTTTAAACTTAAACTTCTTCTAACACCACTACTTCAAAATAGACTCGCCCAGGCTGTGGTATTTTGTGGAAGAGCCACCCTCAAGGTGCCAAAGAGCCGCATGTGGCTCGCAAGCCACAGTTTGCCGACCACAGTACTATAGTAACAGTGAATTAAACCTGAGGGAGCTTCAAGACATACTCTGTGTAAGAAGGAGTTTCTAATCCAAAGACAACAGCGGACACAAAAGTAAGGGCACAGAGGAAATGGGAGTCTATGACGCTTTCAGCTACAGTAAGTATTAACGGAGCAGGACCCCTAGCCTGATTATCACCTCTCACAAAAGCTTATTCACCTCCGTTCTTATTTCTGGATGCATTGTGTTCAGATTCCAACGAAAAATTACAAGACATGGTAAAAATGCAAGAACAAACACAGTCTGAAAAGATAAAACAAACATCTGGAATCAGATAAAGGAGAGTTTTGGGAATTATCAGATAGGAAATTTCAAATGACTATAATGAATATGCTAAGGGCTTTAATGAAAAGAATTAACAACATTTAAGAACATATAAATAATATAAGCAAAAAGATGGAAACCCTAGGAAAGATCAAAAGACATTACAAGAAATCAATGATTCAATAAAAGAATTAAAGAATGTCTTCGATGGATTCATCATTAGATTTGACATAGCTGAGGGAAGAATCAGGGAGTTTGAAGGTATATGAACAGAAACGTCCCAAACTGAAAAACGAAGAAAAACAGAATTAAAAACAACAACAACAAAAAGAACAGAATTATACAAAAAATTTATACCTAAGCATATCACGGTCAAACTGGAGAAAATAAAAAATAAAGAGAAAATCTAAAAGAAGTCAAAGAAAAACTATGGCTTCTTTAGGGAAGAGCAAATATAAAAATTACAACAAACTTATCTTTAAAAACTACACAAGCAGTCCTAACCGGTTTGGCTCAGTGGATAGAGTGTCAGCCTGCAGACTGAAGGGTCCCAGGTTCAATTCCGGTCAAGGGCATGTACCTGGGTTGCGGGCACATCCCTAGTAGGGGGCATGCAGGAGGCAGCTGATAGATGTTTCTCTCTCATCGATGTTTCTAACTTTCTATCCCTCTCTCTTCCTCTCTGTAAAAAATCAATAAAATATATTTAAAACAAAACAAAACAAAAAAACTACACAAAGCAAAAAGATAGTGGAATATAAATTTTAAAATGTCAAAACAAACACACACAATGACCTAGAATTCTGTATCGATTTAAATTATTCTGAAAAGTAAAGAACACATAAAACATTTCTCATACAAACAAAAACTGAGGGAATTTGTTGCTGGTAATCCGCCTTGCCATTCTCTATGATACAGGATACTAGAGGCCTGGTGCACGAAATTCATGCACTCGGGGAGGGGAGGGGCATCAGCCCGGCCTGCGCCCTCTCGCAGTCTGGGAGCCCTCAGGGGATATCTGACTGCTGGCTTAGGCTCACTCCCCCAGGGCAGTCAGACATCTTTAGTGCTTCCTCAGAGGCGGGAGGGGCTCCCACCACTGCCGCTGTGCTCACCAGCTGTGAGCCCGGCTCAGGGCTTCTGGCTGAGCACATTTCCTTTGTGGGAGCACACTGACCACCAGAGGGCAGCTCCTTCGTTGAGATTCTGTCCCCTGGTGGTCAGTGCGCATCATAGTGACTGGTCCTTCTGCCATTTGGTTGACTTGCATATTAGCCTTTTGTTACATAGGATAGGAGGTGATTAGCTACTGCTAGAGAAAGACTAAAAACGATGCCCATTTCTGTCAGAACCTCTCATTGGGTCAGAAATATTTGTCTACTGGTGAAAGATGGGAAACTCTTCAGCTCCCAGGACCAGGCAAAATCCTTTGCTTCTGGAGGCAGGGGGGTAGGAGAGGAGGGTGGGGAGAGGAGAATTTGGTGGAAGGAAAACACATCGGCACCTGGGGAGATATAAGGTCCATTGGAGCTGGGAAAAGAATAGACGTAGGATTGCTGGATTCAGCAAATAAAAATATAAAACTGCCAATTAAATTTGTTTTAAATAAAGAACAGATTTTTTTTTTAAGTATAAGTATATTCTTTTATTGCATGTGACATACTTTCACAGACAGTATATTCTATAGGACATATTTATACTAAAAACTAGAGGCCTGGTGCATGAAATTCATGCACGGGTTGTGGGGGGTCCCTCAGCCCAGCCTGCACCATCTCCAATCTGGTACTGCTGGCTCCCAACTGCTTGCCAGCCTGCCTTCCTGATTGCCCCTAACTGCTTCTGCCTGCTAGCCTGATCACCCCCTAACTGCTCCCCTGCCAACCTGATTGCCCCTAACTGCCCTCCCCTGCAGGCCTGGTCCCCCCTAACTGCCCTCCCCTGCAGGCCTGGTCCCTCCCAACTGCCCTCCCCTGCTGGCCATCTTGTGGCAGCCATCTTGTGTCCACATGGGGGCAGGATCTTTGACCACATAGGGGCAGCCATCTTGTGTGTTGGAGTGATGGTCAATTTGCATATTACTCTTTTATTCGTTAGGATAGATGCCTGGTGCATGAGTGGGGGCCGGCTGGTTTGCCCTGAAGGGTTTCCCAGATCAGGGTGGGGGTTCCCTTGGGATGTGGGGAGGCCTGAGCGAGTGGCCTGTGGTGGTTTGCAGGCCAGCCACGCCCCCCTGGTGACCCAAGTGGAGGCCCTGGGATCTGAAATTTATTTATCTTCTATAATTGAAACTTTGTAGCCTTGAGTGGAGGTCTGGGCTGGCCAGGAAGTTTGGCTTCCTCCATCGCCAGGGAAACCCAAGCATCCTGCTTGCACCGAGGCCACAACCATTTTTGTTGGGATTTATTTATCTTCTATAATTGAAACTTTGTAACCTTGAGCGAAGGCCAGAGCTGGCCAGAGTGGGCGGAAAGCTTGGCTTCCTCCATCGCCATCTTGGTTGGGTTAATTTGCATACTTGCTCCTGATTGGCTGGTGGGCATGACTTGTGGGTATAGTGGAGTGATGGTTAATTTGCATGTTTCTCTTTTATTAGTATAGATGATTGATCAATTATCTGAAATTAAAATTTTACAGTGAATTCTGCAATTTATCTGTCAACCTTGGCATGAGGGAGGAGCGGGAAATCCTCCTGTGCCTAGATCCTGCTTGCTCTACAGTTGAAATTCATGTAGAAACTAATCAGTTTTCAGTAGCTAATCTGCCACTGTCATTTCTCACCTGAATTATTGGGAAGGTCCTTTAACTCCTGTAAATGCTTTGTTCCTTGACCACAGACAGACAATTCTCAACACAGATGTCAGATATTACTATTCAAACCCAACTCACATCATGTTATTCTTAGTTCAGATCCTCCAATGTCTTCCAATGACAATTAAAGCTCAGAGGAAAAGCCAAAATCTACAAGATGCTGAAAAGTATAGCCCCTTCTTTGAATACATTTGCTCCACCCCAGCACAGAACCTCCTGCTGTTTGCTGACATTAGGTTTCATATTACCATTTTAGGGCCTTTGTGCTTGCTTTTCTCTCTTTCTGGAAGGTATTCCTCACAGTTACAAACTTGTGTTTTCTATTTATTCTTTGGATCCTTTCTCGAATGGTAGCTTGTTACTGAGGTCTTCCATAAACCTAGTTACAAAAATCACATCTCACCATCCCTATCCATCACTCTGTATTCCCACCATGCTATATTGTTAATCACCTAAAACATCATATATTTTATTTATTTATTTAGATTATTTTGTATCACCTCTCACTAAACAGAAATTGGAGATTCTTGTTTGTTTGATTTCCTGGCTGTGTCCAAGGACTTAGAAGTGTTCCTGGAAACATAACTGATGCTCAATAAATGGGTTGAATAAGTGAAGGAATACATCAATGAATGAATAAGCGAATTACAGCATAAAGTTAAGCAAATGTTGCCATCAAAATGAAAATGTATTTTTAGAATATATATTATAATGCTGTTTTAGAGATATTGATACAAACTTGGTACACTTATATATTGTTCCTTCTGAATATTCATTATATTAGAGAAAAAATTTTATTAGAGTATAATTTTTCTGGATTCCTTAGGCTGCTGCGGTAACCCTTAATGTCACACTGTTTCCACATTGATATAAAGTACTCCCTCAGATGGGACATACTGTAGCCTTTTAATACCAACATTCATCATGCTAAAATATATGCATGGCCTATAACTTCTGTGGAATAGCTTACAATGTGGAATAGGAGTGATCCCTAGGCAGAGCTTAAAATAAGCAAATAGGTCAAATGTTCAACTTACATGCAATATTTTTAATTACTTGGCATATATTTCTAAATGGATGTTCAGGCCCAATCAAACCATTGTGACACTAAACTTAAATGAGAGGAATACCAGGAGCCCCATGTGTTTCATCTTTTTTAATGCTCCAAGTAAAATGAATCTTCTGATTTTTTTTCATCCTGAAAAATGTCTCTAAAGAGCCAATGGTTTAAATGCAAAGTTCTTCCCTTAAGGAAAAGGTTCGAAGTTTTCATTTTCTAAGAGTAAAATATTACTTTCTCACATGAAAGTTTTGTCTATTTTATTGCTAGAGTTGAAAAAAGAAAAAGTCTCAACTTCTTTAATATAGCCCAATTCATCAAACTGATTCTTTCTTGCTCTAGGTTATTTCTCTTTGATAGTTCCTTTGGTTGCTAGAAATTTCTAAATTAGTGTTGCCACATCCAAGTGGCTGACACACATTATTTAGCTAACTATTACCTTTCATTTGTATTTGTTATGTGTGTATGTGTCTTTATCATTGCTCAGCATTATAATAACCATAAAAGGAATGATTTATATTGTCATAGATACAGAAATAAAAGTATTTCATTTAAGAATCTGTTCTTTTTATTATAATCTGTTAAAGAAAGGACTTTCATTAAACATAAAATGTCACTATGCTAGTATTGTATGAATGACTTTGTATTTATTATCATAACAGTGAACAACAGGTTTCAGCATGCTTTTGTTTGGTTGTTTAAACCTTAAAATATTGGCTTTTATTTCTGAAAGAGAAATGAAGTAATCATGTTGATAATATCTATATACTCTAGGTAAAAAATGTTTATGTCCTATATGAATTATGTATACTGAAAAATTAATTAAAGTGAAAATTTAGATCGCAGAATGCAATGTTTTTGAGAAGGTAAAATTATTTCTTTGAATTTTATCCAATTACAAAAGATAAACATTCTCTACTCTTGCATTCATCTCTTTGGAAGAAGTAACCATAGATTTACTTTAGACATTACAGTATTTTTATATGAATATATATCTCATATATATTTTGAGGAAACAATGAACATAATCTCTATCAAATTCACAGGTGAGAGTTTGTAATCATTACATTTCATAAATCATTAAAATATAAGTAATATAAGCTTTCAGGGGGCAAGCTATATATATAAAAGCCTAAGTGACCTTTATGGCAGAACAACCAGAATGACCAGAATGACTGGTGGACCAGTCACTATGATGCACACTGACCACCAGAGCACAGACGCTCACACAGGGGGAGTGCTGCTCAGTCAGAAGCCGGGCCCATGGCTGTTGAGTGCAGCTGTGGCCGTGGGAGCCTCTTCCGACTCCGCGGCAGCGTTACCGAGTGGTGGCAGCAGGCGCAGCGGGCCGGGATGAGCACAAGTGGCGCGGCGCCCAGACCTGGTTCTGGCTCCTCCCTGGCTGCCTGCCGCTTGGCACACTGCTACATCCCTTGCGGGATGTCCGACTGCTGGTTTAGGCCCCTGAGGGGTCCCCGATTACAAGAGGGCACAGGCCGGGCTGAGAGACACCACTCCCTCATTCATGCACTGTGTCTCTGGTACTTATATATTAGTGTAAAACAGTTAAATCATATTACAGTCTCCCTAAAATACAGTTAAATCACAAGTTTTTGATAAAGAGGAATTTTAATCATGTAGAAGAGCAGTGAGTTTGGGTTATGAAACACATTGAGTAGGTGGGTAATATGGAATAATCTGGAGCACACAGGGTGGATGCGTTAGGAAAGAGTAAAACAAAACATTTTAGAGAAGAGAAACTGGATAAGACAAGAATAT
Source organism: Plecotus auritus (assembly GCF_963455305.1). Taxonomy (NCBI): domain Eukaryota; kingdom Metazoa; phylum Chordata; class Mammalia; order Chiroptera; family Vespertilionidae; genus Plecotus; species Plecotus auritus. Next base: position 113,793,084 of record NC_137774.1, on the reverse strand, counting down.
TGAAAGGGTGAACAACAGATATCATTAATAATAGTTACAATGATAATAAATACTATTGCAACTTTGGCTAATATTTAATTATCCTCAGGAAAAATTAGAAATTTCTGGTTCCTCCCTTTGATATTGTATTCTCTTTTCATCCTAAGATTCAGAATTCAGGCAGCAAAATTAGTACTTCATTTTGCCATATTAGAATTTGTAGCCACTTAAGGATTTAACTGAGAACTGAACAAATTTAATTACTAATAATATGTTCTCATTGAGGTATATGTTGTAAGTTATAAATAATCAATTTAAAATTGAACTCTAGGACCACAATATATTTGTAATTTTGAGGCCTGCCAATGTTATTACATGTGCCATCAGTCATTTTTAAGACAATACAAAAGTTCAAAGTATTTTGCCAACATTTTTCTTTATCTCTTTTGTTTTGGATTTATATAAGAACTAGAGGCCCCATGCATGAAATTCATGCAAGAGTAGGTCTTCCTTTCCCCGGTTGCCAGCACTGGCTTCCCTCTGGCACCCAGGCTTCCTTCACAAAGGGAAGCCCCACACACTGGCCACAGCCCGCCTGTCCGTGGCCTGGGCCTCCCTCTGCAGGGCGATCACGGGGCGATGGCCCAGCCCCTGACCAAAAGCATCACACCCTCCTTGGCTGGTCTGGCGCCAGTGGGTGTCATAGCGTGGTCCTGGATGGTCATCCGGATGGTCATCTGGATGGTCGTTCCACTGTTTGGTCATTCAGTCAATTTGCATATTATGCTTTTATTATATAGGATAATGATTTAATTATTCAAACTATAAATGGCTCTGCCAATATGTACCAATGGGATTTTAGAACAGAACAGTATTATATCTGTTTTGTGAGTTTGAAAGTTTGATTGCTATGGGGACACATTTTTCAGTTAGCTGATTGATATGAGAATTTTTTGAAACATGATAACATTCCATTTAAACCATGAACTCCATAAAATTGCTTCTTTATATAACCAGTAAATTTTAATACTTTTTAAAACAAAAAACATCTGGGAAATTTTAAAACTTTTTGAATATACATAATCAAATGCAATAAATTGCTACTTACTGAATATCTATTCAGAAAGAGAGATGAAACACTGATTAGACAAAATATGAGGTGAGTAAAACAAAGAACCTTCATTTAAAAGCTAAGATCTATATATATAAAATGCTAAGTGTCCCTCCTACCATCTGACCAGTCACTATAACACGCACTGACCACCAGGAGGCAGATACTCAATGCAGGAGCTGCTGAGCTGCAGTGACTTGGCAGCGGCAGTTCTCCGTGACCAGAGAGGAGGGAGCCCGATTCCTTGCAATTCCACCTTCGGCTGTCGGTTATGTTGTTGCTGAGGCACTATCTGCCCTAAATCTGGTTTACTGCACACTTGTGTTTGCATTCCACACCCTGTACAATAGCAACTTTGCAGAGTGCCTCTCACACTCCAGGACCCCTGAGGGGATGTCAGAGAGCAGGTTTCAGCCTGATCCCCACAGGCCAGGCCAAGGGACCCCCAACGCCAGAGGGACCTCTCTCACTCTGCCATGGTGCTGCCCCAGGTATGGCTGGTGGGGGAGGAACCATGGGAGGTTGGCTCCAGGGTGTGTCTGGCCCTTCTCACCCAGTCCCGCCCTGCCAGCCACCTTCTAATTAATTTCCTTTCAATGTGCATGAATCTGTGCCCCGGGTCACTAGAATAATATAAAAGAAGAAAGATTGAGGAGTTAGCAAGGTCTCAAGTAATAGAATTTAGCATGTTCTCCACATTTAGTCCACATATTATCACTCTCTCATTTTTTACATTACATAGTAATTTCATTAATATTAAATTAATATTCCACTTAAATTGAATAAGGCTTGTAATCACTATTTTAGCCTCATCTCAGAAAATAACATCCTTGAACAGATTCAATATGTTAATTGTACTTCTGAATACGTTAGCCTGATTGTTTTTTATGTACCACCTAAAATCATCTTGTATATCTATTGTTGTATACACATATTGTGAGAAACTATTTCATAGGGATCATGAAAAAGCTCAAGGAGATTAGCATCAAGCCTCTAGAACAGGGGTGGGCAAACTTTTTGACTCGAGAGCCACAATGGGTTCTTAAACTGGACCGGAGGGCCGGAACAAAAGCATAGATGGAGTGTTTGTGTGAACTAATATAAATTCAAAGTAAAGGAGCGGAGGGGAGAGCAAGAGAACCCTCTGCTCTTTTGGCTCCGTGGGCCGGATAGAACAGCCGAACAGGCCGGATCCGGCCCGCGGGCCGTAGTTTGCCCACGGCTGCTCTAGAATGTAGAATTTTATTCTTTAGCATGGGTATTTATTTTATAGAACAGCCCTAGGTGTTTAAAAGCTCTCCCTTAATCTGAACTAAAATCTGTCTCCTAATGAATGCTACATGGAAACTAATTGGGTTGCATCTACCTTATTTGGAAATTATACAGGAGTAAAGTGCCTAGGAATTCCTAGGGGTTAAAGTAATATCTACCTTACAAAAAGTATTATTAATTACTATGTGAATTTTAATGTTCCATAAATTCATATAGTATTTTTTTTTACTTTTCTCAACTTACATGTTTAATTAGTTAGCCTACAATTATTTCAGCATATGTTGTTGAGCTTATCAAGTTTTTATTTCTTAAAATGGGATTCTAATAAGAACTTGCCCACCTGCAAATTTCTGGGTTGTTCACAGTTCTCCGTAATTTCACAAAACTCTAGCTTCCTCTTCTATTTCTAGTAATTCTAAAATTTCACCTTTAAGCAAGCACTCTTGGTATTTTCATATATAGGATAAGTAGACTTAATTTTTTTAAGTGAAGCACTCTTGCCCTATCCAGTTCTAACACTGAGATTTTGAGTCTAGGTTATCAGGAAAACAGAATCATTAGAAGAAATAAAAACAAAAATCATCTAGAGACAAGTAAACTGGAATCAGTAAAATCAAATGATTACATTTATCTAAAGTGTCTGGCTGAGACCATTCATAGGTCTTGGTAAATATTCTACAATATGCATTGATGATCAAAACTTTTAAACGCATCTCACATTGCTATGACTCTACATAGACTTAAATAATTATTCTCAATACATCCATATATGCATGTGTACAGCACATAGACTTTCCATTGATAGAAAAGTATGTACATATGCATTTCTTTAATTTAGTGGGATATTATAACTCTTTCCAGGTATGATTTACTAGGTCAATTAATATACATTAAGCCAAATATCAGACATACAAAATGTATTGAATAAGATAACAGATGTCAGGGATAATATTGATCAAACCTCTCAGTTAAAACGACTGTTGAGTCAACCTGAACTATACTCAAATTATTTTTATAAAAAACTATATTAATTTACCTTTGAAATCTTTGAATTTATATTTATGAAAGTTAATATTCTTATTGTATTTTAATAGTCAAGATGACTTTCAGGAAAATACTTAATGATTTATAAATTTCTGGTTATTCAGCAGTTTTTAGCTTAATATTATATAGGAATTATAATTACCGGTTATTATTTCTCAAATAGGAAAATTATTCCTCTTGCTCAGTTAAATAGGCTATTAAGGAGTAAAAGCTTTCTACCAATGTTGGCTTTAAAAAGCTTAATTTTGTGCATTGATGGTGTCTGTATGAAAAAAAATATGAATCATTCTCATCACAGAGCTTTACCTATACTAGGTGATTTTATTCCTCTGACTTTCCACAGAAAAAAGACTTTAGATGTATAGTTTTTGATGGGGGTCATATTATTCATATTACTAATACACAATATGCTCACATTTTTAACTTCCTTGCTTCTGAATTATTTTTTCCAAGTATCCTTTCTATGTGCTTTGAATTCCATTTCCTTTTATTAGATCTACAGTTTAATCATTCTCCTCTTTTCATAGTTTAAGTCACATAATTAAAAACACAAAACAAAAAGAAAAATAAAGCAAAAGAAACATTAAAAACACTTTAGTTCTTTTTATTAAATTTATTGGGGTGACATTGGTTAACAGGATCATATAAGTTTTGCATACACATTTCTATGATATAAGATCCATATATTGCATTGTGTGTCCCCCACCCATTTCCTTTCTTTTATCCTGTGAAACACTTATGAGTTTCCCAAAGGCTAGAGAGTACAGTTGATCGATAATTGAGTATTTAATGAACAAATAAGTGCTTTCCCTTAAGGCAATCTGTTTGTCTCAGTCATTTTCTATGTAAGAGTTTAGAATAAGTTAAACATACTTATATGGCTAAATGGCATATACATAATAGCTTCACATAATATTGATAAATGTATTATTAGAAATATTAAAACAAATGTAAGAAAATGAAAATAAATTGCTTAAATATGAAAAATTGTACCATTTTATCCACACTATTCTCTTTTAAGCTAACAGTTATAAGAACTCACCAGTGTTTAGTTACATTTCTTCTGTTTCTTGCAATAATTGAGAGTAGGAAATAATGTTAAATTTAAAATATTAGTACATCCAGGAGATGTAAGAAAAAATATCTTTCCTGTTTGAGATTACATTGTTTATATAGAAAGATGTCAAAAAATTTATGATATTTGAATTATATTTAAAACATTATATAATTTAGTATGGTATCATATTTCCAGATGTGATATATATTTATTGATTAAATATATTCATAATTACTGATGTATCATTACCATAAAATAAAATAACACAGAAATAAAAAAATACAGTTTGAAGTTTTGCCAGTTTTACATAGCTACATAACCACTGACCAAAGCAAGTTAAAACATTTCTATGACCCTAAATATTTTCCTCATATATTTTCCTAATACATTCCCTCTCCCTGACACCAAATTAAACTCTCTCTTATTTCTAACTAGAGGCCCCAAGTGCATGAATCTTTATTAAGAATCTTTATTAAGATTCATGCACTTGGGGCGTGGGGGGTCCCTCAGCTCATCCTGTGCCCTCTCGCAGTCTGGGAGCCCTTGGGGGATGTCCGACTGACGGCTTAGGCCTGCTCCCTGCCTGTCAGACATTCTTAGTGCTGCTGTGGAGGCGGGATAGGCTCCTACCACCACCGCTGAGCTCGCCAGCCATGAGCCTGGCTGCCACGGGGGAGTGCACTGACCACCAGAGGGCAGGCAGTACCTGCACTGAGCATCTGCCCCCCTGGTGGTCAGTGCGCATCATAGCAACTGGTCGTTGGGCCATTCGATCTGAATATTATCTTTTTATTATATAGGATACTATAGATGGATTTTTATCTGTTCATAGAATTGTACATCATGTGCTTTTTTGTTTCTGGTTAATTTCACTAAACATGATGTTTGAGATTCAACTATGTTGCTATTGCATGTAGTTCACTATTATTATTTTGTTATTGGTGAGTGGTATTCCAGTGTATCACTATGCCACTATATTTTTATCTATTCTCTTGCTGATAGATGTGTCAGTTTTCAGTTTTGGCTATTATGGATAAGGTTGCTATTAAGATTCTTGGATAAGACTTTTTGCGGACATACATTTTTATTGGTAATGGTAGTGATGAATATCTAGTAATAGTCCTCCAGCATAGGGTAAAAATATGTTTAACTTCATTAGAGATGCCAAAATCTATTTTAAAGAGTTTACATAGATGCTATTGCTATATGTTAGGTCCAGTTGCTTCACATCCATACCAACATATGGCATATAAATATTTTTAATTAGCCACTCTGCTAGTATAAGGTGGTATGTTTGTAATATTGTTCTGCAACGAATCTGAGTGTCAGATTAAGTATAAGTTAGATCCAATCACCCCTCCTGTTTCAGGATAACAAGAAGGAGAGCTGCTTTTCTCCTGATGTTAATATTATTTATTTGCCTCCACTATTATTTTATATAAAACTCTGAGAAGAGAAATATTATGAGATACATTCAAAAAATGAAAAAAATGTGACTCCAGTTCAGAAAACATAAGCAGTCTCAGAGATGGTTGAAAGGTTAGAATGATCAAACAGAGACTTTCAAACAATTTTATGTGAATTATCAAATTATATGTTTGTGAGTACAAAAAATGTGTTAGGAGATACAAAATTTTAGCACATGTATGGACACTATAACATGATCTGAATGGAATTCTAAAAATAAAAAATATATCAGAAGTGAAGAAATCATTTCATAGGCTTAAATTCAGACTACATATAGTTGAAGAAATGATAAATGACCTTGATGACAGGAAATACAGTATATTTAAATAAAATAAAACAAAACAAAACAAACAAAAAACAAAAAAAGAAAATATAAAAGCAAACCAGAAGGTCTGAGATACTTGGGATAATATCAAATAGTTTAAAATACTATAATTTAAGTTCCAGAAGGATAGAAGAAAAATATAGGGAAAATAAATTGTTGTAAAGAAAATGGCTGGGAACTTTCCAAAATTTATAAAGGATAAAAACAGCTCCAATAAGCACCAGGAATTCCTAGCAGGGTTAATAAAAATAATATATACATAGACATATTTCCTCAAGAAAAAACTAAAGAGAAAGGTTATATATTACATATGGTCAAAGAAAAAATTATATTAAAGGAACAAAGATATAAATATTTGTTGACTTTCTGTTAATAATAAAGTGAGAAAGAAGATAATAAAATGGCAATATTAAATTGTTGAAAAGCATTAGATTAAATTGTTTTAAAAAATGGAAAATGGAAAATAATACAATCACAATAGCATCAAATAACTTTAAATTCTCTGAAGTATTACTAATATAAGTACATAACAAAGTAAGTTAAAAAATATACCATATTGAAGAATTGGAAGATTCCACATTCTTCAGATGTTGTTTTTCCTGTTTGAATACTTGATTCAATGCAATCCCCACCAAAATTCCAAGCAGTTTATTAAAAAGAAAAAAATTAAAAATCTAACTCTAAAATTTATATTCATGTAAATGATCTAGAAATATAAATGATCTAGAAAGGCTTAAAGGTTCTTTCAAAAGAAGAATGAGGTTAAAGGGCATATGCTACTTGATTTCCCTAATTACTATAAAGCTACAGTCATCCTATCTAATAAAAGTAATATGCAAATTAACCATCACTCCGCTACACCCACAAGCCACACCCACAAACCACACCCACAAGCCATGCCCACAAGCCACGCCCACAAACAAATCAGGAGTGAGTATGCAAATTAACACTACCAAAATGGCTGCGCCATGGAGAGAGCAGGAGGGAGGCTTGGGTTTCCCTGGCAATGGAGGAAGCCTAGCTTTCCGCACACTCTGGCTGGCCCACGGCTCTGCTTAAGGCTACAAAGTTTCAATTATAGAAGATAAATTAATCCCAACAGAAATGGCAGCAGCCACGGAGCTGGAGAGAGTAGGAGGCTAGGGTTGCCCCCAGCGATGGAGGAAGCCAAGTTTCCACGGCCCTGGCCTGCTTTGGCCTCCACTTAAGCTACAAAGTTTCAATTATAGAAGATACATTAATCCCAATAGAAATGGCTGCCGCCATGGAGGGAGCAGAAGGCTTGGCTCTGCTCCAGGCTACAAAATTTCAATTTTAGAATATAAATGAACCCCAGATACCAGGGCCTCCGCTTGGGTCGCCAGGGGGTGTGGCCAGCCTGCAAACCACCACAGGCCCCTCGCCCAGGCCGCCCCACACCCCAAGGGAACCCCCACCCTGATCCGGGACACCCTTCAGGGCAAACCCGCTGCCCCCCCCCCCCCCCCCGCCCCGTGCACCAGGCCTCTATCCTATCTAATAAAAGAGTAATATGCAAACTGACCATCACTCCAACACACAAGATGGCTGCGCCCATGTGGTTAAAGATCCTGCCCCCATGTGGACACAAGATGGCCACCACAAGATGGCCAGCAGGGGAGGGCAGTTAGGAGGGACCAGGCCTGCAAGGGAGGGCAGTTGTGGGTGATCAGGCCAGCAGGGAAGGGCAGTTGGGAGGGACCAGGCCTGCAAGGGAAGGCAGTTGGGGGCGATCAAGCCTGCAGGGGAGGGCAGTTAGGGGTGACCAGGCTTGCAGAGGAGGGCAGTTAGGGGTGACCGGCCTGCAGGGGAGGGTAGTTAGGGGCAAACAGGCTGGCAGGGAAGCAGTTAGGCATCAATCAGGCTGGCATGGTAGTGGTTAGAGGGTGATCAGGCTGGCAGGCAGAAGCGGTTAGGGGCAATCAGGAAGGCAGGCAGGCAAGCAGTTGGGAGCCAGCAGTCCTGGATTGTGAGAAGGATGTCCGACGGGCAGAAAACCTTTTCAACAAGAATTGCTGGAAAAATTAGACACCTACATGGAAATAAATGATTTCAACCAATTTCTCATTCCATACATAGAATTACTTTAAGATAGAGTATAATCTGAACCGTAACACCCAGAACTTTAAACATCTACAAAAATCGATTAAAAAATATGGGAAATTAGCATAGCAAAAATTTTTTAATTTAATTTTTAAATTAACAATGTTTGCTCTCTAGAAGACACCATTAAGACAATGAATAATTGGGAAAAAAATTATTACAAAGAATGTGTACCTAGAATATATAGAAAGAACTTCTACAAAAAATAATTAAAAGATAAATTGTCCAAGTGTATGTGGCCAAAAATTTTAGTGAAAAGGCACCAAACACTATCATTTTTCAAGAGTGAAACTGTATTTTAGTAATTATGTGAGTTAAACTTCAGCTAGAAAACTCGGTTAACTCTTAATGATGTTCTATATTTGTATGTATTATAAAAATAACTTAGATTTGAAGCAAAAACAAACAAACAAGCAAAAACCCAAAAAACCTCACCTTCCATGACAAAGTCTAATGGGTCTAATAGCTATAGAAGGAAAAATACATATATCACATATATTCCACTTTTAATAAAATACTATAGCTATAGGAGGAAAAATACATATATCACATATATTCCACTTTTAATAAAATACTATAGTACACAACAAATTTATATATTTATTTTCCACCAATGTAAGTCAGCGTTTTTCAAACTTTGGCAACTGAGGCTGACAAAAGGTTCTTCAATGTGGAATTAGAGCTCAACCCCACTGTAAGTAAATTTTAGCAATAAAAGGATAGTTTTCAAGTAAAGTAGATAAAATTATTTCTGTTAATATAAAAATAGTAATAAAGCTAATGATTTAATATCTTTAGGAGGGATTATATGATTTATCCAATGACACTAAAAAATCTTTTTAAGCCTCAATTATTGACACAGTGGACTTGAGTCCAGATTCTAATTCAGTTAATTTCTTTCCTTACTTTATTTATAACTATCTAAAATTCACAACTTACAGCTACAGGTTGAGGAATGGCAGAAAGTGCTTGGTGACTTCACCATAGGAATTTGAGTGTTCAGTATGCAATCAAATAAAAGGAGATATTTATTCCTGAAAATCTTTAACAACTTTATGTAATAATATAATTTATGTGTATATCAGATTCAAAAGTTTAAATTAGCATAATTTAGATCCAATCACCCCTCCTGTTTCAGGATAACAAGAAAGAGATCTGCTTTTTTTCCTGATGTTAATATTATTTACTTGCCTCCAATATTATTTTATATAAAACTCTGAGAAGAGTTTTCTCTCCTAGCAAACCAGGCCATATTTGTAGGCTGAATAATGGCTTCTTTAGTTTTGGGTGCTTGCCTGCCATTAGTGACACACTTCATGATTATTTAATTAAGCATTCACAAAAACAATAAAAAATAATCAATAAATTTTATAATGTGATCCCTGTGCTTTGTTCTAAAATGATGCAAAACCTTAATGAGTATTGACAATATTGTGTAATATACATATAAATAGGAAATGAATTGTGAATAGATAGCTGATATAATAATTGCAAATTTTAAGATATATACTGTTTTCTCTTTTTACAATTTTTGAGTTGCTTGTGCAGAAATATTTGATTAACATATTTCCTTGTTCCAGAGCATACAGATTTAACATTCTCTTTTTCTAGAATTAATTTCACTGTTTGCTACATTTTTCCATATAATATTTTAAAAATATGATTATTAATAATATTATTTCATGCATTTATGCTTTAATAAATAATTTAAAACTGATTAATGTGGTGGAGTTAAACTATAACATAATAATTTTAAAAACCTACGAATTTATGAAATGTGAAAAATGGTAAATGGTAAAAAACATCAACTTAAAAAATCTTTAATTAAATGGTAACTGGAACAAAGTGACCAATATATAATTTGTATTGTCACTCAAATTTTTAAAAATGAATAACTAAGCATGTAGTAGAATTTTTATGAAAATCAATCATTTACTACAATTTTGAATTTGTGTAACAAACATGAAAAATATTTTTCCCCCTAATTCTTATATTTATAAGTCAAGGACCCACCAATGATCTAAGATAACAGATGATATTTGTTGTTATTTTAACAGCAAATTAATACTTTCTTCAAGTCTCCAAATTTCCTCTACAACTTGATCAAATGGGCTGTTAATTAATTCATTGTAATTTATTTCCAATTTAATTGCATTCATTTTAAGCAGTTCTGTTTAATATTTTAAAAATTATCTTGTTTATTTTATAGTATATTACTTTCATTCATGGTTTATTTGTATTAAATGCAAGAGTTCATCAGAGAGCCTAGTCTCCCTATTGGCAATAGTGGAAATAAACAACATGCATAAGTTTATGCCACCAGGTTAAGATGTGTATCTTATTACATTAAAACATATCAGGTATACAGAGTAGAAAATTTTAATATAGTCCACATTTTAGAAAATTGCATATAATGTGGAATGACCTATATACTCAGTACACTGGAAAAATATAACTTTAAGACACATTAACTTAGTAAACAATAGAAAGCACTAGACAGTTCTAAAATCATAATGTCTATGATATAATTATACTTAAATCTCACTCCTGACAACTGTATATATAATTAGAAAATCAATGCATGCTATATATATATATATACTAGAGGCCCAGTGCGCTCAACTCATGCACAGGGTTGGCGGGGGGTAGGGGGGTCCCTCAGCCCGGCCTGCGCCCTCTCACAATCTGGGACCCCTTGGAGGATGTCCGACTACCGGTTTAGGCCTGATCCCTCTCGCAATCTGGGACCACTGGCTCCTAACTGCTCACTCTGCCTGCCTGCCTCATCACTCCTAACCACTTGCCTGCCTGCCAGGTCACCCCTAACCAGTCACCTGTCTGCCTGATTGCCCATAACCACTCGCCTGCCTGCCTGATCGCCCCTAACCACCTCTGCCTCGGCCCCCACCGCCATGGCTTCATCCGGAATGATATCCAGAAGGTCATTCGACTGTCTGGTCTAATTAGTAAATAATTTTTAACATTTTAAACATGAACATACAAAAACAATTACTAAATGTTGATACAAGTGATACTGTCAATTTAACTTGTTAATTTTACTACAGACAAAATGGACAATTCTCAGGCTACATTATTAACATTGTTCCAATTCAAAATTAGTTATTTCAAATTATGTTATATATAAATACAGCATGCACTAATATAAAATCTTCAGTTTTACTATGTAGAAGAGTAATGATAAAAACATGGATGAAAGAAAAATGATACACAAGCCTACTGTATTTAATCAAATTACACTGGTGGTAGGTATATGCTTGCTCTCATTTGGTTGATTTATTCAAAGCAGGTTATTTAAACTATAGTTTGAATACAACCATACCAATTTTTATTCAAAAGAATACACTTCAATAAAAGCTCTCATGTGCATTTTTCACAAAGTTTATATTTTAGTTTTGTTTTTCAATATTACTTTCTTGTGTGCAACTGAGTGGGGACAAATGTTTGTATAATGGTAAGTGTTAACCAATAAACTTCCCATGCATAGGCCTCTATTTTTCCTAAAATTCAGCTCAGTAAATTTCATTCAATTAATAAGATGAAGAAGACTCAGTATTGGGACATTTCCTGCTCTCATGGCTTTTATGGTATTGTAGTTTTCATGGAATTTTCCCTTCTCCTTGAACAAATAGAGGGTAGGTTCACATGTTTCATTCCCAAGGAAAGCAATTTAATACCTCATTTTTTATTTCCATTCAAAATTTGGTCTAAGAAAAGTAAAGCAAAGTTCTTCCCATGGACATGACTCATAAATAAAATATTAAAGCCAGTAAAAGTGCAATGTTTTAAAACAGAAATCGAGTAGGAAAGCTAAAATGTGAGCTGAAAGTCAGTTATTTTCCTACAATTCCTTTGTGAAGATGTAACCAAGTGTGGGTTCAGCTAGCAATTATAATGAAAGCCAAACTTGTGAGATAGGCGCTGTTGAGAAGGCAAGTAGTTTATTCAAGCTCTGGCCACCTGAGAAGATTGCGGACTCTCGTCCAAAAGCCTATCTTAATATCTTATTGAAGGCATGGTTTTTATCAGGAAGGAGAGAGAAAGTGAAAAAAATAAATGAGGGGTAAAAGGGATTGAAAGTTCTCTTACGTGCAAGTCAGCATAGTCCATGCCAATGATTATCTTGAAACTGGTCAAGTGGAGGCTTGGTTTTTATGGTTGAGAGTCAGCAAGTCTCCCAGAGCTAGAATGTCCAGCTCCTAGAGTCAGCCTCCTTCCCCAAAGCTCGTTCCTGTAATATGCTCAAAAGACTATTAGTGATTTATGGCAGGCATGACAAACCAGGCCTTTGTTTTAAGGCATACATCTTGTTCCCTGATTTGGAGATAAGCATTATTCATTATGTGTTATTTAATCAAGAATGTTATTTTGTTGGTTAGCATAATTTCATAAGTCCTTTGTAACAAAGACAATAAAGAAACCAGAATCTTATTTTTTTCTATAATTCAATAGTCACATGCTCTTGTAAACTGAGACATGATTGTATCTAATCATTATTTTGAGTTAAATATTCTATTTATGGTCTGCATGTTTAGTATGCTTGTAGAAACATCTTTTTTTCTTGATGCTAAACCTCACAGAAAAGTAGACAATCTTATCCCTACTCTAGAAATAAGTAAAATAAAGTAAGGATTGTTGTCTAGCTTCCTGTACATAATAATCAATCAAATACCAACCAATATGCAGTAGTTTTTTATACTTGAGACATGACTGTTGAAGCAGTTGAGTTAAAACATTATGACTTAATTTTTTGTCTCTGTGTATGGTTAAGGATTGTCCTTTCTTTGATTATAAGGTGAATTCGTATCATCATAGCTATAATTTTTTAAAGGGACAATATCATTAGTTAACCTTGTCTTATCCCACTCCCAATATAAGAGGAATTATTCTTTCCATGTTTACTTTCTACTCAAATAAGATTGTCTTTATATGATTTAGCATTACTAGATACCTATTTTTAAATTATAAATCCCCCCGTTTGCTCTCAAAGTTCAGATGTTTCTCTGTTACTATTTTAAATTTACTATTCTTTTGACATATTTTAATGCTCTACCAGAAGGTTGTCTTTGGCCCATTTTTGCTATTTTCAATTAGCTCAAAGCAGTAGTTTCCCAACCAGTCTCCTTTTCTTTAAATGACACAGTGGAAGATACTTGGATTAAGAACATTTGTCTTTTATAATGGTGATTTCTTTCTCTGAATAGTATCAGTATAAGCGTGTGAGTGTTGTTATCCATTAGACCACCAACTTACACCATACACAAAAATAAACTCAAAATGGATAAAGGACTTAAACATAAGATGGGAAACGATAAAAATACTAGAGGAATCCACAGGCAGCAAAATCTCAGACATACGCCGAAGCAATTTCTTCACCGATACCGCTCTTAGGGCAATGGAAACGAAAGAGAAAATAAACAAATGGGACTACACCAAAATAAAAAGCTTTTGCACAGCAAAAGAAACCATCAACAAAACAACAAGAAAGCCCACTGCATGGGAGAACATATTTGCCAGTGTTATCACCAATAAGGGTTTAATCTCCAACATTTACAAGGAACTCATACAACTTAACAGAAGGAAGATAAACAATCCAATAAAAAAAAAATGGGCAATGGACTTAAATAGATATTTTTTGAAAGAAGACAGAAGGAAGGCCAAGAAACATATGAAAACATGCTCAAAGTCAATTATCTGAGAGATGCAAATCAAAATGACAATGAAGTGCCATCTCACACCTGTCAGAATGGCTATCATCAACAAATCAACAAATGACAAGTGCTGGGGAGGATGCAGAGAAAAAGGAACCCTCATGCACTGCTGGTGGGAATGCAGACTGGGGCAGCCACTGTGGAGAACAGTATGGAGTTTCCTCAAAAAACGGAACTCCCATGTGACCCAGTGATCCCACTTCTAGGAATATTTTAAGAAACTAGAAACACGAATCAGAAAGGATATATGCACCCCTATGTTCACAGCGGCACAATTTACTATAGCTAAGATTTGGAAACAGCCAAAGTGCCCATCAGCAGACGAGTGGATTAAAAAACTGTGGTACATCTACACAATGAAATACTACACTGCAGTAAAAAAGAAGGAATTCTTACCATTTGCAACAGCATGGATGGAACTGGAGAGCTTTATGCTAAGTGAAATAAGCCAGTCAGAGAAAGATAAATATCACATGATCTCACTCATTTATGGAATATAATGAACAACATAAACTGATGAACAAAAACAGATCCAGAGACAGAGAAGCATCAATCAGACTGTCAAACCTCAGAGGGAAGGTAGGGGAAGGTGGGGGTAAGGGGGAGAGATCAACCAAAGGACTTGTATGCATGCATATAAGCCTAACCAATGGACACAGACACTAGGGGTGTGAGTGCATGAGTGAGGGGTGGGGAGCAATAAGGGGATAAGGACACATATGTAATACCTTAATCAATAAAGAAATTAAAAAAATAAAGCTTATCAAATACATCTTTTGGAAAGATTGCTTTCTACTACAATTGATGTTTCTCAGAAAGTATATTGAAAGGAATTTTAAGGGAATTTGAACATTTAAAGTAGGAATGGCTTTCCTTGTTGTGAAGGAGATGATGTGGTATTTCCTATATAAAAATGTTCAAGGACTGTACAATGTTCTGTACAATTTCTACTATTCACTTTTTTAATTTTTATACTCAAATGGAATCTTTTTGTTTTTTCTACCAAACAAAGGGAGAGAAATAAAATGATTTGCCAAGCTGACAAAATTATCTCATCATTCAGTTTGTAAGTGGCTCTATTGTCAGAGGATTATGGCAGGGAAGGCAAAGGGGCTGAAATTGTAGCAGAATTAAAAAACATGTTGTTTTTTGAAGCACTGATATGTTAATTTACTACTCAATAAATACAACAAGCTTCCACTGAGGCTTGCAAGCCTAGAGAGAAGCAACTTGAAGGTACCTATGTGAATAGCTGCTTAACTGATTACAAACAGTGGCTGATTAGACATGTGCAGCGTGATTCTTCTACCAAAGTTTTATTCCCTACACCTGTACCTCTGAGTCCAAATGTTGTCAGTCGTATAAAAACCCAATAATTTAAAAGATAACATCAGAATGAATAACACCTTCAAAGTATGATTAGTGCCCATTAAAATGATAACCATATTACAGTTTGACAGATGGGACTTTAATAAGCTTGGCTCTTACAGAATTTCTTATAATTTGCTATTTCTAGCTATGGATTCCATAAATCTCATGACACACACCTCTCCATAGGACTCTCCTGTGGCTTTCCATTGCATCCACAATAAATATATCAATCTATATTCTGTTGTGCAAGGTACTACTAGTATATGTTCTAACTGATACCTACATCTCTGATCTCTTTTCTCTCCTCTCCCATTGTTATTGGAGAATTGCAAGGGTGGACTTTCTCTGTTGCTAGTCAGAGTGGGATTCTTGGGGCACTGCTGGGATAAGAATTTACAGATGCCCCAGAGGATGAGATGTGAAATAAGTTTTATTTGCATGGAATTATATCTCTTGGTTTCTAAAGTCCCATTTCCCTTAAACCAGTCCCAGAAAAGGTATAGCTGGGGCTTCAGAAAAGCTAGAAGCAAAGCCAGTGTCCAAAATTTCTGTTCCATGGTGGAGTTTAGTCCGGCACAGAATCAGATAATTTTGATCCATCAGTTCATTGTGTGTGGGGTCCACACAGTTGAAAACCATGTGGGCAAATGCAGACCATGAGAGTCCCATCTGCCAGGAGTCAGGTGGGAATAGCAAGAGACAAGCAAGAGGACCAAGAAAGGGAACTCCCTTTGTTAAGAGGAGGTTAGATATATCAGATTTTGCATCTTATCAGTGGCCACACCAACCTGGCCAATGACCTGCTTCCAGGTGTGACTGACAAGTAATTACCTTTCCTACTTGATTCAGACCTTACTGGGCATATGGGGAACAGACCTGGAGAGTGTTCAGCTGCAGCTTTCTGATACAAATGGCATGCCTATATTATCTGGCGTTCCTTTTGCTCCTTTCCTGTTAATTAATTAATAACTGTGTTAATTACAATGGTATCACACTGGCTTTATTATGTCCCTTAAATATGCTTCTTCTTGGATTGTCCTTCTACTAGATATTCCCAAAGCTGGCTTCTTACCTTTCAGGTCTCTAGAGTAGCCTTTTCTGAACACCAAACCTCTATTCACTTCTCTATGCACCTCTTTTTCCATGTTATTTTTATTATATTGTCCATCTCGTTTATTTTATATCAAATATCCTATGTAATAAAGGAGTAATATGCAAATTAACCATCACTCCGCTACACCTACAAAGCCACGCCCACAAGTCACGCCCACAAGCCAATCAGGAGTGAATATGCAAATAAACCCAACCAAGATGGCTACGGCCACAGAGAGCAGGAGGGAGGCTTGGGTTTTCCCGGCAATGGAGGAAGCCAAGCTTTCCACCTGCCCTTGCCGGCCTAGGCCTCCACTCAAGGCTACAAAGTTTCAATGATAGAAGATACATAAATCCAAACAGAAATGGTGGCAGCCACAGAGCTGGAAAGAGCAGGAGGCTAGGGTTGCCCCCGGCAATGGAGAAAGCCAAGCTTTCCGCACACCCTGGCCGGCCCAGGCCTCTGCTTAAGGCTACAAAGTTTCAATTATAGAAGATACATAAATCCCAACAGAAATGGCTGCCGCCATAGAGCAAGCAGAAGGCTTGGCTCCGCTCCAGGCTACAAAGTTTCAATTATAAAGGATAAATAAACCCCAGATATCAGGGCCTCCACTTGGGTCTCTAGCGGGCATGGCCGGCCTGCAAACCACCACAGGCCCCTCACCCAGGCCGCCCCACACCCCAAGGGAACCCCCACCCTGATCCGGGACACCCTTCAGGGAAAACCAGCTGGCCCCCACCCGTGCACCAGGCCTCTTTCCTATCTAATAAAAGAGTAATATGCAGATTGACCATCACTCCAACACACAAGATGGCTGCCCCCATGTGGTCAAAGATCCTCCCTCCATGTGGACACAAGATGGCCACCACAAGATGGCCAGCAGGGGAGGGCAGTTGGGAGGGACCAGGCCGGCAAGGGAGGGCAGTTGTGGGCGATCAGGCCAGCAGGGGAGGGCAGTTGGGGGGGACTAGGCCTGCAAGGGGAGGGCAGTTGGGGGGGACAAGTCCAGCAGGGGAGGGCAGTTAGGGGTGACCATGCCTGCAGGGAGGGCAGTGGGGGGGACCCAGGCCTGCAGGGGAGGGCAGTTGGGGGGGACAAGTCCAGCAGGGGAGGGCAGTTAGGGGTGACCAGGCCTGCAGGGGAGGGCAGTTAGGGGTTACCAGGCCTGCAGGGGAGGGCATTTAGGGGAAAACTGGCTGGCAGGGGAGCAGTTAGGCATCAATCAGGCTGGCAGGGGAGTGGTTAGGGGGTGATCAGGCTGGCAGGCGAAGCGGTTAGGGGCAATCAGGAAGGCAGGCAGGTGAGCAGTTGGGAGCCAGCGGTCCTGGATTGTGAGAGGGATCCCAGATTGGAGAGGGTGCAGGCTGGGCTGAGGGACACCCCCTCCCCCATGCACGAATTTCATGCACTGGGCCTCTAGTCAGTGTATAAAACTTTATTTATTAATATTTTTATTGCTTATATTCCTGTCTTCAGAATTTAAGCCTAAAACCCAGGGCTGCATTAATCTTATTTACATAATGGGCACACAAAATTTTTGTTTACATTTAACGGAAATCAAGCTAATAGTAACCAGTGTATTGATTTATGAAATTATGAAAAATCTCATATTTACTTATAAAAATTTCCATCATGAAAATAACTATTAGGGTAGGGGGAGAAGCATAGATAAGAAAATCACCATAAATTTTAAAGGACTTCGAGTTTATAAAAGTACTTCTAATCCCTTAACTAACATACCAGGTTATGTATTAAAAACATGAGTATAATAATTGTAATTCTTAAAAGAATTTTTTTATTTTCTTAAGTGACAAAATGAAATATAGTTTTGTCTGATAATTTTTGTGATAACTAGAGAGTTCTGTCTCTCAAAAGCAAATGTATTTAAATTTGACATAAGTTCTTTAATGACATTTAAAAGTAAAAAAAAAAAGTCCTGGAATACAGGTACTTAGGGACAATAATAAATATAAATACATCTGCTGGAAATGTGACAGGCACTCAGTGTTCAACACATTTTACAGATATTAATTTAGTTAATAATCAAAGCAATGTATGCTGTTGGTATTGTTTCCTATTTTACAGTAAAGAAAACTGAGACATGGAAAGTTTAGTAACATACATTTAAATTAGCAGTAGAATTGGTATCTGAAACTGTTATCAGAAAGATTGGGGTATCCTCTTTCCCACTGGGTGCTGGGGGTGGGGTCCTTATGACATCTGGAGAAAAATAATTTTCTGAGATTCACACAGAAGGATGAGTGACTTTTATTTGCATGGAATTACATCCCTGTGTTTCCAAAGTCCCATTGCAGTCATAGAAGTGTAGCTGGGGTTTCAGTAAAGCTAAAAGCCACGCCAGTGTCCAGAGTTTCCAATCCAGGTTGCAGCCGGGTCAAGTTCAGCATGAGGCTAGCAGGAGCCCATTAGTCTACATGTGTTGGGTCCACATGGCCCACAGCCATGTGGCTGAATGCCAGGTAACAGGAAGGTGAGAGCCCCGCCTGCCAGGAGCC